>NC_083602.1:21949604-22258006 GCF_029168945.1 Cannabis sativa | reverse complement strand
TTGCTTAAGGTATAATCTAGTGTTATCGTTTTAAGAATACAACGAAAAACTCATATCCACCACTGAATGTACATCCATCTGCGAATGAGATGAACTACTTTCAGTGGATATAGGCGTATTAACTCTTTGCAGAGATTGATCTTGTCAAATCCACTATGAACAAGATACAAATGCCATAGATTAAAAAAAAATGGTAGTGTCTTAGTTACATCAAAGAGTTCTTAGAATACTGCAAGTGGATCCTGGTCACAGAATACCTAACTCATATTCCATACAGTTTTAATCCATTAATAGAAGATAGATATTAAACACTTGAGAAAGTGTAACTGTATTGTATTCTGGAATTAGAAATATAAGAAAATTTCTGTTTGGATTCTAAAATTAAAGTCAAAGACTTAAATTCAACCAAATATAATGAGTAATTCTTTCTTGGACCACCACTACTAATACAAACTCTAAGTCAGATTTGCCCATACAAGTAGGAGATTTCTAAGATTGAGGATTTATATCAATTGGGAATAGAATTTCGGGATTATAATCATATGCGTCATTTAATTTCTTAAGAGAAAATATAATGACATGAAATGATTTATAGACCATTCATCAAATGATATATTTTGAAGCTAATTCGAAATGAATAAGCTAAGAGGAATTAGGATAATTTCGTTGTTTAAATAAGAATCCAACGATGCTTCGATTAGCGAAAGTCAAAGTAATCTTATTTATACAATCTTCTTGTTTCATATTGTAAAAATACTAGTCTAAGGTGTCATCAATTGATGAACAACTAGATGTTGCATATACAATATTTATCTTTCGAGATCTAACACTATTATGTATGTCTAATGGTGAAAATCCATTAGGGATTTATCTCATTAGAAAAACAAACATGTTAGACCAACAATGAAGATTCGAAATTAAACTACAACTTAATAACAGAAAATAACATGGTTCAATATAAATTCATACACAATTCAGAAATTATAAGCATATAGCAAGTAGGAATGACAAGTGAAAATACTAAAACATACAATCCTAAATAATTTCCAAGGTTTTTCAACAAACTGATACAGTGTCCCGTTTAGGCGAGAGTCAAAGCATCATCCATTGAATAGAGTTGTCAGCTCATCTAAAATGATAACCATTCTAGCAACCTTTTATTCAATCAAGATTGGAATTCAGCGTTGTCCCGTTTAGGCGAGAGTCAAGGCAATTCTATCTTATGAGCTTCCACCATTGTTTCATAATTTGCAAGTCAAGTATGGTCGCCACCATTAGGGTGATCTATACCATACAAAACACTTACAAACTACTTATCATGCGAGGTTAAACGGTGCGAAATTGCTAATGAACGTTCCTCCATTAGGGAGGATTACTCACTAAAACAAACGCGGTGTAAAACCCACAATGGAGATCGAATGTCTTAATAATAATGAAGCTCATTATTTAAAGTGAGTTGTATTTTCTTTGATTCTCTTTATTTAATTCTATTTATTTTAAATATATATTTATTTAAAATTTCCAATTTAGAATGAAAAATTCTAAATATAAATTTTAATTTAATATTTATAAATTTTACTTAGATGGATATAAAAATAACATGAATTATTTCCATCTTAGTAATAATTTCCAATAAATATTTAGAAAAATATTCAATTTAAGTTGTTACAAAATTAATTTAAATTAATTTACAACTCAAATTTAATTTTCTATAAATATATATTGCATTTCGAAAAATTAAAGTATATAAGAATACAATTTTCGAAAAATGCATATTAAAATAAAAAATAAATCCTGGAAGAAATTATTTTAATTTAATGTTGGCCCAAAATTAATTAACAACAAAAAATATAATTTTCCTATTTAATTAAATATATAAGAAAAATTTAAATATTTAAGTATGATGATGAAAATCAACTTAAATATTAATTTTCTATTTAATTAAATACATTAGAAAAATACTTCAAGCAAAAATATCATCTATCTAGATTTTCCTTTGACTAATTAATTCAATTTCTAATAATATACTTTAATTCAATTTATTTTAAATTAATCAATTAATGAAAAAATCATTGATTTAAGTTGGTCCAAAATTAAAATAAATAATTTACAACTTTAATCTATTTTTCAATTAAAATTCGAAATTCCAGCATTTAAGAAATGCAATTTCGAAATTTGATTAATAAAATAAAGAAAAAATATATTTTTAAAATTATTTAAATTTAGTTGAAAAAATAAATTTCAACTAAAAATAATTTTCTATTTAATTAAATGTCATGAAAAAGAAATATTTAAGTATCATGATGAAAATCAACTTAGATATTTAATTTTCAAATTAATTAAATGCATTAAATTCAAGAAATAAATAATTAAGTGTAGAGAAGGCTTAATTATTAGTCTCTAGTTTAATACTAGGAAAAATATACTTAAAATAAATTGTACCAAAATTAATTAATAAATAATTAATTTCACAATGTATAATATTTCCTATTTAATATTAGAAATAATAAGTAGTCTAGAAATAACTATCTAGAAAATATCTTATTTGACTAAGTATCTTTTCCACAAAATTTGAAAAAAATATCTAATTTAAGTTGTATTAGAAAAATCTAGAACTTAAATACTTTTCAAATTTAAATTTAATTAAATATCAAAAATTAAGTTGTAACCACTTAATTTGAAAATATTCCATTTTAAGTTAATATTTGAAAAGATATTAACTTAAAAAATATCTAAAGAATCTTAATAACCAATGCCTAAAATTCCTAAACTTAATTTTGAAATTTGAAATTCAAAAGATATTCAGATTTAAGTTGGTTAGTTGTAGATAACTAAATATCAACTTAAATAAGAATATTTAATGAAAAATTTAAATTAAGTTCCAGAAAGAATCTAGATGGTTATAATTCTATATTTAATTAAATACAAGAAAATACATATAGTTTAGCTTAGAATAAAAAATTCTTCAAACTATAATTTTCTTAAATTAATTTCAAAATAAATGAAATTAATAATGTTGCTAATCAATTTTATTAGGTTAAACTAGTTTAATTAACCTAGTACAGTTGTTCAAATCAGGCAAATGGGCCTTCACAATTGGGGTGGTTCATGTGAGGGGGTGCTGGGTTCAGTATGTCGTACCCACTTCTATGGCTCCCAACTCTCACACAAGGCCCAAAAGAGAGGAATTTAACCTTAATAAGAACAACTGTTATTAATTGAATAGGCCCAATAACTAAAGGGGTCTAAATAAATTCTATCAAGAACTATGATAATTTATTTTAGCAACAACAACCTATATGTATCTATAATCAAATTAAACACATAGGCTCACACAGGCACACTTTGGATGGGTCCTATCATGTTGCTAGGTCATACACAGATGAAAGAAGATTGTAAATATACCTGTTACAAATTATTAACTTGACCAAGGGAGCCATCGTATCATTAGATTGCGGCAAAAAGTAACCATGGCTATTTGCAATCAAGTAATAATAGGTTTTGAAAACTTACACATAAGCTAAAACACATACTCCTGCAACAAGGTTAGTTGGATAGTTGGATGTAGGATTTATTTAATTTTAAATTAAATATTTAATTTCGAAAATAATTAATTAAATAAAAAAAAAATTCGAAAAATTTAAAAAAAATTGAAAAATTCGAATTTTTTTAAAAAAATTTTAAATTTAAAATTAAACCTACAATTTTTGAAAAATTAGGTTTCAACCAACCTAAATATCATTTCAAAAATTTGCTAACTACTTTTAAATTTTAAATGTCATTTTATAAATAAAAATTAAATAAAAAATTAAAAAAGATAAATAAATATCTTTTTCAAATTTTAAATGTAATTTAAATAAATAAAATAACAAAATTTAAAAAATTAGCAAAATATTTTATATCATTTAAAAATTACATGATTATAAATATCTTATTTTTAAATTTAAAATAAGATAAGATATAATCAAATTTTAAAATAAGATAGATTTTTTTAAGCAAGAAGATAGATACTAATTCTATTCAAATTCAAATTACACTAATATCTTGAATTAAATTTAAAAAATATTAAATTAATTCAAAAAGATAATTAGAATTGAATTAGGAATAGTAATAGTATAAATACAAAATTATACCAAAAATCGGAAGTTAATTCCATGAAAAAGCATGAAAAATCGAAGAAAAACAAAAAAATTGTGAACTGTACGGACAGATTTGCGATCGCAGGAAAATATCAAAGACAAATTTCGATTTTTTTCAAATCTTCAAAAATTCATAACTAATTCAAATAAAATCCAAATTGAGTTCTGTAAAAGGCTAACTTGCTTAATTTTTTCCATACTATCCAATAAAAATAATTCCAGAAACAAAATCGCAATTATTTTTCACGAAAATTTACAAGCAACAATCAATCATCAAATAACACTCAATACAACATGATACCATCCAAAAACATACAAACAATCGTTTTAAAGTCCAAATTTCTTGCAAGTAAATCAATTACCATGGATCTGAGGCCAGTTGTTGGAAATTAATTTACCAGGATCTTAGATCTACTCACAAGTATGTTTATTAACATCCTAAATAAGAACTTTCTAAAACGATAAATTAAACACATATAAAGTTTAAGAAACCTTACATTGGGTGCAGTGGAATAATATGACTCCTTCCGTTCAGATATCTAGCCCTTGATTCGTTTCTGTAGCAGAGCATTATCAATATCTGAACCTGGATCTCTTTCTCTGAATCTTTGATGCTGAAACTCCTTTGCTGATGATCTTTCTTCACGATCTTCCTCACTATGATTGAGGTATCACTTGATGTGTGTGGGCACTACTCTAATCACTAAGGATTTCGAAATTCAAAGGAAGAAGAAAGAAAAAGTGGCAGCTAAAGATAGGGAGAGAGAAAGGCTCAGTTTTTCTGATTCAGAAAGTGTCAGGAAAAAGTCTTATTTTTCTAAAGCCTTCACTATCTATTTATAGCATTCCACTAGGGTTAGCTTTGAATTATATGGCATTAAAATAATGAAAAAATCAACTTAAAAACCTACAATAGGTGGCCGGCCAAGCATTAGTGGATTGGGCCTTGGGTTTTGCAATTTTGTAATTTTAACACCTTTTGTATCTGATTTTCTCAAAAATGCCAATTTCCTAATTCAACCATTTAAATGCCAATTCTAACTATTTAATAACTATAAATAATTATTAAATAATATTGTCATTTATCATATTTATTAATTGAACCATACAAAGTATCATAATTAACAAATATGCCCCTATAAACTCTTTCTTTACAATTTTGCCCTTACTTAGTGAAAATTTCACAAATAGACATAGTCTAATTTTAGAATTATAATTGATTAATCAAAACCAATTACATGAGTCTTACAAGCAATATTATCTCAACTAGTGGGGGGACCATGGGTCTATATAACCGAGCTTCCAATAAGTAGATCAAGAATTTAGCACTAAAATTCACTAACTTATTAATTCTTCGTTGAATCCACGCATAGAACTTAGAATTGCACTCTCAGTATATAGAATGCTCTATATGTTCCACCATATGGACACATCATTAGTTATCCATTGTTATAATCCTAATGTGATCAATTATCCTCTATATGAATGATCTACACAGTAAAGGGATTAAATTACCGTAACACCCTACTATGTATTTTATCCTTAAAACACTTGACCCCGTATAAATGATATTTCAGCTTATGTGAAATGAGATCTCCACCATTTATTTTTGTTTGGTCAAGCTCGAAGGTGATCATCATTTGCTTACTATTCGCCAGATAGAAGCTATAGATTCCATGTTCATGCTAGCGCTCCCACTCAATTGCACTACCGTGTTCCCAAAAAGTACGTATCACCCTGACTTAAAAGTAGGCTTAACTAACAATTCAAAGAACACGAATATCCTTTCAAGATTGAGCCTAATCATAACAGGATTAAGATCATTTGATCTAGGATCAACTAGGCGATATTGACTTGAATAGATTTTACGGTAAGTTTAATTAAATCTAAGTCAAAGTTCAATATCGGTCCCTTCCGATGCATACTCCATGCATCCAACCTGAGCTTTACTTTAACCAATGCTCTGGAAAGAACATAGCACTTCTCCAAATGCAAGTAAACTCTGTTGTAGATTATCATATCAGTAAAACCCTGTGTCTGATAAATCTAGGAAACTTTATTCACATAGTCATGTTTACTTTCCAATGTGTTGACGGCACAATAAACAGGATCAAGTATGTGAAAAGGGTTTCAGATGAATTTATACATTATGTACATATAATCATGAAATAAATCATGTGAACCATGCAACATTAAATGTTATTTCTGATCTATATTAATAAGTAAATCTGATTATATTGAAATGAGTTTTATTTAGGGCATAAAACCCAACATGATTATCATGCCAGTCTAAATCCAGTGAACTGACAAATTATGGGAATTAAACCTTTGAACATATAATCGTGATTATATTCTACTGTGTTGATGATACTATAATCATGAACAAATATATACAC
This sequence comes from Cannabis sativa, assembly GCF_029168945.1. NCBI lineage: Eukaryota > Viridiplantae > Streptophyta > Magnoliopsida > Rosales > Cannabaceae > Cannabis > Cannabis sativa. The sequence goes on along the minus strand of NC_083602.1, from coordinate 22,251,471 downwards.
ATATAATGGACTTAATATAATTTATACATTAAACATAATCATGAAATAAATCATGTGAACCATGCAACATAAAAGCAATTTCTGATCTTTATTAATTTGTAAATCGAATTATATTTAAAAGGGTTTTATTTAGGGAACATAACCCAATAGGAGTATGCAGTGCAATCGACACCTAGCAATAAATCCAGTAGGAAAGTAACTAGAATTAATGAAAATTTCCCAGGTGCCGTTTTGGGGAAAATTTTGAAAGTGGTCGAGAAAACCACCCCTTACCCGAAGGTCAACAATTTTGAATGCATGGTTTCTGATTCACTGCCTTCAAGACTCGCCTTAAGGGGAAGGAAAGCTAGGTCAGTCTCCCCTAGCGTGTTACGAAGACATAAACAAGGTAATACTAGTACTACACCAAAAAAAGATATAATTAATAATTTCTCCTCAAGACCCCCACCCAACCCTGATAATGATAGTATTCTTACTACCATTATGGCCAATATTGGGCCCACTTATGACCAAATGGTAGATAAACCTCATGTTGAGTTATGTAACTCAAGATAACCACAAAAACATCCTGAGCCCACACACTTTCCTTGGCCCACTTATGCTGAAGAAATTGGGCTGGCGGAAGAATTAATGGGCCCAGCACCAATAGAGAAATTTGAATCAATTCTTACTCTCTTTCATGACCCAATAGATGTTTCTAATCTAGTCCATCAATGCCCACAACCGAAGAAAAGAAAAGCAAGCCTTACATTAATACCTTACCCTCAAAATAATGCTAAAAACACTAGAGAGTTTACTTAAGAAGTTCCTGACCTCCCTGAGTTTTCCCTTGCTTTGGATACACCTTTCAAGATGGGCTCAGGTGCCTTCCTCCATGAAAAATGATAAACGAAGAAGGAAAGGATCTCGCTCCAAACTAGCATAAGCTAAGAAATGCCAAAGCCAAGCTGATACGATAATCGTTACCGACGAAGCTCATAAAAATCTCATTGAGTCCTTAGATCTTCTTGAAGTCCAAGTTGAAAGCTCCCAAAATTTTCTTCCGGGCGAGGAGGCGGCCCTTATGAAGCCCCCCGACCCCATGAAATGCTTATCGTGGAATTGTCGGGGCCTCGCAAGAGACCTATAAAGACCGCCTAAGTTTAATATGTTGGATTATTAAATAATTAGGGTTGATTTATGGGATTTAATTATTAATTACGATTATCATGTTGTGGAGAATTATTTAATTTTAATATGTATTAATTATGCTATGTGTGTGAATTCTCATTTTTTGTGATTGTGCTTGGTAGTATTGGAAAGCGACGTTGAGCGATTAGAGAGTCACGCTTTTATATGGTTTAGAATGTTATAGATAGTGGGGCATTGTTGTTAGATGCTGAGATTGTTGATTAATTTACGGGATTTGGAAAAATGACCAAATTACCCCTCTTTGCTCCATTAGTGTTTGTTTTCTTGTCAAGGACAATGTGGTCAATTTAGTTTGGGTTTTTGTCATGTTGTGGGGTATTATTTTCTATAAGTTTATTTAATTAAACTAAGAAATAAAAAGAAAAAGAAAGAAAGGAGAGTATATGGATTAACTTGGAAGAAACATTTCTCTTTCTCTCTCTCTCTCTCTCTCTCTCTCTCTCTCTCTCTCTCTCTCTCTCTCTCTCTCTCTCTCTCTCTCTCGATTGTGCTAGAAGGTAGCTAGAGTTTGGATTATTCTGTTTATTTTTGAGGATTCTTGAAGGAATTGAGTGCTTTGGTTCAAGGTAATTTTTCCCTAGTCGCTCCCTCTTTGTGTTTCTTGCATGAAAATTAGGTTTTGGTGTTGAATTTTGATTCTAAGTTGTTGTAGGTGTTGAGATGGTTTGAGATTGAGTTATGTGGTATGGTTGAGATTATTTAGGTTGGTTAGAGCTGATTTGGTTGGTAGTTGTGAAGTTTGGGTGAGGTTGGAGCTTGAGAGCTCAAGCTTCGAGCTCTAATGGCATTTTTATTTTTTGGGTTGTTTAATGTGTTTGAATGCTTGAATTTAGTTCACTATAATGTATACAGGTATTCTGGAGATTATTGGAGAGTTTGGGTTTGATTTATGTTTAGGGGATCAATTTTTGGGTTTCCATGCATTAAACTGGTTAACCGGTTTAGTAGGACCTGAGAAACTGGTAAACCGATTTGTCCCTCAAGAAACCCCAGTGAACCGGTTAGCCAGTTGGGAAACCAGTTTACCGGTTGGAGTTTTTCCAAGAGCCCTAATTTGCCTCGAATTGTTGATATTCAGGATATGGTCTTGTCTTTCATTGATAGGGTTATTCCTAGTTTGATTTTTAAAGTTCCCGAAAAGTGTTTTAGCGTGTCTCTCACCAAAATTACAAATAATGTGATTTAGGGCCCTGTGAAACATCGAGCTGCAATTCTACTCAGGTTGACCGACACACTTGAGCACAGAAACGACGTAAGATAGCATAAAGTATATATGTGAATGTATGCTTGTTATTAATTAATTACACTACTAACACTAATGAAAATATAATTTTAAGGGTGTTGGTACAATGTAGAGTTTTAGAGTAGTTACGGTGTTACCAACACGAGTACGGAATCGATACTCTAGTGCATGTGGTACAACACTCGGTAACCTCTGGGAGTATAAATTGGCCCTACCAACATGAGTATGAAGTCGGTACTCTAGTGCATATGGTATAGTGTATTGGAAATATTTTACCAGGATCTAGATTTACTACTAAGTATGTTTCATTAACATCCTAATATGAATTCTAAAACAATGAAATAAACACATATAAAGTTTAGTAAACCTTACGTTGGGTGCAGCGGAATATAATGACTCCTTCCGTTCAGATCTCTAGCCCTTGATTCCTTTGTGTAGCAGAGCATAATCAAGATCTGAACCTGGATCTTTTTCTCTTCTTCCTTTGATGCTGATTCTCCTTCTTGTTGTTTGGATTCTTCACAGTCTTACACACTATGATTCAGATACCACTTGATGTTTGTGGGGACTACTCATTCACTCAAGGTTATTTTGAAATTGAAGAGAGGAAAAGAGAGAGAGAGAGGGGCGGCTATGGCTTTCTCTGAAAGAAACAATGTGCAAGTCATAAGTTTCCTGAAGCCAACACTTTCTATTTATAGAATGCCATCTAGGTTTAGGTTAGAATTGTATGGCATTAAAATAATGGAAAAATAAAATGGCAAGAGCTTGCATAGTGGCCGGCCATATAAGAAAATTGGGCCTCACTTTGCAACTTTCCCATTTTGTTATTTTTCATTCCCATTTTCTCAAAAATGCCAATTTTCCAATTTAACCATTTAAATGCCAATTCTAATTATTTAATAACTTAAAAATAATTATTAAATAATATTATCATTTAATATATTTATTAATTAGACATATAAAGTCTCTTAATTAATAAATAAACCTAGAATCTCTTTTCTTTACAATTTCGCCCTTGCTTAGTGAAAATTCATAAAGTAGACATAGTCTAACTTTAGAATTATAATTGATTAATCAAAATCAATTAACTGAGTCTTACAAGCAGTATGGTCTCAACTAGTATGGGGACCATGGGCCTATATAAACTGAGCTTCCAATAAGTCGAACCGAATTTACCAAGTAAATTCCCTAACTTATTAATTCCTTATTGAATCCACACTTAGCACTTGGAATTGCACTCTCAGTCATATAGAACGCTCTATATGTTCCACGATATAGATACACTATTAGTTATCCATTGTTATAATCCTAATTCGATCAATGACCCTATAATAGATGATCTACATTGAATAGGCACTAAATTACTGTTACACCTTCAATGTATTTTATCCTTAAAACACTTAGCTCCGTATAAATGGTATTTCAGCGTAGTGAAATGAGATCTCCACCATTTATCTCTGTTTAGCCAAGCTCGAAGGATATCATCGTTTCACTTCTAAATTCCTATAGAAGTTATAGACTCCATATTTATGTTAGCGCTCCCACTCAATTATACTATCATGTTCCCAAAATGTACGTATCACCCTGACCCAAAAGTAGGCTTAACTAACAAATCAAAGAACATGTATAATACTCTTGAGATCGAACCTAACCATATCAGGATTAAGATCATTTGATCTAGGATCGACATGTGATATTGAATTGAATAGATATTACGGTAAATTTTAACAAATCTAATCAATGTTCAATATCAGTCCCTTCCGATGTATACTCCATACATCCGATACTGGTAAACTTTGCCAATGCCCTGGAAATGACATAACACTTATCCAAGGTGTAAGAATACCTATCGCAAATTTTATCATGCCAGTCTAAATCCAGTGAACTGACAAATCAGGGAATAAACTTTCGAACATATAATTAAGATTATATTCCACTGTGCTGACAACACTATAATCATTAACAAATTCATATGTTCTGGACTTAAATAGAATTCATACATTATATATATAATCATGAAATAAATCATGTGAACCATGCAACATAAAATGTTATTTCTGATCTTTATTAATAAGTAAATTTGATTATATTGAAATGGGTTTTATTTAGGGCATAAAACCCAACAAACTCCCACTTGCACTAATATAGAAAAAATGTACATTTCAAATAATCTCAACACCTTGATATACAAATCAAGTGTAGTAGTAGTATACTCCTCGTAATAGGATCTGACAGGTTGAATTAAACACAACCTTGTCTCCACCATTACTCTTCCTTAATCACAAAATCCTTGATATTGTGAAATTCCTCTCTATATGTCTACTCTCTTGGGATATTGGATTCTATACTTTTGGCAACTACTTTTTGGTTAATCAGGAAATAACACTAGTAGTTAAGACAAGTTGGAACGGTGCAAAAAATGTATAGAACTTTCCTTAGACTGAATAAGTACCTTTCCTGCAACTTTAACATTCAGTCTCCCTCTGGTAGACTAAGAGACTTCAGATAGGTTTTTACACTTCTCCAAAATCACTACTCCACCCCCAGAGTAATCACCATCTTATCAGCAGACTTTCTAGCACAAAAGCAAGTCTCGAAATCTAATGTGGTGTAGTCTAAGAGTTTTAAACACACCCTTATCGACTAACATATAGTTCCTCTTCTTAATCTTAAGATTTACTTGATTGTCTTCCAATGTTCTTCTCCTGGATTAATCTGATACCTACTCATTACTCCCACTCAACAGCAGGTCTCTGGTCTAAGGCATACTAAAGCATATCTGAGACCTCTCACTGTTGATTTAAGAAATTCTTTCATGGCTTTATCTTTTCTGGAATAGTTGAGACTTTTCCTTAGATAAATAAAATCTATGTCTAGAAGTCGAGAAGCTTCTATAGATTGCCATTAAAAAAATGCTTCAGCATCTTACTAAAGTAAGTTGCTTGCATTAGAGTAAGTAATTACTAGGTATACCATATGTTGGGTTTTGTGCCCTAAATAAAACCCATTTCAATATAATCAGATTTAATTATTAATAAAGATCAGAAATAACATTTTATGTTGCATGGTTCACATGATTTATTTCATGATTATAAATGTATGAATTCTATTTAAGTCCTGAACATATGAATTTGTTAATGATTATAGTGTTGTTAGCACAGTTGAATATAATCTTAATTATATGTTCGAAAATTTATTCCCTGATTTGTCAGAACACTGGATTTAGACTGGCATGGTATAATCAGCGATAGGTATTCTTACACCTTGGATAAGTGTTATGTCCTTTCCAGGGCATTGGCAAAGTTTACCAGTATCGGATGTATGGAGTATACATCGGAAGGGACCGATATTGAACATTGATTAGATATATTAAATTTTACCGTAATATCTATTCAATTCAATATCACCCGTTGATCCTAGATCAAATGATCTTAATCCTGATATGGTTATGTTCGATCTCAAGAGTATTATACATGTTCTTTGATTTGTTTGTTAAGCCTACTTTTGGGTCAGGGTGATACGTACATTTTGGGAACATGATAGTATAATTGAGTGGGAGCGCTAACATAAATATAGAGTCTATAACTTCTATAGGAATTTAGAAGTGAAACAATGATATCCTTCGAGCTTGGCTAAACAGAGATAAATGGTGGAGATCTCATTTCACTACGCTGAAATATCATTTATACGGAGCTAAGTGTTTTAAGGATAAAATACATTGAAGGTGTAACAGTAACTTAGTTCCTATTCAATGTAGATCATCTATTAGAGGGTCATTGATCAAATTAGGATTATAACAATGGATAACTAATATCGTATCTATATCGTGGAACATATAGAACGTTCTATATGACTGAGAGTGTAATTCCAAGTTCTAAGTGTGGATTCAATAAGGAATTAATAAGTTAGGGAATTTACTTGGTAAATTCGGTTCGACTTATTAGAAGCTCGGTTAATATAGGCCCATGGTCCCCATACTAGTCGAGACCATACTGCTTGTAAGACTCAGTTAATTGATTTTGATTAATCAATTATAATTGTAAAGTTAGACTATGTCTGCTTTATGAATTTTCACTAAGCAAGGGCGAAATTGTAAAGAAAAGAGATTCTAGGTTTATTTATTAATTAAGAGACTTTATATGTCTAAATTAATAAATATATTAAATGGCAATATTATTTAATAATTATTTTTTAGTTATTAAATAATTAGAATTGGCATTTAAATGGTTAAATTGGAAAATTGGCATTTTTGAGAAAATGGGAATGAAAAATAACAAAATGGGAAAGTTGCAAAGTGAGGCCCAATTTCCTTATATGGCAGGCCAGTATGCAAGCTTTTACCATTTTATTTTTCCATTATTTTAATGCCATACAATTCTAACCTAAACCTAGATGGCATTCTATAAATAGAAAGTGTTGGCTTCAGGAAACTCATTACTTTGCACATTGTTTCTTTCAGAAAAAGCCTACCCGTCCCTCTCTCTCTTTTCTTCTCTTCAGATTTCGAAATCCTTGAGTGAATGAGTAGTGCCCACACACATCAAGTGGTATCTCAATCATAGTGTGTAAGACTGTAGGAAAATCCAAAAAACAAGAAGGAGAATCAACATCAAAGGAAGGAGAGAAAGAGATCCAGATTCATATCTTGATTATGCTCTGCTACAAAAAGGAATCAAGGGCTAGAGATCTGAATGGAAGGAGTCATAATATTCCGCTGCACCCAATGTAAGGTTTACTAAACTTTATATGTGTTTATTTCATTGTTTTAGAATTTATATTAGGATGTTAATGAAACATACTTGGTAGTAAATCTAGATCCTGGTAAAATATTTCCAACACCATAAGCCATAGGTTTAGATAAACTCAAACCTATAATACTAGGAATAGGAAGTTTTGTTAAGTCCATTGAATAGACTTATTAACTAAAATTTCCTTTCATGTCCTTGTAATATAAAACTTTAGGTTACTCCATGTGAATGGATTAAACCATAGTTCTATTGGCTTTTCTTCTTAGTTTCTAATCTTGACAATCCATTACTTGTTTAAACTCACAATGGATTTTAATCACTAGTGTCTTCCAAGTCATAACAAGGTGATTTCCTAGAAACCCTCCCACTACGACAAGGTACCCTGAATTATGTTTAAGAAAACTAAATGGTATTGACCTCTTTAGTTGTGTCAAGACAACAGAGGCAGTGGGATCATAGATGATAGAACACTTTTGGAATCAAGAAAAAATATCTCCTTTATTTGCTAGTTTATTTTAAAACTTAGTCATTTTCTTAGAAAAGTAGTATTTGTTTAAATAAACACTTTCTTATCTAATGACTATGGGATGGTCCACCCTTAATCACTTAGAATAGCTAACAAACATGCAAACCATGGTTAACAGTTCTAGCTTTTCTTAAGATTTCAATTAGGTCATCCATGAATCTAGTAATGATTTACATTAAGTATACAACCATTGCATCATTCTGAAATTGTATTACCATAGAACGATTTAGGCAACGACTAGTAACTACTCATCAATATGCAAATTGAATTTCTGGGGAGGTAAGTTTGGATATAATTCAAAAAATCAATTTAATGATCTTTGAACTGCATATCTACTAACTATTTCTCCACCCCTATCAGTTCGCAAGATCTTTAACCACTTACCTTAATGGTTTTTCACCATTGCTAGAAATTCATGAAATTTTTCAAACATTTCAAATTTCTTATGCATAAGGTAAAATCTAGAGTGATTGTTTTAAGAATACAACGAAAAACTCATATCCACCCCTGAATGTACATCCATTTGCGAATGAGATGAACTTACTTTCAGTGGATATAGGCATATTAACTCTTTGCAGAGATTTGATCTTGTCAAAACCACTATGAACAAGATACAAATGCCATAGATTTAATAAAATATGTGGTTGTATCTTTGGATGACTTAGGTTTAGTTACATTAAAGAGTTCTTAGAATAGTGCAAGTGGATCCTGGTCACAGAATACTAAACTCGTATTTCATACAGTTTGAATCCATTGAAAGAAAATGGTTATTAAACACTTGTGAAAGTGTAACTGTATCATGAGTAATTCTTTCTTCGACCACCACTACTAATCTAACTCTAAGTCTGATTTGCCCATACAAGTAGGAGATTTCTAAGATTGAGGATTTATATCATTTTGGGATAGAATTTCAGGAATATAATCAAATGCGTCATTTAATTTCTCAAGAGAAAATATAGAATGACATGAAATGATTTATAGACCATTCATCCAATGATATGTTATTGAGCTAATTCGAAATGAATAAGCTAAGAGGAATTAGGATAATTTCGTTTTAAATAAGAATCCAACGATGCTCCGACTAGCGAGAGTTAAAGTAATCTTATTTATACAATCTTCATATTTCATATTGTAAATACTAGTCTAAGGTGTCATCAATTGATGAACAACTAGATGTTGCATTTACAATATTTATCTTTCGAGATCTAACACTATTATGTTTGTCTAATGTTGACAATCCATTAGGGATTTATCCCATTAGAACAACAAACTAGGTTAGACCAACAATGAAGATTCGAAATTAAACTACAATTTAATAACAGAAAATAACATGGTTCAATATAAATTTATACACAATTCAGAAATTATTAATCACATAGCAAGTAGGAATGACAAGTGAAAATACTAAAACATACAATGTACGATTTTTTACATGATCAGCAAGTGTATGAACAAACATACACACTTGTTCCTGAATTGTGACTGAGCCATTTCTTTTCACCCTTCCATCAGCATGGAGCAATTCACATAATACTCCAAAACTTCTCCTATTCATTCTTAGATCATTAACACATGCTATGTCACCTTCGCCAATCAAACTATTCAAATATTGTAACCGAGTCTCATGTCTAGCAAAAGTACGATCTTGAAGCATACGTCTCCTATGATGGTTGCATACCATTTTATACAATAATAGTTGCAATATCATACACATGCCCATCATTTGTAAATGCCACATGAAAAGAAATATCATTATTTTTTTGGTTGCATATCCATATCTATTAAGCATTCCATGTATATAAAAAAATGTCATTTAACAATTATAGGCATTAAATCAAAAACTATATTATCATGAACTATATTGCATAACAAACAATATCACAGTCACAAACAATATGACATGTTACTGAAAATAGTAGTGGGTGAATTTGGGCAGACTGACTCTGCATATGGTTTTATAACCACTGGAGACTAAATCGGAATTTGATGCGCTAAGGAGAGAGATGCAACAAAAGGGTCATTCTTCTGGATAATATTATCATCACTCACATTTCAATTATGAGAAATATGAAGGTGAATTTTCTGTTTAAGTCAAATGCAATGGAAAACATCAATCCTGCTATAACATATTCTTCCAAAGTTTAAAAGACTCAGCCTTCAACTGATTATGATTTATAACTTACCCTAATTTTCTACAACTGGTTCATCTCTAGATTTATGACCTTTGAGATTACAGTTATGGCATGGAAAAGAAGGGAGGAAGTAAAAATGACTATGGATAAATTTTGAAAACCCCTTCTTTGAATTGGTTGATGATATAACTTGGCGTCACCCAAAGGCAGAAGAAAGTTTTACAGAATGGGGCACAAGACAACAAAGTGATTTCCTTCTTTAAACGAATTAGGACAAAGCTTGAAATGATAGTTATGGGGTAAATGACACTAGAAAGAATGATGATACACATCATGCTTGTAGTTTGATAATATAATTAAATTATGTATATTTGTAGCAATTTAAGGTGTAATAAACATTCTTACTAACGTTTTGTTAGATTACTCCTTTAGTCCCTAGGCATTGTAATTTTTTCCTTGTTATGTTATAATATTTGTTATCATTTTATACACAGAATTAAGAATTTTGATTATTTAGTTTAGAATATGAGGAATTTACATGAAATATAGTTTTATCTTTTATAGTTTTGATTTATATTGGAATTATGAAATTGTAAAGTTTGCATAAGTTAAGTACTTTATTTTTTATCAAAAGCTTAGATGTATATTTTTATAATTATACTATTATTTACAGTGTTTTAAGTGTTCATAACACAATGATTGACTCTAGTCCTGAGCTAGATGAGTATTTGGGCATATGTCCAACTCTGGAGCGTTTACACTTGCACAAGTGTCAGCTAAGGGATAAGAAGACAGTAAAAGCTTTGTTCACCTTATGTGAGGCTGTTAGGGAGATTGTTTTTCAAGATTGTTGGGAATTGGAGAATGATGTGTTGAGCTTGGCAAGTATTTGCTGGTAAAGGTTTCTAAACTCCTTAGTCTGTCTAAACAAATTACTTATTATTACTTTAGTGTATAAAACTGATAGAGTAGTTATGTATTGTTATTATAGGAGGGTGAATTTTCTTTCCTTAGAAGGGTGCTCATTGCTAACAACAAATTGTTTAGAGTCAGTGATCCTTTCATGGAAGGAGATTGAGAGTCTGAGAGTAATAGGGTGCAAAAGCCTTAAGGATGGGGAAATCTCTTAGGTCTGACTAAAGAGACAATGAGCATAACACAAATTTTTAATTGAGAGGAAAAAACATAAGACATGGTTGGCAGTGATAGGATCACGAATGAGGTTTGTGGTGATCAAGTGTGCATGAAGTAGAGTGAAGTCTCTGATATTAGAACAAGATTTTAACAAGGAAACTATACAGGTTGGTTCCCTCAATTAAAAATGTGTTGTGTTGTTTGTGGATAGTGTTATGGATGAGAACACCAACAATATTTGGGTCAAAATCTAGTATTTTTCATAACTAAATTCATAACACCAACAATATGTTCAATGGACCAGTGCCAGTTTTTGTACCATTTCAAAAGAGTCCAAATTCAAGTTTTGTTGGTAATAAAGGACTATGTGGAGAGCCATTGGATTCATTATGTAGGAATGCTGATAGCCCTGACCAATAAAGCCATCACAAGGTCTCCTATAGGATCATCTTAGTTGTTATTGGCTTGGGTTTGACTATTTTTGTATCGGTTACCATAGTTGTTCTCCTATATATGATGAGAGAAAAATAGAGACAAGCCAAAGCTACTGCAACATATGATGATCAAAGAGCTTGAAAGACTGAGCAAACTCTGTCATGACAACTTGGAAAGGCTCAAAATCTAGTATTTTTCATACCTCATTGTTATACCCGAAATTCGGCTACCATCTCAGTGGGGGACACGTGTCAAGATAAAAGGAATATGGATCGATACAATTGCTTTTTATGGAATAACTCATTAATTACGTAAGTATCAGAGTATATTTGCAACCTGCTAACAGTAAGGTCTTATGCGAGGAAAAAATATACAAATTGTTGCTTAGTATATTAACGAGGAACCATATGTCGTTAAATGTGAATAGCGAGGTATCAAGTACGTTACATCTAAGAAGACAAAAGCGACACATATCGATTGCAGAAGCACTTAGTGTATAATGTACAAACTAAGTATAACAGTCGGGTTGGCTCAAGACCTAATAAGCGAGGTGCCTATCTCGTAATGGGAAGGCTTCTTGCAACTTCACCCAATTAACTTCAGACATCTTCTCAGTGAGACTTACAATCCTGACGAGTCAGAAGCTAACATTCAAGTGAGCCTTGAGAAACTCTATTAACAAGAATTACGATTGTCCTAAATGAAGCGATAAGTTTTTAAACAAAGAAGCAACAAGACGTGCATCGTCGACCTCGGAAGGAAAAATGGCCCCAGCTCGCTATTATGATCACTTGAACCAAGCTTCTGTCGAGACATTCCCGGATACAACAATTAAAGACGTGTTTAAATACATGATCATTTTGACCCAGTAAAAGCGAGAAAATCATAGCTGTATGATTTTCAAATAATAACCGCATTTACACTACATGATATGTAATCAAACCCATGATTTTAGGGGATGATCATTGTAAAAAAGATTACAGTCAACTTTGTAATTAATTGCCCACTATGTGATTATAAATAGTGGCAAGTAAGATCAAAAAAGGGGATGAAAAACTCATACAAAAGAGGCCCTGAGAAAACTATCAGAAATCTGAATAAGATTGACTCGTGGACTATGCAGAATTTTAACTGCAAAACCACGTAAAAAATCCTGAGTGTTCATACTTTTTATTTTACAACCTTTATTTTTCTGTGCGAGATTGTCACTGCTAGGCTCAAATTTGGTTAACAAAAATATGTGTTAATAGTTTGGTGCTTTCATTGAGAGCCTCTGTGGAAAAGCTCAGACTAAACCCTCCTTTCTTTTGAAGAAAAGACCCTCTCATTCATGGCTGAAAATCCAGAAAATGTTAATACACCACATGAGGAAACTCATCATTGTTCTGGGAAAGAGCCCATGGTCTCTAGAAGGTCAACCAACCCACAGTCCCGACGGACCACCCGCTCCAGGAGGACTCAACCTGAGGGTGGCCCCAGCGCCAGACCACACGTTCACGGAGAACCCAACCCGACGTTGGTCCTAGTATGTGGACAACATGCTCGAGGAGAACTCAGCGTGGGAGTGGCCAGAACCCTAGGACGAGGGATGAAGATCCCAATCGTGGAGGTGCCCAGCTTATGGGAGAAGATACTTATGAAACGTAAAACCGCCGCCTTAGACGCCGCCTGGAAGAGGCACAACGGTGAAACGTTGAATTCTAGCATTACGCGGCTGCAGCTAGGGCAACACAGGGAACTATTGCTCAACATCAACTTGAACTTGGAGTGAGAAGACCACAAGGCAGGCCTCGTAGCTCACGAACCAGGAGATAGGAAAATGCCCGGGAAGAACAACCCAGGGAAAATGAGATACCCCCTGAAAATTAGAATGATCAACTAGAAACTGATGAACGAGAAATTTCTCATGAAAATGAGGAGAATCTTGGGACTCAGCCTGGAGAACGAAGATCACTTGTAAGGAACCACCAACGTTCTTCCCAAACCCATAGAGGGAGGGCTCATACAGACCCTAATGGAGGAAATACGACAAACCATACTTAAAGGGAAAGAACTGAGCGTGAAGAAGCAAGTGTGACCTCGAGGCAGTCAAGGACCCATAGTTGGTCAACTTGAAGAGGAGAAAGTACTAAACGAGCTAATGATCGAGAAAGCATGAGTACCAGTAAATCCGCGAGTCACTCAAAGACGAAGTCCATGAGCGGGACGAGGTATGTGAGTAGGGCGCAATCTGTGAGTAAGACGAGGTTTGTCAGCAATTACTCCCAACCGAATCTACGAGATCACTTGAATCAAAAGAAACCTGACCTTCATCAACAACTCAGTCCAAAGCAAGAGGATCCCATACAATTGCGAATAGACGAGTTGGAAGATAAGTTTAGGAGATATCAAGTGGGGGAACTAGGGAGACAATTTGGATACAATTTAGATGAGGAGCTTGAGTCGTATCACCCAGATATTATGAATACCCCTTTTCCTTCAGTTCAAAAACCCGCATGTCTTGTCGTATGACGAAACCACTGATCCGATCTCGCATTTGAACAATTTTAATACAATAATGCGAGCGCGTAATGTGACGAACAATTTACGCTGTATTTTGTTCCCCACCTCGCTTGTTGGAACGCAAGCAGCTGGTTTAACAAGTTTACTCACCATTCAATAACTTTTTGGGAGCAACTGTCTAGGGATTTCAAGAAACAATTCCAGGCTACTAGGGATAGATGACCCAAAGCAGCCTCGCTAACCAATATAAAGCAGCAGCTCGGTGAAACACTTAGGGCATACTTAAGTCGTTTTAGCACAGTTGCAGCTAGGGTTAGGAATTTGGATGACAGTACATAACTTACATCCCTCCAGGCATGGATCTGTATTGATCCGTCAACCGCAGGGGGTGAGCTGTGGCATGACTTATAAAGTTGTCCAGTAAAAACCGTCACTGAGTTTAACGAAAGGGCTCAGGTATTCGTTCGGAATGAAGAAGCCCAAAAGGAAATGAATTTGTTGAAAACAAGTTCGAGAAGCAAACCCAGTAACGTTTCAACAAGTACTGTTTCCATGAGAATTGATAACTCGGGGGCTTGTGGTTCGAAAAGAAAGGAAGGTTCTAAGGAACCGTCAAAGGATAAAATGAAACTAAAGAAGCACGATAAGTACATGCCAGTGTATACTATTTATAATGAGCTTAATGAAACTCAAGAGAATATTTACCTCGCACATGAGAAAAAGGTTGCCTTCAGCAAGCCCGAGCCCATGAGGAATGTGAGGAGCAAAAGAGATCCTAACAGGTATTGTAAATTCCATAAGGATATTGGGCACACGACTGACGAATGTCGCCAATTGAAAGATGAGATAGAAAGTCTCATCGCTCGAGGTTACTTTAAACAGTACATGAAATCCACAACGTGTGTATACATTGGGAAGAACCTGGACGAGCAGCACAAATAGCAGCTAATAATTTTTTTGAAGGCAAACCAGGATCAATTTGCCTGGAGCCATGGAGATATGATAGGGATTGACCCTAATATTATTTGCCATTATTTAAATGTTGATCCAAAATACCCAGCGAAGAGGAAAAAAAGGAGACCCTTGGATTCTGAGAGACAAGGGGCACTAAAACAGGAAGTGGATAAGTTGTTGGTCAACGACTTTATACACGAGGTGTTTTGTCCCTCATGGATAGCTAATCTTATTCTTGTCCCGAAGCCTAACGGAACTTGGAGAACTTGTATTGATTTCTCTGATCTGAATAAGGCGTGCCCAAAAGATTATTTTCCACTACTCAGGATCGTCCAGTTAGTGGATGCAACTGCTGGGCACAAGCTTATGTCATTTATGGACGCGTATTCTGGATATAACCAGATAAAAATGTATGTCCGAGATCAAGAACATACAAGCTTCGTAACCAACATGGGACTCTATTGTTATAAAGTCATGTCGTTTAGACTGAAGAATGCTGGGGCAACATATCAGCAATTGGTAAATGAAATGTTCGCAAATCAAATCGGGCAGAACATGAAAGTTTATGTCGATGATATGTTGGTAAAATCAATAAAAAGTAGGGATTATACCACAGACCTTACGGAATGCTTCAAGATATTAAAGAAGTATAACATGAAGCTAATCCTAAGAAAATGTTCCTTTGGAGTTTCATCAGGAAATTTTTTGGGATTCATAGTTAACACGAGGGGTCTCGAAGAAAATCCCAAAAAAATCAAGGCATTAATAGACATGCCATCACCGACAAAGCCTAAGGAAGTACAAGCCCTGACAGGAAGAATGGTTGCACTTAACAGATTCATTTCGAAGTCAACTGATAAATGTGTGTCGTTCTTCAATATATTGCGAGGCAACAAGAAGTTCGAGTTGAAAAAAGAGTGTGAAGAAGCCTTTCAAAACATAAAAAGGCATCTAGCTACGCCTCCAGTTTTGGCAAAACTAACAACTGGAGAGATGTTATTCCTCTATTTGGCTATCTCAGAGGATGCAATTAGTGCAACTATAGTGTGAGAAGAGGGTAAGCACCAACAACCTATTTACTATGTAAGTAAAAGGTTACTAGGGGCAGAATCCAAATTTTCCCTTCTAGGGAAACTTGCTTTGTGGATAGTCCACGTGTCTCGTAAGCTACGACCATACTTCTAGGCGCACCCCATAAAAGTGTTAACCGATCAGCCCTTGAGACAAGTTTTATCAAAACCAAATGCTTCGGGAAGATTGATAAAATGGTCAATTGAACTGGGACAGTTCGACAAAACATACCATCCTCAAACATCCTTCAAGGGCTAGCCTTGGCCGACTTCTTGATAGAAGGTATAACTCCAGAATAAATTCCACATATTCAACGAGATGCAGAAACCTAAAAGTTATATGTGGATGGTGCATCCAACGAGCAGGGTTCAGTGCAGGGGTAATATTAATATCACCAGAAGGCTTTAAATTTTACTATGCGTTGAGATTTCAATTTGATGCTTCAAATAACGAGGCTGAGTATGAAGCCTTGATCACTGGCTTAAAGATAGCAGAGGCATTGAAAGCCAAAAACCTCATCTACCATAGTGATTCGCAGCTGATTGTGAACCAGGTCCTCAGGGAATACCAAGCCAAAGGCTTAAAAATGGAGAAGTATTTAGAGATGGTTCGGAAGCGCTTGAAAAGATTTGATTATTTTAAAATCGAACAAATTTCGAGAGAACAGAACTCCAACGCTGATGCCTTAGAAAAACTGGCCTCGCAGAGTGACTTGGATGAATTGAAGTTCGTTCCGGTGGAGATGCTAAGCGAGTCAAGCATATGTGAAATGCAAGATGTTGAGATGATACACAGCTCTCCTACATGGATGACTCCTATTATCAATTACTTACTCGACGGGCAACTTCCAAATGACAAAAACGAGGCTCAAAAACTATTGTACTCAGTGCCTCGCTACACAATAATTGAAGGCAAACTGTATAGAAGAGGGTATTCAATGCCTCTACTTCGGTGTGTTCTCCCTACAGAAGTGAATGAAATTGTAAAGACCGCTTAGTTTAATTTGGAAATTAGCAGTTAATCATGTTTAATTATGAAATTATTTATAGCTATTTAAATAATTATTTATACTGTTATTATTGAATTCAGAGATGCATTTCTATGTCATTCAGTAGTCTTCATATTTTTGCATTTCCGGTGCCCGGTAACATGGAACTCGGTGTTTGGCTCAGTAAAATCACAACTTAGTATGTTAGAAATTTGGGACGGTTTATTAGACATTGGGAATGTCGGGAATGGCCGGGAATTTAGAATTTCCCAAAAATACCCCTTTAGTGTTATTTATGTTATTTTAGTGTGGAGGGGCAAAATGGTCTTTTTGCCCCAATATTATTTTGTCCTTTAGTGGGCTTTATTTAATTGAATTAAGTGTTATTTGATATTAATTGTTGGCTGAAATAGATTATTGCTTAAGTATTCCCTTTATTTCATTTTCATTCAAACTTAGATAAATAGAAAAAAATTTCAAAAAGGCTCTCTCTTTTCCTCTCTTTCTCTCTCGGCTGGTAGGGTGTTTCTAGGGCTGGGATTGTTGATTTTCAAGCTATCTTTCCTTCATTCTAAGTGTTCATCAAGCCTTGGTAAAGTTTCTAACCCTTTTCCTTTGGTAATTTTTAGAAAATGTGTGAAAAGATGATGATGCATGCTTGATTTTAATATGTTGTTGCTGCTGTGTTTTGTTGATAATTTCAGAGATGTAAGCATGATAATTTGAAGTTATTTAAGCTGTTAGTAATGCATGTTATTTGCTTTGTTTCAAGCTTGGAATTTTTAGCTCAAAAATATGATTTTTGAAAGAAATGTCTTGAATCTGTTGCTGTGATGTTGTTGATGTTTGTAGTTGTTTCCAGAGGCTATTCTATGCATGTTTAAGTAGGTTTGGACTGGTTTGATTGCATGTTATTTAGGTTTGCTCAAGTTTGAGTTTGGAACTCAAAGCTTGAGCTTTAATGGTGATTTTTGTTATTGTGCTTTCTGGGTGGATTTGATGCTTTAGAAATGTTCTAGGGGTTATATAGAACAGGTCTGGAAGTTTTGGTATGGTTTGGAGTTGATTTGAGCAAAGTGTGAAATTTTGAATTTGCTGCCTGCGAGGAACCGGAATTCCGGTTGTACATTCGGAATTCCGAATGGGGTTTTGAAATTTCCCAGAACCGGAATTCCGGTTGGGCAACCGGTCTACCGGTTGGGGAAAATTCAGGAACCCTAGATTTCCTCGATTTTATGTTTTTGGGGGTATGGCCATGCTTTTTATCGATAGGGAAACTTTTAGTTCCTAGTTTAAGTCCCCGGGAAGTGGTTTAGCGTATCACTTATAGTGTTGTGATTTTTATGGTTTAGGAGCCTGTAATCCGCCGCGCAGTTAAGTTCCAGTCAGGTTGACCGGCACACCTGAATTCGGAATCCAGGTAAGATTAGTATAATAGTATGCATATGTAGATTACATGTTTAGCGTGCATGTAGGAAGCCTGTTAGATTACATTAGTTATGTATGTTGGCTTCGAACCATCCAACTGTGTCACGTCGGTACATGCTAGAGTATGACCAGCAGCCGGAGTATGACCGGTTCGACCGATCAGGCTGACACTTAGGTTGGTGGTTCCGTACTATTGACGTATCACGTCGGTACAGGCTGGAGTATGACAAGCAGCCAGAGTATGACCGGTTCGACCGATCAGGCTCATACTGTAACACGTCGGTACAGGCTGGAGTATGACCAGCAGCCGGAGTATGACCGGTTCGACCGATCAGGCTGTTACTTGTCAATAGTACCGTCCCTATGAACGTTCAGAACTCAGTACCGTGTTGGACACGGAAGTTAGGGGGAACTCAGTATCGTGTTGGACACGGCAGTTAGGGTTATGATCAGGGGTATGGGCGTCTGATCATGACCGGGATTTATGTATGAGTATTATTATGCTTTTCTTACTGAGTCTGTCGACTCACAGTGCTATGTTTATGTGTAGGTAAAGGCAAGGCTAGAGTTGATGGACCGTGAGCGAGCCGGTGAAGATTGTACATGTCGGGGCGGTTAGGCCTGGAGTGTACGATCCTCGGGAGAGCAAGGCTATTTTTTTGTAACTAGTCGCTAGGCGACAATTATTTTGTATGAACAGTAAACTTTTGTAAATGATTTTGTAATCGAGATCCCGAGTCTTTTGTATAAATATTTTACAAGTTTAATTAAAAAGCAAAAATTTTAATTAATCACGTTTTCCATAAACCCCGTTGATTAGCAACGAGCTGCACAGCATGTTTAAAAATCACGTAATATGCCTATGTTAGTTAGGGTGTTACAATTTGGTATCAGAGCCGCCAGGTTGTCTTCCGAAGATCGTCACGACATGTACAATCATCATCAGCAGTTAGCTCATTTCACGGTTCAGTAAGCCTTTATTGCTTTAGTAGTTTATCTATTTATTTATGAAAAAGAAAAGCCTGTTAGGAAGCATGTTAGTAGCCTGATAGTAGAATAGGCGCATGTTTCGTTTTTAATTTCCAAATTAAGCGGCATTAGTAAGCTCTCCTTGAATACGACCTGATATGCCAACTCTTGGTTTCGCAGGCGATTTTGACTAGATGGACGCCAAGCGGACTACCAGGAGCCAGGGCAATTCAGTGGGGTCGAATCAAGGACAGGGAGCTCAGTTTCCCCCGCCAGTTAGGGGCCGAGGTAGAGGTCCCCGGGGCAGGGCTCGTGGTCGGGGTGATGAGAACCCGCCACAGGCTACCCAGGCTCCCCCAGCCGATCAGGGAGCCCAGAATTGGGAGGTTAGGTTTGCGGAAATGCAAGCCCGGATAGAAGAGCAAGACCTTGAGATTCAGAGGTTGAGACAGCAGGGTGCTCCTGCAGTTCCGGTGCCAGTAGTTCCAGTGGCACCTGCCCCTGCTGCTCAGGCCGAATTAGTGGTGGCGGCCAATAGATTGGAACCTTTGTATGAACGGTTCCGGAAGCAAGCACCTCCGGTTTTCTTGGGAGGTCCAGACGTGATGAAGGCCGAGCAGTGGCTGACGGTGATCACCAAAATCCTGAACTTCATGGGTGTCACTGGTAATGATAGAGTGGTGTGTGCCACTTTCCAGTTCCAGGAGGACGCTCTGGTCTGGTGGGACATGGTGTCTCAGATTCACGACGTCACCACCATGACCTGGGAAAGGTTTCAGGAACTCTTCAACGCCAAATACTATAATGAGGCGGTCAGAAGCGCCAAGAGGAAAGAGTTCGCTCACCTGACCCAGCGTGAGAATATGAGCGTAACCGAGTATACTACTCAGTTCGACCCGTTGGCGAGGTTAGCCTCGGGAATTGTGCCAACCGACTTCAGCAAGAAAGAGAAGTACCTGGATGGGTTAAATGCAAGGATCAAACACGATTTGATGATCACCACGGATGACAAGACCCCCTATGCTGAGATGGTGGAGAAGGCACTGCGAGCTGAGGGCGCAGTTGGGTGTATGTCGGAGTCAGCTAGTACTCCAGCGAGTGGCGGGGCTCCTACCCCTCCTGCATCAGGCTTTAGCAGGGGGAGTAGTGGTTCGGCCATTGATCAGAGGAAGAGAGCACCCACTGCATCTGGTGGCTCGAGTCAGAACAAGAGGTTCCGGGGGAACCAGAATAGAGGTAGTCGTTCCAGTGGTACCGAGACCCGATTCTCCTATCCCGAGTGCCCTAGCTGCAAAAGGCACCATCGGGGTGAGTGCAAAGGTCAGGGATGCTTTCACTGTGGCATGCCCAGACACTTCAAGAGGGACTGTCCCCAGCTCCGCTCAGAGGCACCGAGAGCTCCGACGATACCCACTCCAGCCAGGGTGTTCGCCATCACTCAGGCTGATGCAGATGCCAGCCCATCAGTTGTGACATGTCAGCTTTCTGTTAATAACTTGCTTTACTCAGTGCTATTTGATTCTGGGGCTACACATTCTTATGTGGCAGCCAGAGTCTTTAGTAAATTAGATAGACCGTACGATAGATATGAATCAGGGTTTGGAACCCTACTACCTGGCGGAGAGTTGGTTATCTCCAATAGGTGGATTAGGTCTATGCCGATCAGGATAGATGGTAGAGAGTTAAGTGCTGACTTGATAGAGATGAGTTTAGTAGAGTTTGATATTATTTTAGGAATGGATTTCCTATCTAAATATTCGGCGAGCATTGATTGCAAATGGAAGATGGTGATCTTCCAACCGGAAAGTGAAGAACCATTCGTGTTTGATGGTTCAGTTCGGGGATCTCGGATCCCGGTGATCTCGGCCGTGTAAGCTAGAGAATTGTTACATGGCAGATGCTTGGGGTTTCTGGCCGTGGTGGTGGACACCACTCGACCAGATACCATTCGGCCAGAAGACATCAAGGTGGTTCGGGAATTTTTAGATGTTTTTCCCGAAGAACTTCCAGGGTTACCACCTCAGCGGGAGATTGACTTCGTGATAGATTTGGCACCAGGGGTGGAACCGGTTTCCAAAGCCCCATATAGAATGGCTCCAGCTGAACTTAAGGAGTTAAAGATTCAGCTCCAAGGGTTGCTTGACATAGGGTTTATTCGGCCCAGTGTGTCACCCTGGGGAGCCCCAGTTTTATTCGTCAAGAAGAAAGATGGATCTATGAGGATGTGCATCGACTACAGAGAATTGAACAAGCTGACGGTGAAGAATAAATATCCATTACCTAGGATCGATGACTTGTTCGATCAGCTTCAGGGGAAGACGGTCTTTTCTAAGATTGATCTCCGTTCGGTTTATCATCAGTTGAGAATCCGAGAGGAGGACATTCTGAAGACGGCTTTCCGCACTAGGTATGGACATTACGAATTCCTGGTTATGTCGTTCGGACTAACCAATGCTCCTGCAGCATTCATGGACTTGATGAATAGAGTATTCAAGGATTTCCTCGATATTTGTGTGATTGTGTTTATCGACGACATCCTCGTGTACTCTCAATCAGAAGAGGAGCATGAATTACATCTTCAGATGGTACTGCAACGACTTCGGGAACACAAGCTTTATGCCAAGTTCAAGAAATACGAATTTTGGCTATCTCAGGTATCATTCCTAGGGCACATTGTGAGCAAAGATGGGATCAAGGTAGATCCCAGGAAGATCGAATCCGTCAGGGATTGGCCGAGACCGAAGATAGTGACAGAGATCAGAAGCTTCTTGGGTTTAGCTGGGTACTACCATAGGTTCGTGGAAGGGTTCTCTAAAATTTCAATGCCCCTAACCGAACTTACAAAGAAGAATCAGCGATTTATTTGGTCAGACAAGTGCGAAGCTAGTTTTCAGGAGCTGAAGCAAAGGTTGATTACCGCTCCAGTGCTAGCTTTGCCTTCAGACAGCGAGAAGTTTGTAGTTTATTGTGACGCATCCAAACAGGGTTTGGGGTGTGTGTTGATGCAAGTCGATCGGGTTATCGCTTATGCCTCCCGTCAGTTAAAGGATTATGAACAGCGATACCTGACTCATGATCTAGAGTTGGCCGCAGTGGTTTTCGCATTGAAGATTTGGCGACATTACCTTTACGGAGAAAGGTGTGAAATCTATACAAACCATAAAAGTCTCAAGTATTTCTTTACTCAGAAGGATTTGAATATGAGACAAAGGCGTTGGTTGGAATTAGTGAAAGATTACGGCTGTGAGATCCTCTATCACCCTGGAAAGGCCAATGTAGTGGTCGATGCCCTGAGTAGAAAGGGTCCCGGGCAAGTAGCTAGTATGGTTCAGATCTCGCCTCAGCTAGCAGAGGATATGGTTAGATCCAGCATTGAGTTTGTGGTAGGTCAACTTCACAACTTAACGCTACAATCTGATCTGTTGGAAAGAATTAAAGTCGCTCAGATGACTGATCCAGAGTTGGTGAAGATCAGAGATTAGGTTTTGGCTGGTCAAGCCAGGGACTTTTCAGTGTCAGACAGCGGGATGCTTCTGTATAAAACTAGGGTTTGTGTTCCGAATAGTGTGGAACTCAGGAATGAGATATTTGAGGAGGCTCATTCTACCCCGTATTCTCTGCATCCCGGCACCACTAAGATGTACCAAGATCTGAAACCGTACTTCTGGTGGAGCGGTATGAAGAAGAATTTGGTAGAATTCGTATCGAGATGCCTCACTTGTCAGAAGATTAAGGCTGAACATCAGAGACCAGCAGGGTTGTTGCAGCCTCTAACCCTACCAGAATGGAAGTGGGAAGATATCACGATGGATTTTGTGGTCGGATTACCTAGGACTACGGGTTTGTTTGATTCCATCTGGGTAGTGGTGGATCGATTCACGAAATCTGCTCATTTTCTGCCGGTTAGAACAACATTTACAGTGGATTAGTTGGCAGAGTTATATGTCAGAGAGATCGTAAGACTTCACGGGGTACCGAAGTCTATAGTTTCGGACAGGGATCCGAAGTTCACCTCCAAATTTTTGCAGAGTTTGCAGCGAGCAATGGGTACAAAGCTGAAATTTAGTACAGCATTCCATCCTCAGACAGATGGTCAGTCCGAAAGGACAATTCAGATATTGGAGGACATGTTGCGAGCCTGTGTTATGGATTTTGAAGGCTCATTGAATAAATATCTACCGTTGATAGAATTTTCTTACAACAACAGTTATCAGAGTACAATAGGGATGGCTCCCTATGAACTATTATACGGTAGGAAGTGTAGATCTCCCATTCATTGGGATGAGACAGGGGAGAGGAAATACCTAGGTGCAGAGTCAGTACAGCGGACCAATGAGGCAATAGAGAAGATAAAAGCTAGAATGCTTGCCTCACAGAGTAGACAGAAGAGTTACGCAGATCCGAAACGCAGAGATGTTGAGTTCCAAGTAGGGGACCATGTGTTTTTACGGGTATCTCCGATGAAGGGGATCAAACGTTTCGGGAAAAGAGGCAAGTTATGCCCTAGATTTACAGGACCTTTCGAGATTCTTGAGAAGATAGGTCAAGTGGCATACCGGTTAGCATTGCCTCCAGCTTTATCAGCAGTTCACAACGTATTCCATGTCTCGATGTTGAGAAAATACGTTTCAGATCCCTCTCATATACTTAGTTATGAGAGCCTAGAGCTGCAGCCAGACATGACTTATGAAGAACAGCCAGTGTAGATCCTGGATCGAAAGGATAAAGTCCTTCGAAATAAGACCGTAGCATTGGTCAAAGTTCTCTGGAGAAACAGCAAGGTGGAGGAAGCCACCTGGGAGCTAGAGTCAGATATGAGAGCTCAATACCCAGAGTTATTCAGGTTAGATTTCGAGGACGAAATCCTTTTAAGGGGGAATAGTTGTAAAGACTGCTTAGTTTAATTTGGAAATTAGCAGTTAATCACGTTTAATTATGAAATTATTTATAGCTATTTAAATAATTATTTATACTGTTATTATTGAATTCAGAGATGCATTTCTATGTCATTCAGTAGTTTTCATATTTTTGCATTTCCGGTGCCCGGTAACATGGAACTCGGTGTTTGGCTCAGAAAAATCACAACTTAGTATGTTAGAAATTGGGGACGGTTTGTTAGACATTGGGAATGTAGGGAATGGCCAGGAATTTAGAATTTCCCAAAAATACCCCTTTAGTGTTATTTATGTTATTTTAGTGTGGAGGGGCAAAATGGTCTTTTTGCCCCAATGTTATTTTATCCTTTAGTGGGCTTTATTTAATTGAATTAAGTGTTATTTGATATTAATTGTTGGCTGAAATAGATTATTGCTTAAGTATTCCCTTTATTTCATTTTCATTCAAACTTAGAAAAATAGAAAAAAATTTCAAAAAGGCTCTCTCTTTTCCTCTCTTTCTCTCTCGGCTGGTAGGGTGTTTCTAGGGCTGGGATTGTTGATTTTCAAGCTATCTTTCCTTCATTCTAAGTGTTCATCAAGCCTTGGTAAAGTTTCTAACCCTTTTCCTTTGGTAATTTTTAGAAAATGTATGAAAAGATGATGATGCATGCTTGATTTTAATATGTTGTTGCTGCTGTGTTTTGTTGATAATTTCAGAGATGAAGCATGATAATTTGAAGTTATTTAAGCTGTTAGTAATGCATGTTATTTGCTTTGTTTCAAGCTTGGAATTTTTAGCTCAAAAATATGATTTTTGAAAGAAATGTCTTGAATCTGTTGCTGTGATGTTGTTGATGTTTGTAGTTGTTTCCAAAGGCTATTCTATGCATGTTTAAGTAGGTTTGGACTGGTTTGATTGCATGTTATTTAGGCTTGCTCAAGTTTGAGTTTGGAACTCAAAGCTTGAGCTTTAATGGTGATTTTTGTTATTGTGCTTTCTGGGTGTATTTGATGCTTTAGAAATGTTCTAGGGGTTATATAGAACTGTTCTGGAAGTTTTGGTATGGTTTGGAGTTGATTTGAGCAAAGTGTGAAATTTTGAATTTGCTGCCTGCGAGGAACCGGAATTCCGGATGGGATTCTGAAATTTCCCAGAACCGGAATTCCGGTTGGGCAACCGGTCTACCGGTTGGGAAAAATTCAGGAACCCTAGATTTCCTCGATTTTATGTTTTTGGGGGTATGGCCATGCTTTTTATCGATAGGGAAACTTTTAGTTCCTAGTTTAAGTCCCCGGAAAGTGGTTTAGCGTATCACTTATAGTGTTGTGATTTTTATGGTTTAGGAGCCTGTAATACGCCGCGCAGTTAAGTTCCAGTCAGGTTGACCGGCACACCTGAATTCGGAGTCCAGGTAAGATTAGTATAACAGTATGCATATGTAGATTACATGTTTAGCGTGCATGTAGGAAGCCTGTTAGATTACATTAGTTATGTATGTTGGCTTCGAACCATCCAACTGTGTCACGTCGGTACAGGCTGGAGTATGACCAGCAGCCGGAGTATGACCGGTTCGACCGATCAGGCTGACACTTAGGTTGGTGGTTCCGTACTATTGACGTATCACGTCAGTACAGGCTGGAGTATGACCAGCAGCCGGAGTATGACCGGTTCGACCGATCAGGCTGATACTGTAACACGTCGGTACAGGCTGGAGTATGACCAGCAGCCGGAGTATGACCGGTTCGACCGATCAGGTTGTTACTTGTCAATAGTACCGTCCCTATGAATGTTCAGAACTCAGTACCATGTTGGACACGGCAGTTAGGGGGACTCATTATCGTGTTGGACACGGCAATTAGGGTTATGATCAGGGGTATGGGCGTCTGATCATGACCGGGATTTATGTATGAGTATTATTATGCTTTTCTTACTGAGTCTGTCGACTCAGAGTGCTATGTTTATGTGTAGGTAAAGGCAAGGCTAGAGCTGATGGACCATGAGCGAGTCGGTGAAGATTCTACATGTCGGGGCGGTTAGGCCTGGAGCGTACGATCCTCGGGACAGCAAGGCTATTTTTTTGTAAGTAGTCGCTAGGTGACAATTATTTTGTATGAGCAGTAAACTTTTGTAAATGATTTTGTAATTGGGATCCCGAGTCTTTTGTATAAATATTTTACAAGTTTAATTAAAAAGCAAAAATTTTAATTAATCACGTTTTCCATAAACCTCGTTGATTAGCAACGAGCTGCACAGCATGTTTAAAAATCACGTAATACG
Source organism: Cannabis sativa (assembly GCF_029168945.1). NCBI lineage: Eukaryota > Viridiplantae > Streptophyta > Magnoliopsida > Rosales > Cannabaceae > Cannabis > Cannabis sativa. The sequence goes on along the minus strand of NC_083602.1, from coordinate 22,224,992 downwards.
CCTATGTTAGTTAGGGTGTTACAGAAATCATCAGAGAAATTCATGAAGGCTTTTGTGGGGATCATGCAGGTTGGCAAAGTCTATCTAAAAAGATCATTAGACAAGGATATTACTGGCCAACAATCAATAAGGACACCCACGAGTTTGTCAAGAAATGTGATAAGTGTCAGAGGTTTTCACATATACCTCGCGTGCCGCCAACAGAACTAAGAATGATGACCTCGCCCTACCCATTTTCTATATGGGGAATTGACTTAATTGGGGCATTACCCACTGGGCGAGGAGGAGCTAAGTATGCGGTAGTAATAGTTGACTTCTTCACTAAATGGACGGAGGACAAGGCCTTTGTTTCCATAACCTGCAAAAAAGTCCTCGACTTTGTCCTCAAGAACATTGTCTGTAGGTTTGGAATTCCCATGAAGATAGTATCCGATAATGGAACACAACTTGATGCCGACTTGTTCACTGAATTTCGTTAAAGGAACAAAATTATCAAGAGCTTCTCGTCAGTATCCAAGCCTCAGGCGATGGGCAAGTGGAAGCAATTAATAAAACCTTAAAGGATACTATCAAGAAGAAGTTACACGCTGCCAAAGGCAGGTGGGTCGACGAGCTACCTCAAGTACTCTGGGCTCACAAAACTACCGAGAAGACGGCAACGAGACACACTCCTTTCTCGCTAGCATTTGGCTCAGAAGCAATGTTGCCTATTAAAGTGACCATGTCGACTCATAGAAGAGAGTTTTATAATCAAGAAGAAAACCAGGAACTTCTAAAATTGTCCTTGGATCTACTTGATGAAAAACGAGCTGAGTCACAAATCACCAATGCAGCATATCAACACCGAGTTACAAGATACTTCAACAAAAGAGTCAAGAAAAGACTATTCAATGTTGGAGACTTGGTGCTAAGGCGAGTATTTGCAAATACAAGAGATGCGTCTGCAGGAGTGTTCTACCCGAACTGGGAGGGTCCATATGTCATCAAAGCAGTAGTTGGAATTGGAGTTTATAAATTGGCCTACTCAACGGCTCGCTAATAAAGAACTACTGGAACGTGGAACATTTGCGACCCTATATATTACCAATAAATAAATGATGTAACTTGCATTACTGATGTAAAATTTAAACTTCAGTTATGAATAAAGAGAATCATTTATATTAAGTAATTATAAAGTTTTATTCTTTGAAATTACTTAAGGGGCAGTTATGTATAATTAACCAGAATTCATCTGAAAATACATGGTATAATGCAAACTCGTCATTTCAATTTTTTTTTTTTTTGAAATTTAAAGGTTCTCGACTAAACCTCTTTGATGAAAGAGGAGTCGAACGTTATAACTTCCTAACCAAACCTTTTTGACGAGAGAGGGGTCGAAGTGTTATAGCATCTTGATCAAACCTTTTTGACGAAGAAGGGATCAAACAACTATAATTTTTGATTAAAAACCTATCTAACGGGAAAGGAAAATCAAAAGTTATAACTCGCATATAAAACTGAATACTAACGGTTCGCGCAAGCTAGGAAAGTACTAAACGAGACATTAAGACGTCTTGATAAAAGTATTTGAACCTAGAAAATGGATAGATAATCTAACTATTAATGTGAGCAAATCTGAAGTATACAAAGTGATAAAATCATTAGAAGTATATTCAAGTTTGCTTAAGGCAGATTATAACGGCCATAGCGAGGGAGAATTGACAACTGCTCGAAAATCAAAAAGTTTGGTAGATAACTAACTACTTAAATAGGAGGATTACGAGCAATGGAAAAACTCAAAAGTACTGTACATTTGATCAAAATATAGTTGTTTACATTGTGAATAAAAATGCAAGCAAATACAATTGTATTAAGTTTGAATGAAAAGAGTACAAGGCATTTAAGATAAGAAAAAACCCAAGTTGGGCTATAAACTTGTAATTACACAAATGCCACTAGGGGAAAACCATTAAGTCATCTTCCTAAACAAAGAATGTAAGGGGGGGTCGGTAAAATCGAGAAAGACCGTCTTCATATAGCTTGGAGAAAGACTGTCTACACATAGCTTAGAGAAAGACTGGCTACACGTAGCTCGAGAAAGACCATTTACATGTAGAAGGTCTCAACCTCTGTATAGACCTCATTCCCCTCATCAAAAGATCCCATTTCCTGCAGCCAAGACCTTATTCCTAGCCTTAGGAAATTCCTCGATACTAGAGAGAGGTTGGCACAAAGGTCTTCTGGTGCAGGTTTGGGTCTTGGGTTCGTTGGATTTTCTGATAGAAACCACGCCAACTTCCCTCCAAGATTCATCCAAAACCATGCCAACTTTCCTCCAGGATTCCTTGTTAGCCTGAGGAGGACCTCTAAGATCGTCCATAACGATCTACGCGGTTCCCTTGGCTTGGATTGGTCGAAAGCTCCTCAGCCTTGGAATTCGTTGTTTTTGGTTCCAATTGAGGTTTGAAGTCTTTGGGAACGTATGGAGAAGAAAAATGGTTGGTGCACCATGGTGTTATGAGTTTGGGGGGGGGGTGAACTTCTGAACTCAGATGGGACATTTTAGAAAGAAAAAGATAATCCAATTTCAAGATGGATCTCACCAAAAAACCAGAAATTTGTGAAATATGGCAAGCTTAAGCCGCCCTTTTATACACAAAGTCTAGTGACAAGAAGGCTAAAGATTGGGAAATCTAACGGTTGGGAGTAGGGTAGAATATGAAGAGACGATTCATAATGGCCCTCGAAACCTCACAACTGCCAGAATCAAAGGACGCATCTTTCCAAAAAGGGATTATGACAAAAATGCCCTCTGTAATTATTAAAAAGAACTTTTTACTAAAAAAAAGAACTTTTTAAGGGACAATTGTTATACTCGAAATTCGGCTACCATCTCAGTGGGGGACACGTATCAAGATAAAAGGAATATGGATCTATACAATCGCTTTTTATGGAATAACTCATTAATTATGTAAGTATCAGAGTATATTTGCAGCCTGCTGACTGTAAGGTCTTATGCGAGAAAAGAAATATACAAACTGTTGCTTAGTGTATTGACGAGGAACCATATGTTGTTGAATGTGAATAGCGAGGCATCAAGTATGATACATCTAGGAAGACAAAAGCGACACATATCGACTGCGGAAGCACTTAGTGTATAATGTACAAACTAAGTATAACAGTCGGGTTGGCTCGAGACCTAATAAGTGAGGTGCCTATCTCGCTATGGGAAGGCTTCCTATAACTTTACCCAGTTAACTTCAGACATCTTCTCAGTGAGACTTTACAATCCTGACGAGTCAGAAGCTAACATTTAATTGAGCCTTGAGAAACTTTATTAACAAGAATTACAATTGTCCTAAATGAAGCGATAAGTTTTTAAACAAAGAAGCAACACGACGTGCATCATCGACCTTGGAAGGAAAAATGGCCCCAACTCGCTATTATGATCACTAGAACCAAGCTTCTATCGAGACATCCCCGGATACAACAGTTAAAGACGTTTTTAAATACACGATCATTTTGACCCAATAAAAGTGGGGAAATCACAACTATATGATTTTCAAATAATAATTGCATTTACACTACGTGATATGTAATCAAACCCCATAATTTTAGGGGATGATAATTGTAAAAAGATTACAGTCAACTTTTTAATTAACTGCCCACTATGTGATTATAAATAGTGGCAAGTAAGATCAAAAAATGGGACAAAAAAATCATACAAAAGAGGCCCTGAGTAAACTATCAAAAATCTGAATAAGATTGACTCGCGGACCATGCAGAATTTTAACTGCAAAACCACGTAAAAATCCTTAGTGTTCATACTTTTTATTTTACAGCCTTTATTTTTTTTGTGAGAGACTGTCACTGTTATGCTTAAATTTGGTTAACAAAAATCTACGCTAACACTCATTAAACCCCATTTCTAGTTATTGAATTCTAACCCAACATAAATCCCAACCAAAAAATCATAAAAGTGAGCCAAGTGAAAAAGGAAAAACAAAATAAGAGTAATGATGAATTTGAACATGGATTAATGATAAATAATGTAACCTATGTGGGGAAGAAAAAGAGCTGCAATATCAGTTAGAAATGAGAGAGAGAGAGAGAGAGTACATTTGGTTGAACCTGAGAACGTTGAAAGGCGACACCGTTGGTTCTCTTTCTAAGGAAGTTGGCTTAGGCTCTGACCTGATCAGGGCTAGAACTGCGGGACCTGCTCAAGCCGAGATGGAATTATGGAGAAATGGGTTGTTTTGGAGGAGAGAGTGACAAAAGAGAGATAGGTTTTGGATGAGATGAGAGGGGAGAGTATTGGAGAAGAAGTTAAAATCAGATTTAAATTAAGAATAATAATAATAATAATAAAACAATTATGTATAATATAGAGAGAGATGAATACGAAGAGGGATGGATCTGAAGTACTTGGGCCAAATCGGAAAAGATGACTAAAATTCCAGCCAAATCGGTCAAAGAAGATGACTGAACTAGTGAGACGATGGTAGTGGTGAGAGAGAGAGAGAGAGTTTGGGCTAATAAGACAATACAACCTTATACATGACTTTTATTCCCTATACAATAATACAGAATAGGTTGTATTAAAAATTAGGGATGTAATATTTATTACAATACAAGGTCCCACCCAAACATTGTGGTATTATAATTTAATACAATACAAGGGCCTTACACATGACTCCAAACGAAACCTAAAAGGTGAAACAATATATTTGGTATTCTCAGCGCTACGGTAAATATCATTTTTACTTTGTTTTTCTTAAATAAAAAAGTAGACTTTATATTTTTTAAAATAATATAAATAAGACCCTGAACTCAATTTTCAATAATTTTTTTTAGTATAACCAACTTGAAGGTAATTCCTATCACGAGCAGATGTAAAAAATTTAACCAATTTTATCATAACGCTTCTAGGTCAGATTATAATTAAGTTTTATTTTGACAAAAAATCACTTCAAAATCCTATTTGTACCATTTTAGAAAATACTAGGTCTATTTTATCATTTAACAAAACAGAGGATCTAATCTGTAATTTTTGCAAAATACAGGGTCTAAAATGGTATTTACCCGCTACAATATGTGCATTGTAAACCCAAAGCAAAAGTACGATGGGTGTCAACCTTTGCCGAACTAATGGACCAGTGACATGAACAAATTGTGACAAAATAACAAAGCACCATACTATCAAAAATAGACAGCAAACACTCCACACAAAAATGGACAAACTAAACCCATAACAACAGAACCATTATTGAAAATAAAACAAAAAACTAGAAAAATTAGTCACCACTAACACATTGCATCCCCCTCACCGCCACACCACCATCACTGAGCCCAATCCAAAGTCTGCCACCCAGATCAAAACCGTCGGGATCCTCCCATAAACCCACGGCACGGTTGCCTAACTCTGTTGCCATAGCTTTGAAGCTCCCCACAAACAAGCCATGAGGAAAGCATAAGAGCCATTAGTCTTCCCCCACCCACCCACACCTTTGACAACCAGAACTCAACAACCACCCTAGAAGAAACACCATGTTGGGATTTCATGCCCTAAGTAAAACTCATTTCAATATAATTTTATTTGTTATCAATAAAATATTAGAAATCATTTATGTTTACATGTATCATTCATGTTTATGGTTTAATATACAATTTCTGTTAAATCTAGAACATATAGTTATTTACAATTACAGTGATTTTAACACAGTGAAGGTAATTATGATTATATGCTTCAAAAGATTATGTCTCATCATTCATCATTCCACTGGATTTACACTGATGTGATAGTCAGTGATAAAGTTTACTTACACCTTGGATAAGTGTTATTAGGGGTGAGCAAAAAATCCAAGAAACTGACCAAACAGAATACACCGACCGTCCGAACACCAAAAAAACTAACACCGCAAAAACTAAACCAACAAATGTGCTTTCAGTTAAAACTGCCTTAATATGGTCAGTTTTAGTGTCAATGGAAAACTGACTAATTAAACCGAGAACCGACCGAACATATATATTATACACTATACATATATAATATAACTATTTTTGTACATATTTAATATACAATTTTATTAAACTAGTTTTACTTCTTATTTTTTTAAAAGTCTCAATTATTCATTATTTTATTTTATTATAATTTGATGTATTATTCATAAAATAATACAAGTTTTTTTTAATATAACTCATTACCATATTAGTAGCACAAATAATTTGAGCAAATTTAAAATAGTTTATTTTACATTATTTATTTAACTAAGAAATTTTTATTCTTAAATTATATGATATTTGATACAATACTCTAATTTTTTTAATTTCAAATAATTATAGAAAATTTAAAGACTTATTTCTTTTTTAAAAAAATGAAGTTTGGTTTGGTCGGTTTAAACCGACCAAACCGTGGATTAAAATAGTCAGTTTTTTACATTTGTATAATGGTCGATCAATTTTTGGATTATAACCATGAAAACTGAAAACTCAATTTTGGATTTTTTTTGTGTGTAAGAAACCGACCAAACCGACTGTTGCTCACCCCTAAGTGTTATGTTCTTTCTAGGACATTGGCAAAGTATGCTAGTATTGGATGTATGGAGTATACATTGGATTGGGACCAATATTGATCTTACAGCATCTTCTCTCGAGAGATTTTTGCATACATGGGACTCATGGCAAGTCCTTTAATGCACTACGTCATCAGTCGCCAAACTAAAGTGTCATTATTAGGGAGGCATAATTTCTTCTGTTTTCATGTCAGGATTTTAAATGCTGACTTATAGGTTTTACGCGCATAATGGGCACGTGCTCTGTGGGAAGCTTAAAACAACGGCGAGTACTCTCTTCGATGCATGTAATGATGGGAGTCGGCTGTTAAGAGGTGAGATACCTTCTGAGCTCCTTGCTCATCCAATCGTCAGATGCCTTTTGGGCGAGCAAACTGAAGCATCTGCTTCTTGTGGAAGGCACCCCTTCTAAGTATCCCATAAATACCTTCAGCAATCGTTCCACTCTTCACTTTGCATGTCAAACCAGAGCTCTTGAGTTCCAATTCTTGCCTGTCGCACAAGACTTTATTACCATTACATTCAGACACTGATTCTTTTGTCAAGGACGTTGCACCAAAACTGCCAAAACCCACCATCTACCGCCAACTGATAAGTTTTCTTCTCCATTTCTTTGCTATAGAGATTAACAGGGAGTCGCAAGGGTGAATTTTCCTCATTGACGTTGGTTTCAGTCTTGTTGTCTTTGAAAATTTTAGGGTTAAACAATGACCTTTTTTCGATACTGTGTCAACTTTTGGTTGGTGAAATTAATCTATAATGGAGTGAGCAGGTTCTTACAAAGCATTTTTTAGCAGTTGTTCTAGAAAAAGGCAGAGGCTTAAGGTGTCAGCCTTTAAAACAGGGGTCCATCCCTAGTGCCACGACCTGCAAGTGAGGCTAGGCCAACCTCGGATGGCCCTGCCTAGGGTTCCCTCGGTGGAGTTTACCTTCCCCAAGAAGGCAATTCTTCCTGACCTTCTCGATATGTAGAGGGAGAAGGAAACGAACAGGGACCTAAATGGGCATTTAGAGGCCGAAAAACTGTAGGTTTGTCAAAGGGCAGCCCTGTTGTCAACAATTTGCAAAGTCGAGATTATGGATGACATGCACGATGTGCCCCCAATCAGGCAAACCGTGGAAGTCGAGGCCCTAAGAGAAATAATTGACCTTCAAGTTAGGGTGAGGGGCCACACCTTTTGCTGCTGAGCTCTTAGACCAAGTGGTCGGGAGCGCCTCTGAACTGCCCATGGAGACCTGGGCATCCTGCAGCAACGCGAATGCTTTCCCGTTGGCCCATTTTGCCAAGCGGGAAATAATTGGGGTAAGGCCTCGAGACACTTTCCTCTATCTTTCTCTTTGTTTATGTCTGTCTGCCTTGTCCGCTGTTCTGAAACTTCAACCTCTCTAACTTGGCCTTTTTTGACAAGAGGCCTTGTTGGCTAAAAGGACTTTCGCAGAGGCTGGTGTACTGGTGATGGAGTTGGAACAGATGAAGGCGACTAGTAACCGTGACTTGTATGTTGTCAATGAGACTCTCTGGGCCAAGCTTACTGATGCCAGGTTTCAGATTGGGGGCCTCTAGTAGGCAAACCAGCAGTTGGAGAAGGAGAATGCCTACGAGGCCCGTTTCATACAGAGTATTAAGGCTGTTCACGACCTTTATACAGAGATCGTGGGGCAGATATCCAGTGCAGGTCTGTCTTCTCAGTCAGGCGGTGCCCAACTTTGAACCTCCAGTAGGCCACTTTAAATTTGTTGTTATTTTTTATTTTTTATATATCCTCCCTTTAGCTGTACTTTTCAATTTGCAGAGACAATTAAAATTTTTCCTTGGCTGCAGGGGGCTATAATAGCAAAATAGGGTCTTTTTTTGTTGTCCCTTACTTGGAGATTTGGTGTGGTAGACTTTTCAGGGGCTAGTTGTGTTATTGAAGCACCTGGTTCCAACAGCCAGTGTTTCAACCTTTTCCCTTTAGTCTTAATTATCTCCTGGTCAAGTCAGGAACTGCTTTTTTATTTGACCCTTTTTTTCCTAGGGCTGTGATGGTTTTTAGCTCGCTTCATTCGGAAGGTTACTTGTTCAGAGTTAGCCAGGAGGTGGCCTCTTTCTGCGAGATAAGATATTTTGCGATTTCCCATATCCTCTTCAGGGTCTGGTTCTTTTACAAGATTGAGTTCTCGGAGTGATGTCTGCAATTGCCTTAGACTTAGGCATTTTTCTTACTTTGGTCCTTGTGTTGGAAATATTTTACCAGGATCTAGATTTACTACCATGTATGTTTCATTAACATCCTAATATGAATTCTAAAACAATGAAATAAACACATATAAAGTTTATGAAACCTTACATTGGGTGCAACGGAATATAATGACTCCTTCCGTTCAGATCTCTAGCCCTTGATTCCTTTCTGTAGCAGAGCATTATCAAGATCTGAACCTGGATCTCTTTCTCTCCTTCCTTTGATGTTGATTTTCCTTCTTGTTGATTGGATTCTTCACAATCTTCCACACTATGATTGAGATACCACTTGATGTGTGTGGGCACTCACTCATTCACTCAAGGTTCAAAAATTTAGAGAAGAAAAGACAAGAAGAGGGTGGCGGCTATAGTATACAATAGGAGGCTCAACTTTCATCTGACAAAGTTAAGTGTGAATGTGAGCCATCACTATCTATTTACAGGTAACCACCTAGGTTTAAGTTAGAATTATTTGGCATTAAAATAATGAAAAAATAAATGATAAAAGCCATTAAGTGTGGCCGGTCATGGGCTTTAGATATTGGGCCTCACTTATGCAATTTTGCTGTTTTATCATTTCTACATCTCTTTTTCTCAAAAACGTCAATTTTCAAATTCAACCATTTAAATGCCAATTCTAATTATTTAATAACTAAAAATTAATTATTAAATAATATTGTCATTTAATATATTTATTAATTAGACATATAAAGTCTCTTAATTAACAAATAAAACCTAGAATCTATTTTCTTCACAATTTTGCCCTTACTTAGTGAAAATTCATAAAGTAGACATAGTCTAACTTTAGAATTATAATTGATTAATTAAAATCAATTAACTGAGTCTTACAAGCAGTATGGTCTCAACTAGTATGGGGACCATGGGCCTATATAACCGAGCTTCAAATAAGTCGAACCGAATTTACCAAGTAAATTCCCTAACTTATTAATTCCTTATTGAATCCACACTTAGAACTTGGAATTGCATTCTCAGTCATATAGAACGCTCTATATGTTCCACGATATAGATACACTATTAATTATCCATTGTTATAATCCTAATTTGATCAATGACCCTCTAATAGATGATCTACATTGAATAGGAACTAAATTACCGTTACACCTTCGATGTATTTTATCCTTAAAAAACTTAGCTCCATATAAATGATATTTCAGCGAAGTGAAATGAGATCTCAACCATTTATCTCTGTTTAGCCAAGCTCGAAGGATATCATTGTTTCACTTCTAAATTCCTATAGAAGTTATAGACTCCATATTTATGTTAGCGCTCCCACTCAATTATACTATCATGTTCCCAAAATGTACGTATCACCCTGACCCAAAAGTAGGCTTAACTAACAAATCAAAGAACATGTATAATACTCTTGAGATCGAACCTAACCATATCAGAATTAAGATCATTTGATCTAGGATCAACGGGTGATATTGAATTGAATAGATATCACGGTAAATTTTAATATATCTAATTAAAGTTCAATATCAGTCTCTTTCGATGTATAATCCATACATCCGATACTGGTAAACTTTGCCAAAGCCCTGGAAAGGACATAACACTTATCCAAGGTGTAAGAATTGTTGGATTTTATGCCCTAAATAAAACTCATTTCAATATAATCAAATTTACTTATTAATATAGATCGGAAATAACATTTAATGTTGCATGGTTCACATGATTTATTTCATGATTATATGTACATAATGTATAGATTCATCTGAAACCCTTTTCACATCCTTGATCCTGTTTATTGTGCCGTCAACACATTGGAAAGTAAACATGACTATGTGAATAAAGTTTCCTAGATTTATCAGACACAGGGTTTTACTGATATGATAATCTACAACAGAGTTTACTTGCATTTGGAGAAGTGCTATGTTCTTTCCAGAGCATTGGTTAAAGTAAAGCTTAGGTTGGATGCATGGAGTATGCATCGGAAGGGACCGATATTGAACTTTGACTTAGATTTATTAAACTTACCGTAATATCTATTCAAGTCAATATCGCCTAGTTGATCCTAGATAAAATGATCTTAATCCTGATATGATTAGGCTCAATCTCGAGAGGCTATTCGTGCTCTTTGATTTGTTAGTTAAGCCTACTTTTAGGTCAGGGTGATACGTACATTTTGGGAACACGATAGTGCAATTGAGTGGGAGCGCTATCATAAACATGGAATCTATAGCTTCTATCTGGCGAATAGTAAGCAAAGGATGATCTCCTTCGAGCTTGACCAAACGAACATAAATGGTGGAGTACTCATTTCACATAAGCTGAAATATCATTTATACGGGGTCAAGTATTTTAAGGAATAAATGCATTGTAGGGTGTTACGGTAATCTAATCCCTTTACAGTGTAGATCATTCATATAGAGGATCATTGATCACATTAGGATTATAACAATGGATAACTAATGATGTGTCTATATGGTGGAACATATAGAGCATTCTATATACTGAGAGTGCAATTCTAAGTTCTATGCGTGGATTCAACGAAGAATTAATAAGTTAGTGAATTTTAGTGCTAAATTCTTGATCTACTTATTGGAAGCTCGGTTATATAGACCCATGGTCCCCCCACTAGTTGAGATAATATTGCTTGTAAGACTCATGTAATTGGTTTTGATTAATCAATTATAATTCTCAAATTAGACTATGTCTATTTGTGAATTTTTCACTAAGTAAGGGCGAAATTGTAAAGAAAGAGTTTATAGGGGCATATTTGTTAATTATGATACTTTGTATGGTTCAATTAATAAATATGATAAATGACAATATTATTTAATAATTATTTATAGTTATTAAATAGTTAGAATCGGCATTTAAATGGTTGAATTAGAAAATTGGCGTTTTTGAGAAAATCAGATGCAGAAAAGATAAAATTGCAAAATTGCAAAAAGCAAGGCCCAATCCACTAAGTTTAGGGCCAGCCACTTTTGTAGGAAATTTAAACTGATTTTTTCATTATTTTAATGCCATATAATTCAAATCTAACCCTAGTAGGAATGCTATAAATAGATAGTGAAGGCTTCAGGAAAATTACACTTTTCTTCTGACTTTTTCTATTCAGAAAAACTGAGCCTTCTCTCTCCCTATCTTTAGCTGACCACTCTCTCTCTTCTTCCTTAGAATTTCGAAATCCTTAGTGATTTGAGTAGTGCCCACACACATCAAGTGATACCTCAATCATAGTGAGGAAGATCGTGAAGAAAGATCATCAGCAAAGGAGCTTCAAAGATCAAAGATTCGAGAGAAAGAGATCCAGGTTCAGATATTGATAATGCTCTGCTACAGAAAGGAATCAAGGGCTAGATATCTGAACGGAAGGAGTCATTATATTCCGCTGCACCCAATGTAAGGTTTCTTAAACTTTATATGTGTTTATTTCATCGTTTTAGAAAGTTCATATTTAGGATGTTAATAAACATACTTGTGAGTAGATCTAAGATCCTGGTAAAATAATTTCCAACAAGAATACCTATCGGTGATTATCATGCCAGTCTAAATCCAGTGAACTGACAAATCAAGGAATAAACTTTCGAACATATAATCAAGATTATATTCCACTATCCTGACAACACTATAATCATTAACAAATTCATATGTTCTGGACTTAAATAGAATTCATACATTATATATAATCATGAAATAAATTATGTGAACCATGCAACATAAAATGTTATTTCTGATCTTTATTAGTAAGTAAATCTGATTATATTGAAATGAGTTTTATTTAGGGCACAAAACCCAACACCTTGTCAGCCTTTCATGCTATCCTATTATGCAACTCGATGGGCTAAGGTTATGTGAAGTCGCGGAGATGTGTAAGAAGGGATTTGGACGTGTCCTTTCTTTTTTCAAGAATTTTGGTCAAATGTTCTTCTTATCTCTGGATTCATTCTTGAGTTTAGCCTTTGAGGGAAGAATTCAAGCGCATTTCTCTCGGGGAGACTTCAGTTGAAAACGCTTCCTGTTTTTGGTTACATGTATACTCTTGGGTTGATTGACTTTAGCAAATGAACATAAGATGTTGTAGTTGTTAGTAGTCAGACATATCATACCCCCTAAATAAGCAGGGAATTTTGGACTCAAATTCTCTGTCATTTTCTTGGAGACTAACTTGTGTTTAATTTCCGAAGAGGAGAGTTAAGAGTAGTTCTGCCCTACTTTGGGAAGCAAACTGCCCTTCTGGGAGAGTTTCTCAAAAGTGTGCAGCTACTTTCAGGCTTCCTTGAGAAGAAACCATAGGGTCCTGAATGAATACCCAGTTTCATGATTGGTCCTAAATAGTCCCTTCATGACATAACCCTTGTAGGCGAACGTATAGGCCTCTTGCGGCACCAGAGGCTTTTAGTTTCCCGGAGGGAAAGTGGGACTTGTATCCGTGCATGGGCAGTTCCCTTTATACTGAGGTTTTGCTTGCAAACACCGAAGGGCAAGACGTTGTTGGGTGTACGAAAGTCATGTTGAATTTTTACGACACAAGCTTCGACTTTCGAGAAGGAAGGCTAAAGTTCTATAAAAATTCAAGCTTAGACTTCACTTGAAAACATCATCTAGAAAACATCACATGGAGTAGCACAGACTTCAAGCAATCCTTCCATTATGGGAAGGAGGGTTGAGGACGTATCGTAACCCCTAAGATCTTTCTTGCACGAAAAATAACGTGCATGTGAGAGTCAATTTAAATTTTTATGCGTAAGCTTTAGATTTCGGGAAGGAAGGTTGAGGTTGTATAAAAATTCAAGCTTAGACTTCACTTGAAAAGATCAACTGGAAAGCATTACGGGGAGTAGGACAGACTTTAAGCAATTCTTCCATTCTGAGAAGAAGAGTTGAAGACGTATCGTACCCCTAGTGATCTTTCTTGCACGAAAAACAACATGCATGCGAGATTCATGTTGAATTTTAATGACATAAGCTTCAACTTCTAGGAAGGAAGGCTGAAGTTGTATAAAAATTCAATCTTAGAATTCGCTTTAAAAGATTAACAGGAAAGCATCATGAGAAGTAGGACAGACTAAAAGCGATCCTTCCATTCCGGGAAGGAGGGTTGAAGATGTATCGTACACCCAGTGATCTTTCTTGCACAAGAAACAACCTGCATTCGAGAGTCGTGTTGAATTTTTATGAAACAATGTTCGACTTCCGGGAAGGAAGGATGAAGCTATATAAAAATTCAAGCTTAGACTTTGCTTGAAAAGATCAACGGGAAAGCATCACGGGGAGTAGGATAGACTTCAAGCAGTCCTTTCGTTTCGAGAAGGAGAATTGAAGATGTATCGTACCCTTAGTGTTCTTTCTTGTACGAAAAACAATGTGCATGCAAGAGTCATGTTAAATTTTTATGACATAAGCTTCAGCTTTCAGGAAGGAAGGCTGAAGACATATTGTACCCCCAGTGATCTTTCTTTCATGAAAAACAACGTGCATGCGAGAGTCATGTTGAATTTTTATGAAAAAAGCTTTGGCTTCTGAGAAGGAAGGCTAAAGTCGTATAAAAATTCAAGCTTAGACTTCGCTTGAAAAAATCAACGGGAAAGCATCACAGGGAGTATGACAGATTTTAAGCAATCTTTCCATTTCGAGAAGGAGGGTTGAAGAAGTATTGTACCTCCAGTGATCTTTCTTGCACAAGAAACAACGTGCATGCGAGAGTCATGTTAAATTTTTTATGAAACAAGCTTTAGCTTCCGGGAAGGAAGGCTGAAGTTGTGTAAAAATTAAAGCTTAGACTTTGCTTGAAAATATCAATGGGAAAGCATCACGGAGAGTAGGACAAATGTCAAGCAATCCTTCCGTTCTAGTAAGGAGAGATGAAGACGTATCGTACCCCAGTGTTTTTTTTTTTTTTGCATGAACAATAATGTGCATGTGAGAGTCATGTTGAATTTTTATGAAACAAGCTTCGGCTTCCAGGAAGGAAGGTTAAAGTTGGATAAAAGTTCAAGCTTAGACTTTGCTTGAAAAAGATCAGAGGGAAATCATCACTAGGAGTAGGACAGAATTCAAGCAATCCTTCCATTCTGGGAAGGAGGGTTAAAGATGTATTGTACCCTCATTGATCTTTCTTCCACGATAAATAACGTGCATGCAAGACTCATGTTGAATTTTTATGAAATAAGCTTTGGCTTCAGGGAAGGAAGGCTAAAGTTGTATAAAAATTAAAGCTTAGACTTTGCTTGAAAAAGATCAATGGGAAAGCATCACAGGGAGTAGGACAGACTTCAAGCAATCCTTCCATTTTGGGAAGGAGGGTTGAAGACGTATCGTACCCCTAGTGTCTTTCTTGCACGAAAATCAATGTGCATGCGAGAGTCATGTTGAATTTTTTTGAAACAAGCTTCGGCTTCCTGGAAGGAAGGCTGAAGTTGTATAAAAATTTAAGCATAGACTTCGCTTGAAAATGATCAATGGGAAAGCATCACAGGGAGTAGGATAGACTTCAAGCAATCCTTCCATTCTAGGAAGGAGGTTGAAGACGTATCATACCCCTAATGATCTTTCTTGCACAAAAAACAACGTGCATGCGAGAGTCATGTTAAATTTTTATGAAACAAGCTTCGGCTTCAAGGAAGGAAAGCTGAAGTTGTATAAAAATTCAAGCTAATAATTCTCTTGAAAAAGATCAATGGGAAAGCATCACAGGGAGCAGGACAGACTTCAAGCAGTCGTAACCCCGTAAATCTTTCTTGCACGAAAAACAATGTGCACGAAAAACAATGTGCATGAGAGAGTCATGTTGAATTTTTATGAAACAAGCTTCAGCTTCCGGGAAGGAATGCTGAAGTTTCATAAAATTCAAGCTTAGAGTTTGCTTGAAAAAGATCAAAGGGAAAGCATCACAAGGAGTGGGACAAACTTCAAGCAATCCTTCCATTCCGGGAAGGAGGGTTAAAGACGTATCATACTCTCAATGATCTTTCTTGCACAAAAAACAACGTGCATGCGAGAGTTATGTTGAGTTTTTATGAAACAAGCTTCGGCTTCCGGGAAGGAAGACTGAAGTTGTATAAAAATTAAATCTTAGACTTTGCTTGAAAAGATCAATGGAATAGTGTTATACCTAAATTCGGCTGGTACTTCAGAGGGTGAAAAATGTCAACTTTAGGGAATATGAATCAACGAATATATTGATAATTATGTCAATAAATATTAAATGAAATAACTCATTAAATGCAGAATCAATGGGGTATATTTGTAACTCGCAGACTGTATAGTCTATAGCGAGACAAGGATGTACAATGTAATATCCCAGAAAATAAATAATATTTAAATGGACATATTTTATTAAATATGTAATTACTTGGGAAATGAAGTAGGATTATGATCTTACTTAGGTAAATTGTTGAGAAATTATTTAATGAAATACGTTATTTTTGGACCCGGCAATTGTGGAAATTTAGCTATGTGGTTAGTAATGTCACGACATTAAATGAAAGAATTATTTTGAGGATATCCCGGATTAAGTTAGAATTTTATTAGAATGTCGGATTGGGGAATTAGTAAAATTACAAAAATGTCCTAGGTTATTTTAAAGTTTATATTTTTTTCATTAGGGGTAAATTAGTCTTTTGCCTTTTTACTTTTTAGGGCTGCCTATTATTATTTAAAAAAAAAAAGAAAGAAAACCCTATTATAAGAAGAGAGCTTCCAAGGCAAGGAAACCACTTCCCTTCTCCCTTTCTCTCTCGTTCAACTTGGAGCCAGCCAAGCTTGGGAGGAACCTTGAGTTCAATTCATCCTTTTTCTTGTTGATTCACTCTTTAGAACATCATAGGTGTTGAGGTAAGTCTTTGTTGCTTGTTTTCTCTAAATTCTCTTGGTTTTAAGTTTATTTTGGTTGGGGTTTTTGTTTTTCAATGGGGGCTGCAAGTTGTTTGGTGATGGAATATGATTCTAGAGTAGTTTTTGAGGGTGTTTGAAACTTGTTTAGGTTTAATTTGATTGGAGTTAGGGGCTGGTTGAATTGTTTAAGCTACATAGGGATAGAATTGTGTTTTTTTCTTCACTTTTAAGTGTGATTTTGAGAAAATGGATATATTTCAATGAATTGGTTGTTGGGTTATGTCATGTTTACTATATTATACTGTTTTGGAAGGTTTGAGCAGGTTTGGTGGGGGTTTGATTGGTTTTTGGGGTGAAAAACCAGAAATCACCATGGCTGCCAGGAAAAAAAGGCAGGCTGTTTTTCTGGGTGTCTGAAAAACGGCCGACCGTTTTTCCCAGGAAAGGGGGATTTTGGGTTTTTCTCCTCAAGTCCGATCTGTTTCGGGGTGTCTTTTGGAGTGGCATTCAGGGTGTTTTAGAGATGGTTAAGCTAGTTTGATCTGGGGGAAAGTAGGGTGTGTTCGATTGTGAGAATAGTTGATTATTAGAAATTTGATTAAGGTTTTCATTTGAGTTTTAATTGTCGTGACATAGGACCGGAATTGCTTAGCTTGTTTTCCACTCAAGTCGGCCCGTACTCTTGATTTCTGAACCAAGGTAAGAAAAGTGCTAAGCACCGTATGTGGTTAAAGATTAATGGTTGAATGGAAGTGGCCTTGATTATTATCAAGACTTTGATTAAATATTTAGTAAGCCTAGGTTATGACCTAGGGTTGGAAACGGTTATTACCGTTACGAGTAATTACTCTTGAAACCGCGGTTAGGTTTCTTACTTATCGTTTGCTTCATCGGGCAACGATAGTGACATATACAGCTCGTGGTTAACGAGTGGTAAAGGGGTACTTTATAAAGTACCAAGATTGTGTAATGTGAATGTGTAATGTGTAAGGGAATACTTTATGATATTGTGTAATGAGTAAACATATTGGTATGAGATTAAATTGATAATCATTCTCAGTTAATGTTTTGGTTACTTTTCTTGCTGAGTCTCTGTGACTCACGGGTGCTTTATGGTGCAGGTAAAGGAAAGGCAAAAGTTGAGCAACCATGAGTTTGTGGTCGCAGCAGCAATGTACATACCAGCCGCAGTGACACGGCCCAGTAAACAGGATGC
Organism: Cannabis sativa; assembly: GCF_029168945.1. NCBI lineage: Eukaryota > Viridiplantae > Streptophyta > Magnoliopsida > Rosales > Cannabaceae > Cannabis > Cannabis sativa. Next base: position 22,207,198 of record NC_083602.1, on the reverse strand, counting down.
TCTATTTTGATTGTATTTTGGAAGTATAAAGTTTATGTTGTAAAATACTTTGAAACCAGTTTGTGAATATTTTGAAAACAGGGGAACCCCGTAGTCCATATTACTTATCTTTTGTTAAACAGTTTAAAAGTTGAATTTTAATTATCAAAATTTAATTACCCACACTTTTAGTATAATTACATATTATATAAATATCAGTATTTTATTAAATTGCACACACGTGGCGTCCCTGTTGGACAGGGCGTTACAGCATGGTATCAGAGCGCCAAGGTTTTTAGATCCTGAAGACTTGTTTGATATGTACATTGGCTGCAAGGACCTGATCGACTCATGGTTTAGTAAGCTTTAAGTTAAAAGATAGTTTGTTAATTTTCTGATTACCTGATTATTTGAATTATGTTGATATCGTAATGGTGTGGGTAGAATTATAATATATGGAAATACTTATCAGTATTGCTATTACATGGAATGTGATCGCAGGTGTATAGTTATGCACCCGAGGCGGACTGGTAGGGGTACCCGCGAGCTAGCTGGGCTCGGGGCTGCCGGTGAGGGTGAGAACCCTTTACCACCACCTAACTGGGAAGAGTTATATGCTGCAATGCAAGAAACTATTCGGCAGCAGGGTGAGCAAATCAGAGAATTAAGAGAGCAGCGAGCTCAGCCTGCTCTAAACCTTAATCCTGATCCTCCGGCACCTCTGGTAGTGCCACCGGATGCAGGGAATCGTTTGGAACCATTATATGAGCGGTTCAGGAAGCAGAACCCGCCAGTGTTTGAGGGTGGTGCTGATCCACTCAAGGCAGAGCAATGGATGAGTATGATAACATCCATTTTTGGTTTTATGCGAGTTGAAGATAATGACCGGGTCAGGTGTGCCACTTATATGCTACGAGATGATGCCCGTATTTGGTGGGAGATTGTATCTCAGGGCCATGATCTGAATAACATGACCTGGGAAGCCTTCCGGGCCTTATTTTATGAGAAGTATTATAATGAGTCTATTCGGGCAGCAAAGGCAGAAGAGTTTATACGGTTAACTCAGGGTAGTATGACTGTGACGGAGTATGCCACTAAGTTTGATCGACTGGCAAAGTTTGCCTCAGATGAGGTGGCTACTGAAGCTGCTAGGAAAGCAAAGTTCATTCGAGGGCTGGATGAACACATCGCCCGGGATGTGATTGTTGCTTCTAAACAACCGGGGGTTGCCCGTACTTATGCTCAAATAGTTGAGTTGGCCTTAGTTTCTGAGGGTGCAGAAGCTCAGATACGAAAGAAAAATATTGCCAGAAGAGATTCATGGAAGCAAACAGCAGGTGCTGGTTCAGGTAGGGGTACTGATCCTGGTGACCGCAAGAAAAGACCTAGTGAATCATTAGCAGCAAGCCCAAACAAAAGATTCGAGGGTAACCAAGGTTTCCGTCGTGGTGGAAACGAAAACTGGCGGACTTTTCCTGAATGTTCGAGATGTAAAAGGCATCACCTGGGCGAGTGTCAGGCCAGGGCCTGTTTCCACTGTGGAATGGTGGGTCACATGAAGAGAAATTGTCCACAATTGCTACGACTAGAGCAAAAGAAGGATGATACACCCACTCCTGCCCGAGTGTTTGCCCTGACTCAAGCTGAGGCTGATGCTGGTCCTTCCACTGTGACAGGTCAGCTTTCTATTGCTGGTACTTTATTGATTGTTCTAATTGATTCTGGTGCGACGCATTCTTATATTTCAAGTAGAATAATTGAGAAGTTGAATAGACCTAGTGATGTGCTTTCTAGAGGTTTTGGGACCTTGCTGCCTACTAGGGAGTTGGTTATCTCCAGCAGGTGGGTTCGATCCCTTCCAGTATTGATGGAAGGAAGAGAGTTATCAGTTGATCTGATAGAATTGAGTCTGGGGGATTTTGATGTTATTTTGGGGATGGATTGGCTTGCTAAATACAACGCCACCATTGTTTGTAAAAGAAAGATGGTAACTTTTCAGCCTGAGGGCGAGGACCCCTTTGTATTTGTGGGTAAGATGCAGGGATCTCGGATTCCCTTAATTTCAGCCCTTAAGGCAAGAGATTTGTTGTGTGAGGGGTGCATTGGTTTCTTAGCAAGTGTTGTGGATATTACCAGGGAACCACTAGCGGGACCGGAGCATGTCCCAGTGGTTCGAGAATTTCTGGATGTTTTTCCAGAAGAGTTACCGGGGTTACCGCCAAAACGTGAAATTGATTTTGAGATTGATCTAATACCAGGAGCTGAACCTGTATCGAAAGCTCCCTACAGGATGGCACCTGCGGAGCTGAAAGAGTTAAAAGTTCAATTACAAGGGATGATGGATTTAAAATTTACTAGACCTAGCACTTCACCTTGGGGTGCACCAGTTTTGTTCGTGAAAAAGAAAGATGGAACTTTACGAATGTGCATAGATTATCGGGAGTTAAACAAGTTGACAGTGAAGAATAAGTATCCTTTGCCAAGAATAGATGATTTATTTGATCAGCTGCAGGGAAAGACTGTCTTTTCCAAGATTGATCTTCGGTCTGGTTATCACCAACTGAGGATTCGGGAGGAGGATATTCCCAAGACAGCTTTCCGGACCCGGTATGGCCATTACGAATTCCTGGTAATGTCCTTCGGATTAACAAATGCCCCAGCAGCATTTATGGACCTGATGAACCGAGTGTTCAAAGACTTTCTGGATGATTTTGTTATTGTCTTTATTGATGACATTCTAATTTATTCAGACTCAGAAGAGACTCACGAAAGACATCTTCGAATGGTATTACAACGTCTCAGGGAACATAAGTTGTATGCCAAGTTTAAGAAATGTGAATTTTGGTTACCTCAGGTGAGTTTCTTGGGCCATGTGGTGAGTAAAGATGGTATTTTAGTAGACCCAGTAAAGATCGAAGCAGTACGTGACTGGCCTCGACCTAAGTCAGCAACCGAAGTTAGAAGTTTCCTGGGGTTAGCAGGGTATTATCGAAGATTTGTTGAAGGCTTTGCAAAGATTTCTACGCCTTTAACTGAATTGACCCGAAAGAATTGTAAGTTTGTTTGGACTGACAAGTGTGAAGGTAGTTTCCAGGAATTGAAGCAAAGGTTGATTACCGCTCCTGTGTTAACTTTACCAAAAAGTGATGAAAAGTTTGTGATTTATTGTGATGCATCCAAACAAGGGTTAGGTTGTGTTCTTATGCAGTCAGGAAAAGTGATTGCTTATGCATCCAGGAAATTGAAGGAGTATGAACAACGGTATCCTACCCATGATATTGAATTGGCAGCAGTTGTCTTTGCACTAAAAGTTTGGCGTCACTATCTGTACGGTGAGAAGTGTGAAATTTATACAGATCACATAAGCCTCAAGTACTTTTTCACTCAGAAGGATTTAAATATGAGGCAACGACGATGGTTAGAACTGTTCAAAGATTATGACTGCGAGATTCTCTACCACCCTGGTAAAGCAAATGTGGTAGCGGATGCTCTAAGTCGGAAAGGACCAGGGCAAGTTTGTGAACTAAAGAAAATCTCAGCAAAGTTGGCTGAGGATATGACGAGAGCGGGAATTGAATTTGAAATTGGAAAACTTGCTAATATCACCATATAGTCTGATCTATTAGAAAGAATTAGAGTAGCCCAACAAGGTGATCTTGAGCTACAGGGACATAAGGAGAAGTTAGAGGCTGGATTGGCAAGAGATTTTTCGTGTTTATCTGATGGGTTGTTGCGATACAAAAACAGAATCTGTGTACCGGTTGATAAAGAAATCAGACAGGAGATTCTTGATGAATCTCATACTACACCGTACTCCTTACACCCGGGAACAACCAAGATGTATCATGATGTGAAAGCTTTATACTGGTGGCCGGGTATGAAGAGGGATATTGTTGAATATGTGTCAAAATGCTTAACCTGTCAACAAGTTAAAGCAGAACACCAAAGGCCGGCAGGTTTGCTTCAACCTCTAAAGATTCCTGTATGGAAATGGGAAGACATCACCATGGATTTTGTGGTGGGATTGCCCAGAACAGTAGGGTATTATGATTCTATTTGGGTGATAGTGGATCGATATACGAAGTCTGCTCACTTTCTCCCGGTGAGGACAACGTATACAGTGGATCAATATGCTGATTTGTATATCAAGGAGATAGTTCGACTTCATGGTGCCCCAAAGTCGATAGTTTCGGATCGAGATCCAAAATTTACATCCAAATTTTGGGAAAGTTTACAGCAAGCAATGGGTACTAAGTTGAAATTCAGTACAGCTTTTCATCCTCAAACCGATGGTCAATCTGAAAGGACTATCCAGATACTTGAGGATATGTTGAGGGCATGTGTAATGGATTTTGAAGGTTCTTGGTGTTGGAAATTATTTTACCAGGATCTTAGATCTACTCACAAGTATGTTTATTAACATCCTAAATAAGAACTTTCTAAAACGATAAATTAAACACATATAAAGTTAAAGAAACCTTACATTGGGTGCAGCGGAATAATATGACTCCTTCCGTTCAGATATCTAGCCCTTGATTCCTTTATGTAGCAGAGCATTATCAATATCTGAACCTGGATCTCTTTCTCTGAATCCTTGATGCTGAATCTCCTTTTTGCTGAAAGTCTTTCTTCACGATCTTCCTCACTATGATTGAGGTATCACTTGCTGTGTGTGGGCACTACTCATACACTAAGAATTTCAAAATTCAAGAGGGAAGAGAAAGAAGAAGTGGCAGCTAAAGATAGGGAGAGAGAAAGGCTCAGGTTTTTCTCTGAAGGAAAAATAGAAAATTTAAGTGTAATTTTCCTGAAGCCTTCACTATCTATTTATAGCATTCCACTAGGGTTAGGTTTGAATTATTTGGCATTAAAATAATGAAAATATCAGTTTAAATTTCCTACAAAAGTGGCTGGCCCTATACTAGTGGATTTGGGCCTTACTTTTTGCAATTTTGCAGTTTTACCTTTTCTGCATCTGATTTTCTCAAAAACGCCAATTTTCTAATTCAACCATTTAAATGCCAATTCTAACTATTTAATAACTATAAATAATTATTAAATAATATTGTCATTTATCATATTTATTAATTGAACCATACAAAGTATCATAATTAACAAATATGCCCCTATAAACTCTTTTTTTACAATTTTGCCCTTACTTAGTGAAAATTTCACAAATAGACATAGTCTAACTTGTGAATTATAATTGATTAATCAAAACCAATTACATGAGTCTTACAAGCAATATTATCTCAACTAGTGGGGGGACCATGGGTCTATATAACCGAGCTTCCAATAAGTAGATCAAGAATTTAGCACTAAAATTTACTAACTTATTAATTCTTCGTTGAATCCACGCATAGAACTTAGAATTGCACTCTCAGTATATAGAATGCTCTATATGTTCCACCATATAGACACATCATTAGTTATCCATTGTTATAATCCTAATGTGATCAATGATCCTCTATATGAATGATCTACACTGTAAAGGGATTAAATTACCGTTACACCCTACAATGTATTTATTCCTTAAAACACTTGACCCCGTATAAATGATATTTCAGCTAATGTGAAATGAGTACTCCACCATTTATGTTCGTTTGGTCAAGCTCGAAGGAGATCATCCTTTGCTTACTATTCGCCAGATAGAAGCTATAGATTCCATGTTTTATGCTAGCGCTCCCACTCAATTGCACTACCGTGTTCCCAAAATGTACGTATCACCCTGACCTAAAAGTAGGCTTAACTAACAAATCAAAGAACACGAATAGCCTCTCGAGATTGAGCCTAATCATATCAGGATTAAGATCATTTGATCTAGGATCAACTAGGCGATATTGACTTGAATAGATATTACGGTAAGTTTAATAAATCTAAGTCAAAGTTCAATATCGGTCCCTTCCGATGCATACTCCATGCATCCAACCTGAGCTTTACTTTAACCAATGCTCTGGAAAGAACATAGTATTTCTCCAAATACAAGTAAACTCTTGTTGTAGATTATCATATCAGTAAAACCCTGTGTCTGATAAATCTAGGAAACTTTATTCACATAGTCATATTTACTTTCCAATGTGTTGACGGCACAATAAACAGGATCAAGTATGTGAAAAGGGTTTCAGATGAATTTATACATTATGTACATATAATCATGAAATAAATCATGTGAACCATGCAACATTAAATGTTATTTCTGATCTATATTAATAAGTAAATCTGATTATATTGAAATGAGTTTTATTTAGGGCATAAAACCCAACAAACTCCCACTTGCACTAATATAAAACAAAAAGTGCGTTTCAAATAATCTCAACACCTTGATATACAAATCAAGTGTAGTAGTAGTAAACTCCTCGTAATAGGATCTGAAAGGTTGAATTAACCACAACCTTTTCTCCACCATTACTCTTCCTTAATCACAAAATTATTGATAATGTGAAATTCCTCTCTATATGTCTACTCTCTTGGGATACTGGATTCTATACATACCTTTGGCAACTACTTTTGGTTAATCAGGAAATTAACACTAGTAGTTTAAGGCAATTTGGAATGATGCCAAAAATGTATAGAACTTTCCTTAGACTGAATAAGTACCTTTCCTGGTAGACCTAGAGACTTCAGATAGGTTTTTACACTTCTCCAAAATCACTATTCCACCCCCAGAGTAACCACCATCTTATCAGAAAGATTTACTAGCACAAAGGCAAATTTCGAAATCTGATATGGTGTAGTCTAAGAGTTTTAATCACACCCTTATAGACTAACATATAGTTCCTCTTCTTAATCTTAAAATTTACTTGATTGTCTTCCAATGTTCTTCTCCTGGATTAATCTGATACCTACTCATTACTCCCACTCAACAGCAGGTGTCTGGTCTAAGGCATACAAAAGCATATCTAAGACCTCTCACTGTTGATTTAAGAAATTCTTTCATGGCTTTATCTTTTCTGGAATAGTTGAGACTTTTCCTTAGATAAATAAAATCTATGCCTAAGAAGTTGTGAAGCTTCTATAGATTGCCATTAGAAAGAAAATGCTTCAGCATCTTACTAAAGTAAGTTGCTTGCATTAGAGTAAGTAATTACCAGGTATACCACAAGCCATAGGTTTAGATAAACTCAAACCTATAATACTAGGAAGAAGAAGTTTTGTTAAGTCCATTGAATAGACTTATTAACTAAAATTTCCTTTTATGTCCTTGTAATAGAAAAATTTAGGTTACTCCATGTGAATGGATTAAACCATAGTTCTATTGGCTTTCTTCTTAGTTTCTTATCTTGACAATCCATTACTTGTTTAAACTCACAATGGATTTTAATCACTAGTGTCTCCCAAGTCATAAGAAGGTGAGTTCCTAGAAACTCTCCCACTACGACAAGGCACCGTGAATTATGTCGAAGAAAACTAAATGGTATTGACCTCTTCGGTTGTGACAAGACAACAGAGGCAGTGGGATCATCATATGTTAAATAAGATGATAGAACACTTTTGGAATCAAGAAAAAATATCTCCTTTATTTGCTACTTGTTTTTCAGACTTAGTCATTTTCTTAGAAAAGTAGTATTTGTTTGAACAAACACTTTCTTATCTATTGACAATGGGATGGTCCACCCCTAATCACTTAGAATAGCTAAGAAACCATGGTTAACAGTTCTAGCTTTTCTTAAGATTTTGATTAGGTCATCCATGAATCTAGTAATGATTTACATTAAGTATACAACCATTACATCATTCTGAAATTGTATTACCATAGAAGGATTTAGGCAACGACTAGTAACTAATCATCAACATGCAACTCGAAATTTCTGGGGAGGTAAGTTTGGATATAATTCAAAAATCAATTTAATGATCTTTGAACTGCATATCTACTAACTATTTCTCCACCCCTATCAGTTCGCAAGATCTTTAACCACTTACCTTAATGGTTTTAACCATTGCTAGAAATTAATGAAATTTTTCAAACATTTCAAATTTCTTTGCTAAAAGGTATAATTTAGAGTGATCGTTTTAAGAATACAACGAAAAACTCATATCCACCCCTGAATGTACATCCATCTGCGAATGAGATGAACTACTTTCAGTGGATATAGGCATATTAACTCTTTGCAGAGATTGATCTTGTCAAATCCACTATGAACAAGATACAAATGCCATAGATTAAGAAAAATGTGGTTGTGTCGTTTTGATCACTTAGGTATAGTTACATCAAAGAGTTCTTAGAATACTGCAAGTGGATCCTGGTCACAGAATACCTAACTCATATTCCATACAGTTTTAATCCATTAATAAAAGATGGATATTAAACACTTGAGAAAGTGTAACTGTATTGTATTCTGGAATTAGAAATATAAGAAAATTTCTGTTTGGATTCTAAAATTAAAGTCAAAGACTTAAATTCAACCAAATATAATGAGTAATTCTCTCTTGGACCAGCACTACTAATATAACTCTAAGTCTGATTTGCCCATACAAGTAGGAGATTTCTAAGATTGAGGATTTATATCAATTGGGAATAGAATTTCGGGATTATAATCATAAGCGTCATTTAATTTCTTAAGAGAAAATATAATGACATGAAATGATTTATAGACCATTCATCCAATGATATATTATGGAGCTAATTCGAAATGAATAAGCGAAGAGGAATTAGGATAATTTCGATTATAAATAAGAATCCAACGATGCTTCGATTAGCGAAAGTCAAAGTAATCTTATTTATGTAATCTTCTTGTTTTATATTGTAAAAATACTAGTCTAAGGTGTCATCAATTGATGAACAGCTAGATGTCGCATATACAATATTTATCTTTCGAGATCTAACACTATTATGTATGTCTAATGGTGAAAATCCACTAGGGATTTATCTCATTAGATAAACAAACATGTTGGACCAACAATGAAGATTCGAAATTAAACTACAACTTAATAACAGAAAATAACATGGTTCAATATAAATTCATACACAATTCAGAAATTATAAGCATATAGCAAGTAGGAATGACAAGTGAAAATACTAAAACATACAATCCTAAATAATTTCCAAGGTTTTTCAACAAACTGATACAGTGTCCCGTTTAGGCGAGAGTCAAAGCATCATCCATTGAATAGAGTTGTCAGCTCATCTAAAATGATAACCATTCTAGCAACCTTTTATTCGATCAAGATTGGAATTCAGCGTTGTCCCGTTTAGGCGAGAGTCAAGGCAATTCTATCTTATGAGCTTCCACCATTGTTTCATAATTTGCAAGTCAAGTATGGTCGCCACCATTAGGGTGATCCATACCATACAAAACACTTACAAACTACTTATCATGCGAGGTTAAACGGTGCGAAATTGCTAATGAACGTTCCTCCATTAGGGAGGATTACTCACTAAAACAAACGCGGTGTAAAACCCACAATGGAGATCGAATATCTTAATAATAATCAAGCTCATTATTTAAAGTGAGTTGTATTTTCTTTGATTCTCTTTATTTATTCTATTTATTTTAAATATATATATTTATTTAATTAAAATTTCTAATTTAGAATGAAAAATTCTAAATATAAATTTTAATTTAATATTTATAAATTTTACTTAGATGGATATGAAAATAACATGAATTATTTCCATCTTAGTAATAATTTCCAATAAATATTTAGAAAAAATATTTAAGTTGTTACAAAATTAATTTAAATTAATTTACAACTCAAATTTATTTTCTATAAATATATATTGCATTTCGAAAAATTAAAGTACATAAGAATACAATTTTCGAAAAATGCATATTAAAATAAAAAATAAATCCTGGAAAAATTATTCTAATTTAATGTTGGCCCAAAATTAATTAATAAAATTAATTTACAACAAAAAATATAATTTTCCTATTTAATTAAATATATAAGAAAAATTTCAAATATTTAAGTATGATGATAAAAATCAACTTAAATATTAATTTTCTATTTAATTAAATACATTAGAAAAATACTTCAAGCAAAAATATCACCTATCTAGATTTTCCTTTGACTAATTAATTCAATTTCTAATAATATACTTTAATTCAATTTATTTTAAATTAATCAATAAATGAAAAAATCATTGATTTAAGTTGATCCAAGAATTAATTAAAATAATTAATTTACAACTTAATCTATTTTTCAAGATAAAATTCGAAATTCTAGCATTTAAGAAATGCAATTTCGAAAATTGATTAATAAAATAAAAAAAAATATATTTTGAAAATTATTTAAATTTAGTTGAAAAAATAAATTTCAACTAAAAATAATTTTCTATTTAATTAAATGTCATGAAAAAAGAAATATTTAAGTATGATGATAAAAATCAACTTAGATATTTAATTTTCAAATTAATTAAATGTATTAAATTCAAGAAATAAATAATTAAGTGTAGAGAAGGCTTAATTATTAATCTCTAGTTTAATACTAGGAAAAATATACTTAAAATAAATTGTACCAAAATTAATTAAATAATTAATTTCACAATTTATAATATTTTCCTATTTAATATTAGAAATAATAAGTAGTCTAGAAATAATTATCTAGAAAATATCTTATTTGACTAAGTATCTTTTCCACAAATTTTGAAAAAATATCTAATTTAAGTTTTATTAGAAAAAATCTAGAACTTAAATATTTTTCAAATTTAAATTTAATTAAATATCAAAAATTAAGTTGTAACCACTTAATTTGAAAATATTCCATTTTAAGTTAATATTCGAAAAGATATTAACTTAAAAAATATCTAAAGAATCTTAATAACCAATGCCTAAAATTCCTCAACTTAATTTTGAAATTTGAAATTCAAAAGATATTCAGATTTAAGTTGGTTAGTTGTAAATAACTAAATATCAACTTAAATAAGAATATTTAATGAAAAATTTAAATTAAGTTCCAGAAAGAATCTAGATGGTTATAATTCTATATTTAATTAAATACAAGAAAATACATATAGTTTAGCTTAGAATAAAAAATTCTTTAAACTATAATTTTCTTAAATTAATTTCAAAATAAATGAAATTAATTATGTTGCTAATCAATTTTATTAGGTTAAACTAGTGTAATTAACCTAGTACAGTTGTTCAAATCAGGCAAATGGGCCTTCACAATTGGGGTAGTTTGTGTGAGGGGGTGCTGGGTTCAGTATGTCGTACCCACTTCTATGGCTCCCAACTCTCACACAAGGCCCAAAAGAGAGGAATTTAACCTTAATAAGAACAACTGTTATTAATTGAATAGGCCCAAAAACTAAATGGGCCTAAATAAATTCTATCAATAACTATGATAATTTATTTTAGCAACATTAACCTACATGCATCTATAATAAAATTAAACACATAGGCTCACACAGGCACACTTTGATGGGTCCTATCATGTTGCTAGGTCATACACAGATGAAAGAAGATTGTAAATATACCTGTTACAAATTATTATCTTGACCAAGGGAGCCATCAGATCATTAGATCTGGCAAAAGGTAACCATGGCTATTTGCAATCAAGTAATAATAGGTTTTAAAAACTTACACATAAGCTAAAACACATACTCCTGCAACAAGGTTAGCTGGATAGTTGGATGTAGGATTTATTTAATTTTAAATTAAATAATTAATTTCGAAATAATTAATTAAATAATAAAAAAAAATTCGAAAAATTTAAAAAAAAAAAATTGAAAAAAAAATTCGATTTTTTTTTTTTTTTAAAAAAATTTAATTTAAAATTAAACCTACAATTTTTGAAAAATTAGGTTTCAACCAACCTAAATATCATTTCAAAAATTTGCTAACTACTTTTAAATTTTAAATGTTATTTTATAAATAAAAATTAAATAAAAAATTAGAAAAGATATAAATATCTTTTTCAAATTTTAAATGTAATTTAAATAAATAAAATAACAAAATTTAAAAAATTAGCAAAATATCTTATATCATTTAAAAATTACATGATTATAAATATCTTATTTTTAAAATTTAAAATAAGATAAGATATAATCAAATTTTAAAATAAGATAGATTTTTTAAGCAAGAATGTAGATACTAATTCTATTCAAATTCAAATTACACTAATATCTTGAATTAAATTTAAAAAATATTAAATTAATTCAAAAAGATAATTAGAATTGAATTAGGAATAGTAATAGTATAAATACAAAACTATACCAAAAATCTGAAGTTAATTCCATGAAAAAGCATGAAAAATCGAAGAAAAACGAAAAAATTGTGAACTGTACGGACAGATTTGCGATCGCAGGAAAATATCAGCACAGTCCCGATTTTTTCAAATCTTCAAAAATTCATAACTAATTCAAATAAAATCGAAATTGAGTTCTGTAAAAGGCTAACTTGCTTAATTTTTCCCATACTATCCAATAAAAATAATTCCAGAAACAAAATCGCAATTATTTTTCACGAAAATTTACAAACATCAATCAATCATCAAATAACACTCAATACAACATGATACCATCTAAAGAACATACAAACAATCGTTTTAAAGTCCAAATTTCTTGCAAGTAAATCAATTACCATGGCTCTGAGGCCAGTTGTTAGAAATTATTTTACCAGGATCTTAGATCTACTCACAAGTATGTTTATTAACATCCTAAATAAGAACTTTCTAAAACGATAAATTAAACACATATAAAGTTTAAGAAACCTTACATTGGGTGCAGCGGAATAATATGACTCCTTCCGTTCAGATATCTAGCCCTTGATTCCTTTCTGTAGCAGAGCATTATCAATATCTGAACCTGGATCTCTTTCTCTGAATCCTTGATGCTGAATCTCCTTTTTGCTGAAAGTCTTTCTTCACGATCTTCCTCACTATGATTGAGGTATCACTTGCTGTGTGTGGGCACTACTCATACACTAAGAATTTCGAAATTCAAGAGGGAAGAGAAAGAAGAAGTGGTAGCTAAAGATAGGGAGAGAGAAAGGCTCAGGTTTTTCTCTGAAGGAAAAATAGAAAATTTAAGTGTAATTTTCCTGAAGCCTTCACTATCTATTTATAGCATTCCACTAGGGTTAGGTTTGAATTATTTGGCATTAAAATAATGAAAATATCAGTTTAAATTTCCTACAAAAGTGGCTGGCCCTATACTAGTGGATTTGGGCCTCACTTTTTGCAATTTTGCAGTTTTACCTTTTCTGCATCTGATTTTCTCAAAAACGCCAATTTTCTAATTCAACCATTTAAATGCCAATTCTAACTATTTAATAACTATAAATAATTATTAAATAATATTGTCATTTATCATATTTATTAATTGAACCATACAAAGTATCATAATTAACAAATATGCCCCTATAAACTCTTTCTTTACAATTTCGCCCTTACTTAGTGAAAATTTCACAAATAGACATAGTCTAACTTGTGAATTATAATTGATTAATCAAAACCAATTACATGAGTCTTACAAGCAATATTATCTCAACTAGTGGGGGGACCATGGGTCTATATAACCGAGCTTCCAATAAGTAGATCAAGAATTTAGCACTAAAATTCACTAACTTATTAATTCTTCGTTGAATCCACGCATAGAACTTAGAATTGCACTCTCAGTATATAGAATGCTCTATATGTTCCACCATATAGACACATCATTAGTTATCCATTGTTATAATCCTAATGTGATCAATGATCCTCTATATGAATGATCTACACTGTAAAGGGATTAAATTACCGTTACACCCTACAATGTATTTATTCCTTAAAACACTTGACCCCGTATAAATGATATTTCAGCTAATGTGAAATGAGTACTCCACCATTTATGTTCGTTTGGTCAAGCTCGAAGGAGATCATCCTTTGCTTACTATTCGCCAGATAGAAGCTATAGATTCCATGTTTATGCTAGCGCTCCCACTCAATTACACTACCGTGTTCCCAAAATGTACGTATCACCCTGACCTAAAAGTAGGCTTAACTAACAAATCAAAGAACACGAATAGCCTCTCGAGATTGAGCCTAATCATATCAGGATTAAGATCATTTGGTCTAGGATCAACTAGGCGATATTGACTTGAATAGATATTACGGTAAGTTTAATAAATCTAAGTCAAAGTTCAATATCGGTCCCTTCCGATGCATACTCCATGCATCCAACCTGAGCTTTACTTTAACCAATGCTCTGGAAAGAACATAGTATTTCTCCAAATACAAGTAAACTCTTGTTGTAGATTATCATATCAGTAAAACCCTGTGTCTGATAAATCTAGGAAACTTTATTCACATAGTCATATTTACTTTCCAATGTGTTGACGGCACAATAAACAGGATCAAGTATGTGAAAAGGGTTTCAGATGAATTTATACATTATGTACATATAATCATGAAATAAATCATGTGAACCATGCAACATTAAATGTTATTTCTGATCTATATTAATAAGTAAATCTGATTATATTGAAATGAGTTTTATTTAGGGCATAAAACCCAACACTTGGAACAAGTACCTACCTCTGATTGAGTTTTCTTATAACAATAGTTATCAGAGTACCATTGGCATGGCTCCGTATGAGATGCTTTATGGAAGGAAATGTCGATCACCTATTCACTGGGATGAAGCTGGTGAACGTAGGTACCTTGGACCTGAAGCTGTCCAAAGAACGAGCTCGTATGCTTGCTTCCCAGAGTAGACAGAAAAGCTACGCAGATCCAAAGCGTAGAGATGTTGAATTCCAAGTTGGGGATTTTGTTTTTCTTCGGGTATCCCCAATGAAAGGAATTCGAAGGTTCGGGAAGAAAGGAAAGTTGAGTCCCAGATTTATTGGTCCATTTGAGATTCTTGAGAAAGTAGGTCAGGTAGCTTATCGGTTGTCTCTACCTCCTGCTTTATCTGGGGTTCATAACGTGTTTCATGTCTCGATGCTTCGGAAATATGTATCTGATACAACTCATATCTTAAGTTATGAAGACATTGAGCTTCAAACCGACCTGTCATATGAAGAACAACCAGTACAGATCTTAGACAGAAAAGAAAAGGTGCTGCGGAACAAGACTATTCCGCTAGTTAAAGTGCTGTGGCGGAACAACAAAGTTGAAGAAGCGACTTGGGAGTTAGAGTCGCAGATGCGGGAGTTGTATCCCGAGCTTTTCAGGTAAATTTTGAGGACAAAATTCCTATAAGTGGGGGAGAGTTGTAATATCCCAGAAAATAAATAATATTTAAATGGACATATTTTATTAAATATGTAATTACTTGGGAAATGAAGTAGGATTATGATCTTACTTAGGTAAATTGTTGAGAAATTATTTAATGAAATACGTTATTTTTGGACCCGGCAATTGTGGAAATTTAGCTATGTGGTTAGTAATGTCACGACATTAAATGAAAGAATTATTTTGAGGATATCCCAGATTAAGTTAGAATTTTATTAGAATGTCGGATTGGGGAATTAGTAAAATTACGAAAATGTCCTAGGTTATTTTAAAGTTTATATTTTTTTCATTAGGGGTAAATTAGTCTTTTGCCTTTTTACTTTTTAGGGCTGCCTATTATTATTTAAAAAAAAAAACCCTATTATAAGAAGAAAGCTTCCAAGGCAAGGAAACCACTTCCCTTCTCCCTTTCTCTCTCGTTCAACTTGGAGCCAGCCAAGCTTGGGAGGAACCTTGAGTTCAATTCATCCTTTCTCTTGTTGATTCACTCTTTAGAACATCATAGGTGTTGAGGTAAGTCTTTGTTGCTTGTTTTCTCTAAATTCTCTTAGTTGTAAGTTTATTTTGGTTGGGGTTTTGGTTTTTCAAGGGGGGCTGCAAGTTGTTTGGTGATGGAATATGATTCTAGAGTAGTTTTTGAGGGTGTTTGAAACTTGTTTAGGTTTAATTTGATTGGAGTTAGGGGCTGGTTGAATTGTTTAAGCTACATAGGGATAGAATTGTGTTTTTTTCTTCACTTTTAAGTGTGATTTTGAGAAAATGGATATATTTCAATGAATTGGTTGTTGGGTTATGTCATGTTTACTATATTATACTGTTTTGGAAGGTTTGAGCAGGTTTGGTGGGGGTTTGATTGGTTTTTGGGGTGAAAAACCAGAAATCACCATGGCTGCCAGGAAAAAAAGGTAGGTCGTTTTTCTGGGTGTCTGAAAAACGGCCGACCGTTTTTCCCAGGAAAGGGGGATTTTGGGTTTTTCTCCTCAAGTCCGATCTGTTTCGGGGTGTCTTTCGGAGTGGAATTCAGGGTGTTTTAGAGATGGTTAAGCTAGTTTGATCTGGGGGAAAGTAGGGTGTGTTCGATTGTGAGAATAGTTGATTATCAGAAATTTGATTAAGGTTTTAATTTGAGTTTTAATTGTCGTGACATAGGACCGGAATTGCTTAGCTTGTTTTCCACTCAAGTCGGCCCGTACTCTTGATTTCTGAACCAAGGTAAGAAAAGTGGTAAGCACCGTATGTGGTTAAAGATTAATGGTTGAATGGAAGTGGCCTTGATTATTATCAAGACTTTGATTAAATATTTAGTAAGCCTAGGTTATGACCTAGGGTTGGAAACGGTTATTAACGTTACGAGTAATTACTCTTGAAACCGCGGTTAGGTTTCTTACTTATCGTTTGCTTCATCGGGCAACGATAGTGACATATACAGCTCGTGGTTAACGAGTGGTAAAGGGGTACTTTATAAAGTACCAAGATTGTGTAATGTGAATGTGTAATGTGTAAGGGAATACTTTATGATATTGTGTAATGAGTAAACATATTGGTATGAGATTAAATTGATAATCATCTCAGTTAATGTTTTGGTTACTTTTCTAGCTGAGTCTCTGTGACTCACGGGTGCTTTATGGTGCAGGTAAAGGAAAGGCAAAAGTTGAGCAACCATGAGTTTGTGGTCGCAGCAGCAATGTACATACCAGCCGCAGTGACACGGCCCAGTAAACAGGATGCTCTATTTTGATTGTATTTTGGAAGTATAAAGTTTATGTTGTAAAATACTTTGAAACCAGTTTGTGAATATTTTGAAAACAGGGGAACCCCGTAGTCCATATTACTTATCTTTTGTTAAACAGTTTAAAAGTTGAATTTTAATTATCAAAATTTAATTACCCACACTTTTAGTATAATTACATATTATATAAATATCAGTATTTTATCAAATTGCACACACGTGGCGTCCCTGTTGGACAGGGCGTTACATACAAACTATAAATTTGCGTATTGACAAGAAACCTTTTGGCATCAGAAGGCATAATCCCAAGGAGGACATAGATAATGGATAGAGAGAAATCCATCTCACTATAGGAAGGCATACTCCTGGTAAACTCCAGCTCGATGCCAGGATTATTGTTGCTATTGAGAACCCCCAGGACATGATTGTCTAGTCTGCAAGGCCTTATGGTCAAAGAGCAGTTCTTAAATTTGCTCAATACACTGGTGCTCATGCCATTGCTGGAAGACTTATGAATAAATCAAGTTGTTCACGTACAAGGCAGGACACCTCAGTGAGACATTTTACAGTGTGTCTTAATTTAAGTCAGCGTTGACCCTTTAAAAGTAGTTTAAATCACAACTGCGTGATTTTCAAATAATAACTGCATTTATTTACGTGGAACATAATTATATCCCATAATTTCGGGAAAATATCGTTGTGGGATTCAAATTTGAATGTAATTAACTGCCAACCTATGTTGTTAAAAATATGGATAGAATGTACGAAAAAAAAAGGGGGACGAAAAATCCTTGAGAGAAAAAAGAATACACTGATTGTAAGGAACCCTTGTTCTGTATCAGAAAAATCTGAATAAGATTGACTCGTGGACTATGTAGAGTTAACTACAAAACCACGTAAAAAACCTGGTGTTAAATTTGTTTCTACTATTTCTATTTAATGTTTTATAAATTTTGTGTCAAATATATTACAAAAATAGGCTCATTATCGTTAACAAAAATCTGCGTTAACAATTTGGTGCTTTCATTGAGAGCTTACGTGATAAAAGCTCAGTTTAATCCCTCCTAACCAAAGGAGAAATTCTTTCTCCATGGCTGATAATTGGGGAAAACAACAACACTCATCCTGAAGAGACTACTCATCATCTTGGAAGAGAGCCAATGGGCTCACGGAGGCCACCCAATTCACGAACGACGCGTTTAACACAATCGACACGTTCAAGGAGAAGCCAACATAATGGTGACTAAAACCCTAAAATTGGGAATGAAGAACCCAACACAAATGCTGGCGGTTCTACGCCTGTGAGTGAGGGTGCCTATGACCCCACAAGATACGTACCGTTGGTTGAGTTGGAAAATCATCAACTCCGGTGACGTTTGGAGGAGGCAAACCAATGAAACGCTAAGTTGGAATGGGAGGCAGACCTCGCGGCTCACAAACCAGGAGGCAAGAAATAGATCAGGAAAACCCCAAGAACACTTAGGAGGAGCAACCTGGGGATGCACATGAAGATGAACAACCAGATGATCAGGCACCTCGCCAAGAAGTGCCACGGAGATCTTGAGGATTTACAACCCAATGGAATGAAAACCGTGATTTACCAGAGCCTTCTCGCAGAAATGCGAATAGAAGGCAACCCTGGACTGGGGAACAAGAAATCCCTCGTGGTAACAAGAGAGATCCTGGGACTCAACCTAGGACAAGTGGATCGCCCCTAAGACATCGTCAACGTCCTTCTCACACTGATAGGGAAGGGGCGTATACAAACGCCAGTAGGGGACATGTACCAACTCGTTCCCAAAGGAAAAGGCATGTACGTGACGAGGCAAGTTCTAGCTCGAGACATACAAGATCTTGAGATCATAGTCGATCTATATGAGGAGGGGATAGAAATCATCGCCGTAATGATCGAGAGAGTACGGGCACAACTAGAACTAAAAGCTACCCAAGGATGAGGTCTGTAAGCAACTATGACCCACAATGGAAACCTACGGTTTATGAATAGTGTTTGTGTGCTTATAGATGATAACATTAAAAGAGAAATCTTAAACGAGTCTGATACGACTCCTTCCTCGGTTCACCCGGGAACAACAAAGATGCACCAAGACCTGAAGGCCATGTTCTGGTGGCCAGACATGAAAAATGATATTGTTGAATATGTTGCAAGGTGTCTAACTTGTCAGCAACTGAAAGTTGAACACCAAAGGCCTGCAGGGTTGCTGCAGCCATTGAACCTTCTGAAATGGAAATGGGAAGACATTGCTATGGACTTCGTGGTTGGATTGCCTAAGACTACGGGATAGTATGACTCTGTGTCGATCATAGCTGACAGGTTTACAAAGCCAGCGCACTTTCTACTTGTTCAAATGAATTTCTCTATTGATCAGTATGCTGACTTGTATGTTAGAGAAATAGTTCGTCTCTATGGTGTCCCAAAGTCCATTGTTTCTAATAGGGATCTGATGTTCACATTGAGATTCTGGGAGTGCTTACATCGAGCTATGGGTACTCAATTGAAATTTAGCACAACATTTCATCCTCAGATGGATGGACAGTCTGAAAGGACCATTCAAATCTTAGAAGACATGCTTTGGGCATGTGTGTTAAATTTTGAAGGATCATGGGTAAAGTACCTTCCCCTGATCGAGTTCTCATACAACAACAACTATCAAGCAACAATCAGGATAGCTCCTTATGAACTTTTATATGGAAAAAAATGCAAATCACCTATTCACTGGGATGAAGTGAGTGAAAGAAAGTTCTTAGGCCATGAAGCTGTTCACAGAACAAATGAGGCAGTTGATAAAATCAGAGCGCGAATGCTCGCAGCTCAGAGCAGACAAAAGAGTTATGCAAATCCAAAGCGGTGGAACATTGATTTCCAAATCGGAGATATGGTATTTCTCCGAGTATCGCCTATGAAAGGCATCAAACGCTTTGGTAAGAAAGGAAAGCTTAGCCCAAGATTCATTGTACTTTCAAGATCCTTGAGAGAATAGGGCAAGTAGCGTACAGGTTGGCTATAACCCCAGTGTTGTGTTGTGTAAAAATTAGATACGTAAGTGTACGCTGTCACAAACAAGTAATACAGTGATAAGTAATGAGTATCGTCTCCACAAGGACTGTAAAAATAAAATTTCTATTGCAAAAGTTAATTACCAAGCAAAATGCCTACAAATCAAAATTAAATGATTAATGAATCAACTAAAGGAGCAAGAAAATAAGTAAATTAACTCAAAAGTAGATGCAAGATGGAAATAAAAATGAGTTGTAAGCTTTTGAAGTGTGAAAGGTTTGAATTATTGAATCCCCCTATGTTTAGCAAAAACTGTGCGTTTTGCTGCAGCAAAAAGTTAGCAAATCTTTAGCAAAAATCCCAGGTTAACAAGAACTCCATTAAAGTGCACAAAACTCTTCCAAATTTTATACAAGCAATCCTTGGACCTGTTCAAACATATTCCTATGCCAAGCAAGCTCAAGAATACAATTTCAAGCATAGTTCTCAATTGTTACACAAGGATATAACATATTCCTATGTTATCTCAAATCTAATCTAAAAAAGATTAAGAACTTGAGTCATTCAAGCTAAGTCCATTACATTTAACCTTTCCAGAATTAAATATAACTCAATAATCAACCTATTGGTGGCCAAACAATATCAAGAAACTAGCAATACACACATTTGAATGAACATGAGAATTTTTACTAAATATTTGCATAAGAAAATTACTCAACTAAACATAGGGTTCTTCAACAATTCAAACCATTAAAAAGTTTAGCTCATAGCTAACTTGAGAACCACCATTACAAGATAAAATTTAGACATGGAGTTTGAATGTTAAGTTAAAGAAAATAAAAGAGACAAGAAAGAAATAACAAACAATAATAGAGGAGTTTTCCAAAAGGATGGATGTTGAATCTTGTTGTGCTTCTCCTATTTCCTCCTTCTTCTTCCTCTTCTTTCAATCTTCTTTTTTTCTCTAGAAAAATGGCAGCCAAGCTTCTCTTTTCGTTCCAGCCTTCTTTTCTCTAAATGGAGGCCTCCTTTTCTCTTCTCTCTCCTTAGGTTTAGTATCTTTTTGCCCCAAATAAACCCTACACATGGCATTTGATAGCCTCTCCATGTAATAGCTCCAGCCACCACTCTTATATTGCCACGTCATCTCCATAAATGCCACCTCTTTTAATGAAATGCCAACTCACCCTTTTTCTAAGAAAATAAAACACATCAGCCACTAACCTGTTTGCTGCAGCAAAAACTTCACAGAATTTCAGCAAAATTAAGAACATGACTAACTTGCCATTTTCTTTGCCAATTTATGCACAAGAGTTATTGATTTTTACTAACAACTTCAAATTACACACACAAACATAAAACACTGAAACTTTCACAAATTAAGAGACAAACATAACTTAAATGACACACAATTACATAAAAAAAAAAATGCTTAAAGTGATATCAAATAACTCTTTACTCAAGAGTTATCAAATACCCCCAAACTTATGACATTGCTCGTCCTCGAGTGATGAGAACAAAACTACAACAACTAGAACAACAAACAGCCCACAGAAATTCAAAATAAAAGTCACTGAACTGAACAAAGATATTCAACAAAAACAGGATGCAACTTGTCTTGTCAATGCACACACCTAGGGGAAATAGCTCTCAGGAATAATGTTTTGCAAAAGGCAACTGAATGAAGATCTTGTTCAAGCGTTAAACTAAATTCTTTAAGTTTAAATGCCGCTGCCCAAAGTAGGTGTCAAGTGCCCCTCTCTCCTTTTTTTTTAAGCATAGCTTTTCCTAAACAATTTCGATCAACTAACATTTAAACTAAACATTGGTCCTCAAGTTCAAATGATGCCTCCATAGGTTACCTAACAACTTCCTCTCCACTAATGTAGACACACACCACTCCAAGGATCAATGGGACTTTGCCAAGCTTGTAATGATAGGCTAGGGTGAAGGTAAGATAAGGAAAATTAGTTTCGGTTCGAACCACCCTAAACACATTGATCTTTATAGGACCTAAGCAATGCACAATAAATTTTTTCCTAAGGAAACCCCACAAACCAAATATAACTCTTGCCACTAGCTTTAATTCTTTGCTATTATATATATACATGCATATATTTTTTTTTGGCACCCCCAAACTTATTTTTGACTTAGATCTCTCTTTTTTTTTTCAAGAAAGGGGGGCACAATTTCTAAGTACAAACTTTTTTTTTTTTTTTGAATAATAAACTTATATAAAATAAATAGAAATGACATAAACTAGCTAGATAGCAAGAGAACAATAAAGGTGAGAACCACTCCCCCCCCCCCCCCCCCAAACTTAAAGAACAACATTGTCCTCAATTTTAGAAAAAGAGAAAAAGAAAATTGGCAAATACTCACCCAATTGACACTCACTCACTACGCTCCCCACAACTCCCAAATATGCAATAAAAATTAGTATCTTATAAAGACCAATGCGTCTTGGGGTGAGGTGAAAAAGAGAATGTATCTCTAGTTAGGCTATGTAGTGGCTAAAAAAAAGAAAATGTTAATATCAAGCTCAAGGGGGAAAACTAGGGATAAAATATTCATAAGGGTAGGCTTCAAGGTTCAAACGGTCCAAACACGGCCTATATCACTTCCTCGGGGTAGGGATGTCTAGGATTTCGCCTCAAGGAAAAATTGCTAAGTAATTCTAGAGGCTTAAACTCTCACAAAGGTTTAGTTCGAACTAATTAGTGACACAAACCATTTAGTCAAGCTATGAGCACAATCAAGAGAGGCAAACTTTCAACAACAAAGGGCAACCAACATGCTAACTTAAAGCAGGCAGCTTAAAACTCAAAAAGAAAAACATTCAGTTTCAAGAACTAAGTGTAAACACGACATCGTCATCGAGCCCCCCCAGCCAACACTAACAAAGACAAAATACAACCCGAACATAAAACAACAACAACAACAACTATAACAGAAAAAAAAAACAAGAACACAAACAGAAAAGACAAGTGAAAAATAAATACTGAAGCTGAAAGAAAAAGTACTCCCTCTGTCTATCCCTCGGGGTCATCCTCTGAAGCGCTAGAGTCTTTCGGAGTTTCTGGATCAGCCCATCGAGTAAACACTTCTTGCGGGAACACTGGGAAGTCAACTATTGGCCTTGGTGCCATTCGCTTTAGAGATTTTGCTAATGCAGTATCACGCGCCTGAACATAGCGAAAGTAGGTAAGTTGCTTCTCCTCAAGGTGTGCTAGGCGATTCATGATTTGTTCTTGCTGAGTGCGAGGAAGATTGGCAGAAGTCGGCTGACTGCTAGATGGCTGGTGACGTTTGGGAGGAGCAGTCGAGGGTGTGCAATGAGTGGCAACACGCTGAATTGAAACCAAATCAATGTTGATCCGCTCTCTCAGAAGTTCTTCATCGTCCCGAATAGCGACATCACCCGCTAGGCAAATCTGAGTGATGAGAGCTGGGAAAAATAACTTGCCGCCTTTTTTCTTAAAACACTTCCAAATTTCCTCATAAATGATCTTGCCCACATTCATTTTCTTGCCCGCCAGGATACAATACAATAAACAGAGGCGTGTCTGACTCACTGTGGTGTCATGTGTTGTGGGCATCAAAGAGCACTTAATAAAAGCAAGCCAAACACTCGCTTCAGGCCGTAGAGATGAGTGCAACAAAGTGTGGTGGCCGAAAGAAGAGATAGACCATTCAGAACCCGGGTGAGCAACAGCACGAAACACGGCGTCATATGGAATAGAGGCTGGGTTAATCCTCCAAATAGCAAACTCATCCTCAAGCGGAGCTGTCAATCCATATAAGTCGTTAATCACATCAGGAGAAAAGGGGACACTCTGACCCCTCACTCTAACGACATCAGGATACTTTGGATCAAGTGTAGCATAAAATGCAGGGGCAACCGAGGCCACAGCAAGCTTAGGAATTGCAAAAAATTTCTCCCACTTGTGCTCCGCAATCAAATTTGTAATATATGCAGGTAAAGCTTCCGGGGTAGGGAGAAAGTCGCGCTCGGCCAACTGGCTGCGGGTTTGCAATATCTCAAACCGCTCTTGATGACGGACGGGGTCGGTTTTGGCTTTAGGACGAGTAGTGGGGTTCTGTATAGGTGGTGGAAATGTGGAAGTGGTGCGCTTAGGCTTTGGTTGGCCCTTGGAGGTTGAGGGAGCTGTTTTGGCAGTTGGAGCTTTGGGTTTAGGTGAGGAGGCTTTACGAGGACGAGTACGGGGTGGTGAGTGTGTGGTGGAGGAAGCCAAGGCAAGGGTTGGTGGGATTGGGGGGATTGGTTGTTGCGGTGGAGGTGTGAGCAAGGTGTTGGCCGGAGCTTTACGCTTACGAGATTTGGATTTGGTGGTTGCCATGGCTCAATCTCACAACAATAAGCTCGAAAATATCTGCTACACAATTCACAACTCAATAGAATATTATTAACCAAAATCAATCACATCAATTTCAGTAGCATATCAACACATTGTAGTGACAATAACAATCATTCAACTTGAATATCCACCAATAGACTCAAAATCAGAAGTTAGCACAATTAGCCCTAGAATATGCAATCCTCTAAACATTATAGATTCTCAAAATGCAATCACCCAACACTAAAATTATCATCATTAATCAAAAATGGGCAGTAATGAAAAGATTATTTACACCACAGAACAAAACTTTATCCCTACAATATCACAAACCAAATCTTGAATAGAAATCTCACCACACATGGCCAATGACAACTACAATTAAGGACAAGAATCAAGATAGCACAGCATATTGCAGACTAATTTTTAGATTTAGCATGTATCTAATCAAGCTCAATGGATTGCAAAAGAAATTTCTCAAAACTTACAGAAATTTGAATGAGCAATCGCCTTGAAAATTACTTGACAGACTATCAATGGCACGCGAGATTGGGTCTCGGAGTTGTTTATTGTTGAGATGGGGGAGTTGATTGTGGGTTTCGGGTCTGGGCAAATCGGAGCAAGGCAAGGGGTGGCTGTGGTGGTCGGGTTCGGTTTGGCTGGCTCTCACGAGTGGGGCGGTGCAATGGCTGAGAAGGAGAGTTGATTCTGAGGAAGCAATGGCGGTTGAAAGTGGTCTGTGACGGAGGCGAAATGGGGATGGGCTGAAGGTGGGTTCGCCTGAAACAATGGGGGAGTTGGGTTCTGAAACAATGGGCGACTTTGGGTGGTTTCTGGTCGTGGGGTGGTTGTCGGGTCTGGAGAATCGAAGCAGGGGGGCGGAGGTCGACGGTGGTCGAAGGTGGGGGCTGGGGCTGATGTTTGCTTCAGGCGGTGTGATGAAGGTCGAATGGAGGGGGGTCGGGTCTGGTTGTGGACGGGGGAGGCGATGGGGAGGTCGAATTGTGGCTGGTCGAAGGTGGAGGCGATGGAGGCTGGTCGAATGGTGAAGACGATGGGAAATTTTTTTTTGAAATTAAATTTTTTTTATGTAAAAATAATATTAATATAAAAAAAAATTCTTTTTTTTTAATAATAGTAATAATATATATAAGTGAAATATGAGTAATATGTAAAAGATGGACCTTGCATCTCGTAATGTGAGTGATATTACGCCTGCTGTAGCAAAATTTCCACAAAAGCTCAGCAAAAATCTTGCTGAGTGCTCTTTGAATAGGTATCACTTTTGCTAAAATTTTGCTAGAAAAATGCTGCAGCAGGCGAAGGTTCTCCACATGAACGAAAATTTCTTTTGTGCTTCACAGAAATGCTGCAGCAAAATTTCATCAAAAATTTAGCAAAATCTCTAAACTTCCAAATCACCTCCAAGGCTCCAAATTGTGTTCCAAAACCACCTGAAACAACAAACCAAGTGTAAAATCTACCCAAACACTTAAAATAAAATTGAACAAAAAATAAAATAAAATAAAATAAAATTAAAATTAAAGGAAAATGAAAAAAATATATATATATTTTTCTTTTTTTTTCTTTTCTTTTTCTTTTCTTTCATATTTTTCTATATTTTTTTTTCTTTTTTTCATTTTTTTTCCTTTTTTTTTCAAAAATATTTACAATACTTGTTCTTCTTTCAACATTGGGTTGCCTAAAAATAGAATTGACAATTCAAACACAAGGCAACCCAACCACCTTCCGCTTCATGCATCCGCCAAAGTGATTGAGGTTTTTGCTCGATCGACCTCACCACCAAAATAATGCAATAGACGTTGTCCATTCACTTTAAATTCCTTTCCGAATTGCTCATTGCAAACATCCACAGCTCCATGAGGATAAACTTTGGTTATGGTGAATGGGCCCGACCAACGGGACTTCAATTTACCCGGAAATAACCTCAACCGCGAGTTAAAAAGCAAAACTCACTGCCCTTTCTCAAACACTCGAGGTTGAATTCTTTTGTCATGCCACTTCTTGGTATTTTCTTTATAAAGTTTGGCATTCTCATACGAAAACAACCTCATTTCCTCAAGCTCATTCAATTGTATCTTTCAAGCTTCCCCCGCCGCTTGGAGATCCATATTCAACTTCTTCGTAGCCCAATAAGCTTTGTGTTCCAATTCAACGGGCAAATGACAAGCCTTACCATAAACTAAACGGTAAGGAGATATGCCCAAAGGAGTTTTGAAAGCGGTTCTATAGGCCCAAAGGGCATCATCCAACCGTTGAGACCAATCTTTTCGAGTAGGATTCACCACTTTCTCCAAAATTCCTTTGATTTCTCGATTGGAAATCTCCGCTTGGCCATTTGTTTGAGGATGGTAAGCCGTAGCTATCTTGTGCTTGACACTATACTTAGCCAAAAGAGCCGCCAACACTTTGTTAACAAAATGAGTTCCCTCATCACTAATGAGAGCTCTTGGAGTCCCGAAACGAGTGAAGACATTCTTGTGTAGAAATTTCATCACCACCTTGGAGTCATTGGTGGGACTTGCAATTGCTTCCACCCATTTTGACACATAATCTACAGCCACCAAAATGAATAAATTTCCAAAGGATGGGGGAAAGGGTCCCATGAAATCGATGCCCCAAATATCAAACAACTCTACCTCGAGAATAACTTGCAAAGGCATCTCATTTCGAGCAGAAATATTACCAACCCGCTGGCATCTATCACACCGTCTAGCAAACTCATAAGCATCCTTGAACATGGAAGGCCAATAGTACCCCGATTGAAGTACTTTTGCAGCTGTTCTTTGGCCTCCAAAATGCCCTCCATAAGGCGATGAGTGACAATGCTTAAGAATGTTTTGAACCTCTTCTTGCGGCACACAACGCCGCATTACACGATCAGCACACTGCTTATAAAGAAAGGGTTCATCCCAATAATAAGACCTCACATCATGGAAGAACTTCTTAAGCGGTTGCCCTTTTAAATCAGATGGAGTCCTCCCACTCACTAAGTAGTTGGCAAAATCAGCATACCAAGGAGTGGAGTCTTGGTTTACTAAGCTCACCATCAATAAAGCTTCATTGGGAAACATCTCTTTAATTGGCTGCTCAACTTTCTTTATCTCATCATCACCTTCTAGTCTAGAAAGGTGATCAGCCACTTGATTCTCAGCTCCTTTTTTTATCCCGAATCTCCAAATCAAATTCTTGAAGAAGCAACACCCAACGAATCAGTCTCGGTTTGGTGTCCTTCTTGGCAATGAGATACTTGATTGCGGAATGATCCGTGTAAACCACCACTTTGGTTCCAACAAGGTAAGCTCGAAACTTGTCAAAGGCAAAAACCACAGCCAATAACTCCTTCTCTGTAGTAGTGTAGTTCAATTGGGCGTCAGCTAATGTTCTGCTTGCATAATAAATTGAGTGGAACACCTTCTCTCTTCTTTGACCAAGAACAACACCTACTGCAAAATCACTAGCATCACACATTAGCTCAAAAGGAAGTGACCAATCGGGGGCTACTATAATGGGAGCGGATACAAGAGCTTTTTTCAAAGTCACAAAAGCTTCATGACAGTCTTTGGTGAACTCAAAAGATCTATTCTGCTCAAGTAAAGAGCAAAGAGGCTTGGAGATTTTTGAGAAATCTTTAATAAACCTCCTATAAAAACCTGCATGCCCCAAAAAACTTCGAATTCCTTTGACAGTGGTAGGAGGTGGCAGCTTCTCAATAACTTCAACTTTCGCTCTATCCACTTCAATGCCCTTGTTAGAAACTTTATGACCCAAAACAATTCCTTCTTGAACCATGAAATGGCATTTCTCCCAATTGAGAACTAAGTTCGTGTCTTCACATCTTGCTAAAACTCTCTCCAAGTTAACTAAATAAGTGTCAAAAGACTCCCCAAATACCGAGAAGTCATCCATGAAGATCTCAAGAATGTTTTCCGCCATATCTAAAAATATCGCCATCATACACCTTTGAAAAGTGGCGGGAGCATTGTATAACCCAAATGGCATTCTCCGAAAGGCAAAGGTACCATATGGACAAGTGAATGTTGTTTTCTCTTGGTCTTCCGGAGCTATGGCAATTTGATTATAGCCTGAATACCCATCTAGGAAACAATAGAATTCTTTTCCCGACAAACGATCAAGCATTTGATCAATGAATGGCAGCGGGAAATGATCTTTTCACGTGGCCTTGTTCAACTTTCGATAGTCCATACAAACACGCCAACCCGTCACTGTTCTTGTAGGGATCAACTCATTGTTTTCATTAGCTACCACAGTGACTCCGCCCTTTTTTGGAACACATTGAACAGGGCTTACCCAAGAACTATCCGAAATGGGGTAAACGATGCCAAAGTCTAACCACTTGATTACCTCCTTTCTAACCACTTCCTTCATGATGGGGTTTAGCCGTCGTTGCTGCTCTACAGAATGGTTGCACAAATCTTCCAACAGAATCTTATGCATGCAAATCGAAGGCCTTGTACCCTTGATATCCGCCATGGTCCAACCAATGGCTCTTTGGTATTTCTTCAAGACATCAACTAACAAGCATTCTCTTTGGGCACCCAACATAGCAGAAATAATTACCGGCAAGGTCTCTCCATCTCCCAAATAAACATACTTCAAGTGACTAGGCAACGGCTTCAACTCTAACTCGGGTGGTTCTTGAATGGAAGGCTAAGGAGGCTTGAAATTGTTCTCTAACAACTCCAAAGATTCAAATGGCCTCCTAAACTTAGTGAAAGGCTGCTTTGACTCTACCCAAGTAACTTTGGTTTCTTCATCTTCACTTAAAGCTTCAAGCTCTTCAAGAGAACTTATCATCTTTTCCTCTTTCGAAGCTTCCTTGTGAAATTTTTCAGCCACAATAGAATCAATCACACTTATGCGAGAGCATTCCTCAATCTCATCCAGAAACCTCATGGCATTGAACACATTAAAAGTCACTTGTTGATCATTCACCCGCATAGTAAGCTCCCCTTTTTGCACATCAATCAAGGTCCTCCCGGTAGCAAGGAATGGCCTTCCAAAATAATAGGAACTTCTCTATCCGCCTCATAATCAAGAATGATGAAATCGGCCGAAGAAATAAACTTATCAACTTGCACCAAGACATCTTCAATTTTTCCTTCCAGATGGGCCATGGAACGATCGGCCAATTGCAAAGTGACGGTGGTTGGCCTTGCTTCTCCAATTCTCAACTTCTTGAAAATAAACATGGGCATTAAATTAACACTAGCTCCCAAGTCACATAAAGCTCTACCCACATCTCTTCCGCCAATGGTGCATGGGATTGTAAAACATCCGGGATCTTTCAACTTAGGAGGAATTTTGCTCTTCAACATGGCGCTACACCCTTCCGTCAAAGCCACTGTTTCAAACTCACCTAGCCTCCTTTTCTTAGTCAAAATGTCCTTCAAAAACTTTACATAGTTGGGCATTTTCTCCAAAGCTTCCACTAATGGTATGTTGATGTGGAGCTGCTTTAGAACGTCAAGAAATCTTCGGAATTGACCATCTTCTTGCTGCTTTTTAAATCTTTAAGGAAATGGTGGGGGTGGCTTGCTAAGTAACTTTTCTGCTGCATTTTGATGAGGAATTGCTGCAGCATTTTCTTCAGGTTGCTCCTTTTCCATATTAGAAGGTTCAACATTTTTCTCTACTCGACTTTGGATTGAAGTGGGCTCATTTTGATCCTTAGTTTCTTCCTCATTTGGCTCTAGATTTTTGCCACTCCTCAAGGTCACCGCCTTGCAATGCTCCTTTCCATCTCTTCTTGGATTTTCAGTATCACTAGGCAAAGTACCTTGTGGCCTATTTCGAAGCTCATTAGCTAGTTGCCCAACTTGATTTTCTAGAGTTCTCATGGAGGTTGCTTGACTTTGGATCGCAGTGTCATTCTTCGCCATATAACTCTCAGTTCTTGTCATGAAATTTTCTGTCTTGACCATGAAATCACGCATCATACTCTCAAGAGAACTTGTTTGGACACCTTGTTGTTGTGTTTGTTGAAAGGCTTGTTGAGAAAAACCAAGTGGAAAGTTGGATCTAGGAAGCATAGATGAATTACTAGTACCAGCCCCTTGATTTCTGTATGCCAAGTTTGGGTGTTGCTTGTATGTTTGGTTGTAGACATTCTGACTTCCCATGTAAAACACAGATGCAGGATTGAATGGGCAATTGTCAAAGGTATGAGCCTCACTACAAAAAACACAAGAAACCTCCTCAAGTTGTCCCACAGGTGAGGAAACATTCTGTTGACCCATTTGTTGACCCATGCTCATATTTTTGATCATATTTGGCATAGAAGCAACTTGGGCAGATAAAGCAGTAATGGCATCAACTTCAATAACACCGGCAACCCTCTTCCCCAAAGGTACTCTAGTAGTGGGCCACTGATAATTGTTGTTGGAAATTCTCTCAATAATATCATAGGCCTCATTATAGGACTTGGCAAGTAAAGCACCATTTGCCGAAGCATCAACCACCATGCGAGTATGAGCATTGAGACCGTTGTAAAATGTTTCCATTTGGATGCAATGAGGAATACCATGGTGAGGGCATTTTCGCAACAATTCCTTGAACCTCTCCCATGCCTCATACAAAGACTCATCTTCAAATTGTTGAAAGGAAGTTATTTCCTTCCGGAGCTTGGCATTCTTAGTGGGAGGAAAATACTTCATCAAAAACCGCTCTGCTAATTCTTCCCAAGTTGTAACCGACGCAGAAGGCAAGGAGTTCAACCAAACTCGGGCTTGATCTCTCAAAGAATAGGGGAACAACTTTAATCTCAAGGCATCCTCCGTAACTCCGGGAAATTTGAAAGAATCACTCACCTCCATAAATAGACGAAGGTGAAGGTGAGGATCTTCGGTGGGTATGCCACTAAACTGTCCCACAGTTTGAAGCATCTGGAACATAACTGGCTTCAACTCAAACTGTGGAGCTTGAATTTCTGGCCTCACAATGCCCGGATTGAGCTCATTGAAAAGAGGTGTTGCGTATTTGTCGGATGATTTGATCTCTATCATCTGCCATAATCACTGCATTTTGACCATTATTAGGGGCCATTTCCCCTTGAGCTCGTCGTCCATTTCCTTGGTCATCCATTATTTCTATTTCCCCTTGAGCCCTATGTTGAGCTCTTCTTCTCTCTCTGAATGTGCGCTCAATTTCGGGATCAATAGGATATAGATCAATATTAACAAATTCTTGGTACTCGTTCATATAAGATTTTCACCTGCCAATGCACAAGAGTCACTAAAAATGAGTACAAAATAATAGACTAAATTGCAAGCTAATGGACAATTACAACAAAATACATTTACAGTGTTGGAATTTATTTTACCAGGATCTTAGATCTACTCACAAGTATGTTGTTTAAACACCCTAAATATGAACTTTCTAAAATGATAAATTAAACACATATAGAGTTAAGAAAACCTTACATCGATGCAGCGGAATTAATGTCTCCTTCCACTCAGATCTCTAACCCTTGTATCCTTTCTGTAGCAGAGTATAATCAAGATCTGAGCCCGAATGTCCTTCTTCTTCAAGTTTGATCCTTCACAGTCTTCCAATCTATGATTGAGTTATTGCTTGCTGTGTGTGGGCACTTACTCTTTCACTAGGGTCGAAATTGATGAAGGGAAAAGAGGAAGAGAGGGTTTCGGCCAGGTATAAAAAGTGGGAAAGGTTCAATTTTTCTGAAGAGAGAAATTTCTGTCAGAAAGCTAATGAAAGCATGTGTTTTGACTGAGCCATCACTTTTTATTTATAGGCAACTAATAGGTTTAGGTTAGGAATTATTTGGCATTTAAATAATGAAAAAATCAATTTAAAACTCCACAATAAGTGGCGGGCCAAGGTGTAGTAGTGGGCCCCACTTGATTTTGCAGTTTTATCAAATTTTATTTCTATTTTCTCAAAAACGCAAATTTTCCAATTCTAACCTTTTAAATGCCAAAACTAATCATTTAATAACTAAAATAGATTATTAAATAATATTGTCATTTAATTTAATTATTAATTAGACATATAAAGTCCATTAATAAATAAATAAACCTAGAATCTCTTTTCTTTACAATGATTATTAAATAATATTGTCATTTAATTTAATTATTAATTAGACATATAAAGTCTATTAATAAATAAATAAACCTAGAATCTCTTTTCTTTACAATTTCACCCCTGCTTAGTGAAAATTCATAAAATCAGACATAGTCTAACTTTAGAATTATAATTGATCAATCACGAATCAATGAGTCTTACAAGCAGAATGTTCTAACTAGAATGGGGACCATGGATCTATATGCTGAGCTTCCAATAAGTGAACCAAATTTACCAAATAAATTCCTACTTATTAATTCTTCGTTGAATCCACTCTTAGAACTTAGAATTGCACTCTCAGGCTTATATAGAGCATATTGTATGTTCCACGATATCAATATGCTATCTCATTTAACCATTGTTATAATCTTATTGTGATTTAAAGATCCTCTATATAGATGATCTACATCGAGACGGGATTTCTTTACCGTTCTCACCCCTCAATGTATTTTGCCCCTTAAAACACTTAGCTACCTGTAAATGGTGTTTAGTGATCTAATAAATAGTCAGTTAAACAAGAGCTCATCCATTTACTTCTATTTGCTAAGCTCGAAGGGAATCATCACTTGACTTCTATACACCAGTAGAAGCTATAGATTCCATATTTATGTTCAGACTCCCACTCAATCATACTATCATGTTCCCAAAATATACGTCACCCTGACCTAAAAGTAGACTTAACTAATAAATCAAAGAACATGAATAGCACTCCTGAGTTGAGCCTAAGCATATCAGGATTTAGATTCTTTTAATCTTAATATCAACTACTGATATTGACTTGGAAAGATATGTATAACAGTAAGTTTGTAATATCTTAACTTAGTTGCAATATCGGTCCAGTCCAATGTATACTCCATACATTCGAAACTAGTATACTTTACTAATGTCCTGGAAAGAACATAACACTTACTCCAAGTGTAAGTACACATCATCGCTGATTATCACATTAGTGTAAATCCAATAACACTGATGAAACAGGGACTTATACTTTTGATTCATATGATCACAATCACATTCCACTGTGTTGACGATAATGTAATTGTGAATAAACATATGATCTGGATTTAACTGATTTTGTGTGTGTGAATGTAATAAACATATTTAAACCATTAGCATGTAAAATTCATGCAAACATCAATCACTTCAAATTTCTTATATTGATAACTAATCAGATTGTAAAGAGTTTCATTTAGGGCATAAAACCCAACAAACTCCCACTTGCACTAATATAAAACAAACTGTGCAAATAGGTCAATCTGATGTCTTGATCTTCAGATCAAGTGTAGTATATTTGAATCCACCCAAGCTTCTAGAAACTAGTTCATAAATACACTTATGAAACATCCTTTACTATATGCTTTACTCATCAAGGGATACTGAAATCTTTACTGTTTTAAAAGTACATCTGAATTAACAGAAGACATATCTCTCATATTTTAAAATATGTAATTGAGATAATACAGTGTAGACTTTTCTTCAGTGATATAACTTTCTTGGATTTTTGAATACACAAAGTTATAGTTCTCCTTTGGTAGAGCTTGAATTATTATACAATAATTCCTCCACCCCCAAAGTAAACACCATCTCAAGGATCTCGAAATGAGTTGGTGAGATACCAGGACAACTGATACACAGTTCCTTAATATCTAACATATAGATCACTTTCATAAATCTTTCTTGAATATCTTCTAATGTTCCCTATTTGATTACATCTAAGATAGCTCCCACTCAATAGCAGATGTCTGGTTAAATAATACTTTTAACCTCTGATTGTTTGGAGAGTTACCTAGTTTTGACTTTTGTATTAGTCTGAATCATTAAGTTAAGACTAAGTCATCAACATAGCAGACCAGTATTTGAAGTGAAAAATACATGCCAGAGATAAAGTAATCAAAATTAAGATACCATAAAATTTTATGAGGATTAAGAATTCTAGATTCAAGTCATTCGAATGGAGTGATCAAGAGTTCTTTATCTTATTCTCATAATTCTGATAAGCTATTCCTATCCATGTGAATGGTTAGATTTGATTTTCAGTAGTGTTCTTAAGTACCTATCACAAGTGTCAACCTGATGAAGATGGGTATAGAATTTTAAAATTCTCCCACTCAATTAAGGTAGTGTGAAACTTTAACAAAGAACTTTCAAAAGTATCAAACTTTTACTTACAACAGTAAAATCGAAATGGAACATACAATCAAGATCAAGAATTTATATTGATAATAGCTGACTCATTATATTACTTCCATGTTTAAAGAAGATATGTGTTACATAGGGAATTGTGGAATATACTCCACCCCTAAGAATATACATATAGGGTACTATGGATAACCTCCACCCCTAAGTATATAGAGATTATGATCCATTCATAAAAGTTGTAAAGATCATCATTCTCTAAGTGTGATAGAGTTTATGTGGAGTTGAATACAATCCAGAGTTCATTAGATATAAAAGATCGTTGAACTGCATAGTTTTCTTAACTTTTCTCCACCCCTATCAGATCAAAAGATCCTTTTATTAAACAAATTCTTAATAATTGTATTAGAATTAACAATTATTAATAAACATAGAAATAGTTTCTAGTGTTTATTTAATATAACTCTATGAAGAGATGTAAATATTATAGAATTTGCATCAATAATAAAAACACTTACACATGCAAACATATAAATATAATGTGGTAATAATTGATGAAGATAAAATAAATGAAGCTCATTCTCATACATTGCAATTGTGGAATTTCGAAAATTAAAGTAAACTTTATTAATAATAAAAAAAATGTATTGCAACAATATGAGAAAACCAAGGATAAATATCCCTAACTAAAACTTGAAATCCAAATTGTCTTTAAACTAAAACAATTAATTCAAAAATAAATTGAAGAGCTTCATCTTCATCTGGACAATTTCACCCTTTGATCCAACTTTTTGATCCAACTGATTTGAGTTAAAGTAGCTTGGCCTATAAGAAGAAGAAAACAAATAAACAAAGTTAGTCCAGAATCATAAATCCTATTGGATAACAATTCACTAAAACTCTTAAAGTTTATAGATAGAAATACCTTGTTTCTTTGCAAGAAGTTTAGGACACTGGGTTTCCAATGACCTTTTTCATTGCAGTAGAAACACTTTCCTTTAAGTGTAGCATCACCAGAAGGAATAGCCTTTTTATTCTTCATGGCTTTTGTTCGCTTCTTGGTGTTCTTCCACTTCTTCTTTGATTTGGGCTTCGAAGCAGAGGCAACATTTGCTTCAGGTTTCATCGTCCCATTACCATTCCCAGGATTGTGAGGTTTACTCCCTTTCTTCTTGGGTCCTCCAATCAAATTTTCATAAGTTTGAAGGTCATTGACTAACTCATGAAAGTCAATTTCCTTCTTATTCATGACATAATTTGATGTGTATGGTAGAAATGCTGGAGTCAGGCTATTCAAGATAAGACTTACTTGAGTAGCACTGTCCATTTCAGCACCATGATCCTGGGCTTCTTGGAAATAACTCGACATGAGGAGAACATGGTCACGCACATTTTGATGAGGTTCCATCCGTGCATTAATGTACTTCTTAGTCGCGTCAAAGCGTGACTGAAGTGATGCCTTACCGTATAGCTCATTTAACTTCGTCATAACTTCAGCAGCCTTCTCGATTTTAGAAAACAGAGTTTTGAGGGTGTCAACCATGCTAGAAAGCATAAAGTATAGAGCTTTGTCATTTGCTTTCTGCCAACGCTCATACTTTTCTTTCACAGCTTTGGAAGCATTGTCCCCAGGCACTTCAGGTGACGGCTCAGTTAAAACAAACAAGCCACTTTCTCCTATGAGAGCAATATTAATGTTCTCATTCCATATATTAAAGTTAGATCCATTCAGCTTGTTTTCAGTCAACAGTGATAACATGGGATTCATTTTGATAATACAGGATACTAAAAAATAATAGAAATCAACATATAGAAATTAATAATGGTTTAACACAAAATCAATTGAGAAATTATAAGCACATAGCAAGTAGGAATGATATGAGAAAATACCAAAAAAACAATTCAATCCTAAATAATTTCCAAGGTTTTTCAATAAACTGATATCAGTGTCCCGTTTAGGCGAGAGTCAAAGCTACCATCCATTGAATAGAGTTGTCAGCTCATCTAAAATGTTAAACATTCTAGCAACCTTTTATTCGATCAAGATTGGAATCCAGCGTTGTCCCGTTTAGGCGAGAGCCAAGGCTATTCTATCTTATGAGCTACTACCATTGTTTCTCAAATTGCAAGTCAAATATGGTCGCCACCATTAGGGTGATCTATACCATATAAAACACTTACAAACTACTTATCTTTCGAGATTAAACGGTGCGAAATTGCTAATGAACGTTCCTCCATTAGGGAGGATTACTCACTAAAACAAACGCGGTGTAAAACCCACAATGGAGATCGAATATCTTAATAATAATAAAGCTCATTCTTTAAAATGTATTTTTTTTTATTATTCTAATAAATAAATTCTCATTAAATTCGAAATTTAGAATTAAAGTTCAAAAATAAGAATTTAATATAATATTTATAAAATTATACTTAGATGGTGATTGAAATAAAATTAATTATTTCCATCTTAGTAATAATCTTAAATATAAATATTAAGGAAATTAATTTAAGTTGAATTAAATTAGATTAATTAACAACTTAAAAATTTCCTTGAGAATATATTTATTGAGTTCGAAAATTTAAAGTATAAAAACTATACAATTTTTGAAATAATAAAAATGGAAAAGAAATACTTCAAACAAAAATATCACCTATCTAGATTTTCTTTTGACTAATTAATTCAATTTCTAATAATATATATTTTAAATTCATTTATTTTAAATTAATCAATTAAATGAAAAAATCATTGATTGAAGTTGGCCCAAGAATTAATTAAAATAAATAATTAATTTACAACTCAATCTAGTTTTCAAAAATAAATTCGAAAAATATTGCATAAATAAAATGCAATTTTCGAAATTGATTAATAAAATAAAGGAAAAATATATATTTTGAAAATTATTTAAATTTAAGTTGAAAAATTAAATTTTCAACCTAAAAATAATTTTCTATTTAATTAAGTGTCATGAAAAATAAATATTTAAGTATCATGATGAAAATCAACTTAGATATTTAAATTTTTCAAGTTAATTAAATGTATTAAATTCAAGAAATAATAATTAAGTGTAGAGAAGGCTTAATTATTTAATTTCTAGTTTAATACTAGGAAAAATATACTTAACAAAATTGTACCAAAATTAATTATTTAAATAATTAATTTCACAAAGTATAATATTTTCCTATTTAAATATTAGAAATAATAAGTAGTCTATAAATAACTATCTAGAAAATATTTTATTTGACTAAGTATCTTTTCAACAAAAATTTGAAAAATATCTAATTTAAGTTATATAGAAAAAAAAATCTAAAACTTAAATAATTTCAAATTTATATTTAATTAAATATCAAAAATTAAGTTATAACCACTTAATTTGAAGATATCTTTTAAAGTTAATATCTTTTCGAATATTAACTTAAAAAAATATCTAAAATATTTTATTTTAAGTTAATATTCGAAAAGATATTAACTTAAAAAATATCTTAAGAATCTTTAATAACTAATGCCTAGGATTCCTCAACTTGATTTAAAATTTAAATCAAATATTCAAATTTAAGTTAGATAAGAAAAATCAGTTGATACAACTAATTTATAACTTAAATAGGAATATTTAATTAAATAAGCTCCAGAAAGAATCTAGTTAGTTAAAATTCTATATTTAATTAAATACAAGAAAAATACAAATAGTTTGTCTAGAAATAATATCTAAAACTAAAAGTGTTTTTCTTAAAATTAACTTTAAAATATTAAAATGAAAATAAATTTTCATATATTTTAAAAGTTAATTATGTTGCTAATTCAATTTTATTAGGTCAAACTAATATAATTAACCTAGTACAGTTATTCAAATCAGGCAAATGGGCCTTCACAATTGGGGTAGTTCATGTGAGGGGGTGCTGGGTTCAGTATGTCGTACCCACTTCTATGGCTCCCAACTCTCACACAAGGCCCAAAAGAGAGGAATTTAACCTTAAAATGAATAACTGTTATTAATTGAATAGGTCCAAGAACTAAATGGACCTAAATAAAATCTATCATGGTGTGACATTTATTTAGCAACAACCTATATGCATTTATATTAAAACAAAATAAACATATAGGCTCACACATGCACACTTTGGATGGGTCCTATCATGTTGCTAGCTCATACACAAATGAAAGAAGATTGTAAAATTTACTTGTTACAAATTATTAACTTGACCAAGGGAGCCATCAGATCATTAGATCTGGCAAAAAGTAACCATGGCTATTTGCAATCAAGTAATAATAGGTTTTGAAAACTTACACACAAGCTAAAACCACATACTCCTGCAACAAGGTTAGCTGGATAGTTGGAAGTAGGATTTATTTAATTTTAAATAAATAAATTTCGAAAAATAAATAATTAAATAAATAAATAAAAAAAATTAATTTTCAAAAAAATATTTATTTCGAAAATAAAAGGAAAAATTAATTTAAATTTCGAAATTATTTAAAAAATAAATATTTAAAATTAAACCTACTATTTTGAAAAATTAGGTTTCAACTAACCTAAATATCAATTCAAAATTTGCTAACTACTTTTGAAAATTAAATGTTATTTTATAAATAAAAATTAGAAAAGATAAATTAAATATCTTTTTCAGATTTTAAATTTAATTTAAATAAATAAAATAACAAAATTTAAAAGTTAGCAAAATATCTTACATCTATTTAAAATTACATGATTATAGTTATCTTATTTTAAATTTAAATAAGGTCAAATTATTTAAAAAAAAATAATTTAAAAAAAAAATTAATATCTGACCTTAAATTTAAAAAAAAAAAAAAAGTAAGATATAATCAAATTTAAAAATAAGATAGATAATTAAGCAAAAAGATAGATATTTACTAATTTCAAATTCAAATTACACTAATATCTTGAATTAAATTAAAAAAAATTAAATTAATTCATTATGATAATTAGAGTTGAATTAGGAATAGTAAATCTATAAATACAAAACTACACAAAAAATCGGAAGTTAATTCCATGAAAAAGCATAAAAAAACGAAGAAAAACAAAAATTTTGGGAGCTGTACGGACAGTATGCCAAGCATACTGTCCGCGCGCGTGATCCCTGGTGACAGCCGAGAAATCTCGGCGGAACAGGGGAAGTTGCAGGGTCTTGCGCGCACATAGGGGAGGCTTCAGACACCAGCTTCCGCGCCAGATGAAGGATTCAGACAAGAAATTTGTCTGAATCCGCGCGCGCGTATGAGTGCACAGTCCCTTATCTTTTTTTTTCGAATCTTCAAAAAATCATAACTAATTCAAATTAAATCGAAATTGAGTTCTGTAAAAAAGTAACTTGCTTAATTTTTTCTATACTATCCAATAAAAATAATTCCAGAAACAGAATTTCAATTATTTTTCACGAAAATTTGCAAACATCAATCAATCATCATATAACACTCAATAAAACATGAAACCATCCAAATAACAAACAATCGTTTTAAAGTCCAAATTTCATGCAAGTAAATCAATTACCCTGGCTCTGAGGCCAGTTGTTGGAATTTATTTTACCAGGATCTTAGATCTACTCACAAGTATGTTGTTTAAACAACCTAAATATGAACTTTCTAAAACGATAAATTAAACACATATAAAGTTAAGAAAACCTTACATTGATGCAGCGGAATTAATGTCTCCTTCCACTCAGATCTCTAACCCTTGTATCCTTTCTGTAGCAGAGTATAATCAAGATCTGAGCCCGAATGTCCTTCTTCTTCAAGTTTGATCCTTCACAGTCTTCCAATCTATGATTGAGTTACTACTTGCTGTGTGTGGGCATTTACTCTTTCACTGGGGTCGAAATTGATGAAGGGAAAAGAGAAGAGAGGGTTTCGGCCAGGTATAAAAAGTGGGAAAGGTTCAGTTTTTCTGAAGAGAGAAATTTCTGTCAGAAAGCTAATGAAAGCATGTGTTTTGACTGAGCCATCACTTTCTATTTATAGGCAACTACTAGGTTTAGGTTAGGAATTATTTGGCATTAAAATAATAAAAAAATCAATTTGAACCTCCACAATAAGTGGCCGGCCAAGGTGTAGTAGTGGGCCCTACTTGATTTTGCAATTTTATCAAATTTTATTTCTATTTTCTCAAAAACGCCAATTTTCCAATTCTAACATTTTAAATGCCAAAACTAATTATTTAATAACTAAAATAGATTATTAAATAATATTGTCATTTAATTTAATTATTAATTAGACATATAAAGTCCATTAATAAATAAATAAACCTAGAATCTCTTTTCTTTACAATTTCACCCCTGCTTAGTGAAAATTCATAAAATCAGACATAGTCTAACTTTAGAATTATAATTGATCAATCACGAATCAATGAGTCTTACAAGCAGAATGTTCTCAACTAGAATGGGGACCATGGATCTATATGTTGAGCTTCCAATAAGTGAACCAAATTTACCAAGTAAATTCCTACTTATTAATTCTTCGTTGAATCCACTCTTAGAACTTAGAATTGCACTCTCAGACTTATATAGAGCATATTGTATGTTCCACGATATCAATATGCTATCTCATTTAACATTGTTATAATCTTATTGTGATTTAGAGATCCTCTATATAGATTATCTACATCGAGATGGGATTACT
This sequence comes from Cannabis sativa, assembly GCF_029168945.1. Classification (NCBI taxonomy): domain Eukaryota; kingdom Viridiplantae; phylum Streptophyta; class Magnoliopsida; order Rosales; family Cannabaceae; genus Cannabis; species Cannabis sativa. The sequence goes on along the minus strand of NC_083602.1, from coordinate 22,166,072 downwards.
TTACCGTTCTCACCCCTCAATGTATTTTGCCCCTTAAAACACTTAGCTACCTGTAAATGGTGTTTAGTGATCTAATAAATAGTCAGTTAAACAAGAGCTCATCAATTTACTTCGATTTGCTAAGCTCGAAGGGAATCATCACTTGACTTCTATACACCAGTAGAAGCTATAGATTCCATATTTATGTTCAGCACTCCCACTCAATCATACTATCATGTTCCCAAAATATACGTATCACCCTGACCTAAAAGTAGGCTTAACTAATAAATCAAAGAATATGAATAGCACTCCTGAGTTGAGCCTAAGCATATCAGGATTTAGATTCTTTTAATGTTAAGATCAACTACTGATATTGACTTGGAAAGATATGTATAACGGTAAGTTTGTAATATCTTAACTTAGTTGCAATATCGGTCCAATCCAATGTATACTCCATACATTCGAAACTAGTATACTTTACTAATGTCCTGGAAAGAACATAACACTTACTCCAAGTGTAAGTACACATCATCGCTGATTATCACATTAGTGTAAATCCAATAACACTGATGAAACAAGGACTTATACTTTTGATTCATATGATCACAATCACATTCCACTGTGTTGACTATACTGTAATTGTGAATAAACATATGATCTGGATTTAACTGATTTTGTGTGTGTGAATGTAATAAAAATATTTAAACCATTAGCATGCAAAATTCATGCAAACATCAATCACTTCAAATTTCTTATATTGATAACTAACCAGATTGTAAAGAGTTTTATTTAGGGCATAAAACCCAACATACAGTCCCCGGCAACGGCACCAAAAACATGTTGTGTAAAAATTAGATACGCAAGTGTACGCAGTCACAAACAAGTAATACAGTGATAAGTAATGAGTATCGTCTCCACAAGGACTGTAAAAATAAAATTTCTATTGCAAAAGTTAATTACCAAGAAAAATGCCTACAAATCAAAATTAAATGATTAATGAATCAACTAAAGGAGCAAGAAAATAAGTAAATTAACTCAAAAGTAGATGCAAGATGGAAATAAAAATGAGTTGTAAGCTTTTGAAGTGTGAAAGGTTTGAATTATTGAATCCCCCTATGTTTAGCAAAAACTGTGCGTTTTGCTGCAGCAAAAAGTTAGCAAATCTTTAGCAAAAATCCCAGGTTAACAAGAACTCCATTAAAGTGCACAAAACTCTTCCAAATTTTATACAAGCAATCCTTGGACCTGTTCAAACATATTCCTATGCCAAGCAAGCTCAAGAATACAATTTCAAGCATAGTTCTCAATTGTTACACAAGGATATAACATATTCCTATGTTATCTCAAATCTAATCTAAAAAAGATTAAGAACTTGAGTCATTCAAGCTAAGTCCATTACATTTAACCTTTCCAGAATTAAATATAACTCAATAATCAACCTATTGGTGGCCAAACAATATCAAGAAACTAGCAATACACACATTTGAATGAACATGAGAATTTTTACTAAATATTTGCATAAGAAAATTACTCAACTAAACATAGGGTTCTTCAACAATTCAAACCATTAAAAAGTTTAGCTCATAGCTAACTTGAGAACCACCATTACAAGATAAAATTTAGACATGGAGTTTGAATGTTAAGTTAAAGAAAATAAAAGAGACAAGAAAGAAATAACAAACAATAATAGAGGAGTTTTCCAAAAGGATGGATGTTGAATCTTGTTATGCTTCTCCTCTTTCCTCCTTCTTCTTCCTCTTCTTTCAATCTTCTTTTTTTCTCTAGAAAAATGGCAGCCAAGCTTCTCTTTTCGTTCCAGCCTTCTTTTCTCTAAATGGAGGCCTCCTTTTCTCTTCTCTCTCCTTAGGTTTAGTATCTTTTTGCCCCAAATAAACCCTACACATGGCATTTGATAGCCTCTCCATGTAATAGCTCCAGCCACCACTCTTATATTGCCACGTCATCTCCATAAATGCCACCTCTTTTAATGAAATGCCAACTCACCCTTTTTCTAAGAAAATAAAACACATCAGCCACTAACCTGTTTGTTGCAGCAAAAACTTCACAGAATTTCAGCAAAATTAAGAACATGACTAACTTGCTATTTTCTTTGCCAATTTATGCACAAGAGTTATAGATTTTTACTAACAACTTCAAATTACACACACAAACATAAAACACTGAAACTTTCACAAATTAAGAGACAAACATAACTTAAATGACACACAATTACATAAAAAAATGCTTAAAGTGATATCAAATAACTCTTTACTCAAGAGTTATCATGTTGGCAGCTATACATGGTGTGTTCCACGTTTTGATGCCTCGGAAGTATGTCTCAGACCCGTCCCATATTCTGAGTTATGAAGCATTAGAACTTCAGCCAGATCTATCATACGAGGAACAACCGGTGCAAGTACTTTATAGTAGAGAAAAAGTCTCGAGAAACAAGACAACTGCACTAATAAAGGTATTATGGAGGAACAATATAGTGGAAGAGGCAACCTGGGAACTCGAGACAAATATGTAGCAGAAATATCCAGAGTTGTTCAGGTAAATTTCAGGACGAAATTTCTATAAGGAGGGGATAATTGTAATATCCTAAGATTAGTAATGGATTAGCAAACCCTAACTAGTTAAATGTATATTTATGTAGAATTATATTATTATATAATTTATTATACGTGAATTAATTTGATAAATGACATGTTAAGACCCTGTTGGTGAGCCAAGGGCATTTTCGTAATTTTGACATGAGAAAGGTAAAACTGTAATTTAAATATTATGACGTGCTTATGGACTATATTATTATATAGTATACTTGTTTTGTCCTTCTGTAGGTGTTTTTTGATAAGTCAGCGCAGTATAGTCACAACTTGGTATTTCAGGCCGAACTGGGTTCGGGACCGAAATACATTTTCGGGATTTTATATTGGCATTTTATTAATGTTGAAATAACCTAAATTTTTATTTGAGTATGTATGTGATGAAAATGACTTTCTTGCCCTTGATTTGAGTATATGTCATGTTGTGGCCCTAGGGGCATTTTTGTCATTTTGCCCATTTGGGTTATTTTGCACAAAATGAAATTGTGAGTAAGCCCTTGAAACCGACCCCCTTCTCCCTCTCTTTATCTCATCTTTACAATTTGTTAATCTTGGAAAAATTGGCCTTAAATTAAGTTGAATTTGTGGAGTTTTGGAGCTTGGCTTTGGAAGAGCTTAAGGTAGTCTTTCTACCATTCTTAATTCTTGATTTTGTTGCTGTAATTGGTTATTGAAGAGAATGTTTATATGTTTTAAGTGTTCTTTATGCATGTGTGGAGGATTGAAGTAAATTGATAGCTTTTTGGTTGTTTGAGCCTGCTAAAGTATTGAGTTATGCATCTAGATGGTTTTGGGGGATTTTAGGGCTGCAAATTGAGGTTGAATTTTTGGGTTTTAAACTTGGATTTCTGAGTTTTAAGCTTGAAGGTTTGAAGCTTTGAAGTTCAAGCTTGAATTTTTGTGTAATTATGGCACTTTGTGATTTTTGATTTAGTTTTGGTTTCTGTTAATTGGGTTATGTTTTATTAAAGAGTTAGAACTAATTGAGCTATTATTATTGTTTAATTGTGTGGTTGAGCAAGTTTGAGTTCAAGAACTCAAACCTTGCTCAACAATGGCACTTTTTGATTCCTGGTCCAATCATTGTGTTTGAGCTGTAAAATATGTTTATTATGTTATACGATGATGCTCTGGAAAGTTAGGCGGTGATTAGGGAAGATTTGAGTAGGAGATTTTTCGTGTTGTTTCTGCCCAGACAATCAGAATTCCGGTTGGTTCAGGGCTATTCCAACCGGAATTCCCGTTGGATTGTATCGTGGGAAGGTCGGACTTTGTTTTGGCCATAACTTTTGACTCGGGATTCTGTTTCGGACGTTCTTTATACCGTTAGAAAGCTTGTTTCGAGCTCTATATGTTAATCTGTAAATTTAATGCTAATTATGTGATTATTGAGAGTGGATTTAGGGATTAACCCTATTTGTGAATCCCAGAAATTGTGACTAGGATTACCGACACTTGATTAGGAGCACCCGGGGATTCCGAATCTCCTCGTACATGGGACATCAGGTAAGACAGTAGTTTGCATGTAGAGTTAAGCGCGGTGGTGCTCATGTGTTTATACTATGGTTGTGATTAATTAAGAACCGGAATTAGGGATATTACCCTAAAATGGGCGGTTATATGACCTAGAGTTATTACCCTAGTAATTAAAGATTTTGGGTGTTATGCCATGCTAAATATGTTATAATAAAGAATTTTGTGCTCAAGGCATAATTAAATTAGACTCGGTAAATTAGTACCCTAAGTTTAATAGAAATGCGGTCTAGGGTTATTACCCTAGAATTTACACGAAGGTAAGAAAGCAACGATGTATAATAACATTGCTAATCAAGTGAAAGCAAGTTAGGGTTATTACCCTCAATATGTGTTATTTTGAACATACTATAATATGTTATATGAGTAATTATTTAGTATGCAAGTTAGGATTATTACCCTAAGATTTTATATATTATAGTATATATTGAATGTACGCATATATGTCAAGAGTTATGTGTATAAGACATAACTGGGTTAGACCTAACATTTATCATCAGGATAAACCACTGAAAGAACGTAATATATGAATTATGTATATATGAATAGGGTTATGCGGGAAAGGCATAATCAAGTTAGACTCGGTAACTATAACTCAGATAAACTCTACTAAGGCCTTATTGTAAATAGATGTGTGAGCGTAACACGTGAGTCTATGCTAACATAAATAGACGTGTGAGCGTAGCACGTGGGTCTATGATCAACCATGAGTGCGAAAGCTTGGTGATGCTTGTACATGTTTGGGCCACACTAGACCAAGCAGGTTGGGGTCTACCTGTGATGTATTTTGTAACTCTGATTTTGCTGCTTACGGGATCCCGAAACATGTATCTTTTTCGTTGTAAAGTTTAAAGTTGTTACAAATTTAAATTTTCTGCGCTTATTCTTTTAGTAATCAAAAATTAGGGGATTAAGATTTCGTAATCGGTTAGCGTAGTGTGCATAATTATTAGGGTGTTAGAGTTTGGTATCAGAGCGCAAAGGTTTTTAAACTTCTTGTAGATCGCCCAAACTTGTACAATCATTGTTAGAGACAAGCTTGGCTCGTGGTGCAGTAAGTGTTGAGACTAAACACTTAACTGCTTATGTGATTATTTATTTACCGCTTTAAATTTTAAGCAGTATGTGAGCATCTAGTATAATTATGTAATATATGATGCCATGCTTAAAATATTAATTGATAAATGTTTATCTATTTGAACTGAAATAGTTGAGTTAGGGTTTAAAGGCAATAAGTGCATAAGTGTGGTATTGGTGCTTAACTCACCGGGGTTGTTGATTACAAGGGTATATGTAAAAATGGACTTAGGTCAAGCAAGTACCGCCCCGACCTTGATGTGGTTCAACTGGAATGGGGTAATCACGAGGTAGTTACAGTACTCCTTAAAATAATCCTTAAGGGGAAGGACCGCCCCGACCTTGATGTGCTCAAGGCTCTAGGCTCCAATGCCCGAGGAATTACTCGTGCTAGGCCCACTGCACTCCTCACATATTACCCTTTCTGGAGGAAAACAACTGAATTCCCCAGGTGCCACAGACCTTATGAAACAACCTTTCCTTTGCTTGATGCTGCAGGATTTTAAGATGCCGCCTACGTAGGCCCCAATCGACCTAACCTTGAATTCGATAAGTTCGGCCTTGAAAGTGACATTGGGATCCTGTGGGGTCTTTGATTTGCGAGGCTTAGGAGACGTAATGTCAAACTCTAGGTCACCTGGTTCAAAAGCAACAATGACTTTGGGTAAAAATATTGGTCTCACGAGTGGAATAAAGGTTAATATTGTGGGTTCGCGCCAGGCTGCATCTCGTAAAAAATGATGTTTGCCCTCAGAAATCTCTTGTAGGAACCGCCTATAATGACTGGCGATTTCTTCTTGGTTTGACTTAATCAGATGGTCTCTAATTATGGCATCATTCATTTCTAATTTGGATTGAGGTTGGAAATTTTTGAGTTTGAATGGGAGGGCTAATTGTTTAGGATATTCTGTTTCTAAGAATTTTGGAGAATAAACTTCTGAACTAGATTGGGACATTTCTACAAAAAAGAAAAATCCCAATTCTTGGATGAAATTTATTAAACTAGAGGCTTAAAGAATATGATAAACCTAAATTATGCCTAAACCTAAAAATTACTCAAAAAACATAAACCCTAATTGGTAAACCAAATGGAGTGACAAAATGCTAGATAATCATAACCCATAAAAATAAACAAAAAAAAGAAGGGGATGAGACACTTACTGTATGAAGTCGAGTAGTCGGGTATTGGAAAATTCTGCAAAGGGATACGTGATGAATGGTGTGATGAGTTTTTTGAACATCTGAAGTCCAAAAGCAAATCTGAGGAAATTCGCAGGAAGAATGTCAAAGATAAAGAGGGCATGCACGGTTTCAGGAAGCTTGGATACAAATTCTCAGGAAGCTTGAGTTTTTAAAAAGACAAAAATGGTGAAAAATAGATTCTTTACTGTTTTATACTTTGAACCTAGCAACCGTAAGATTAAAATATAGAAGATCTAATGGATAGAAATAGAGGAGAAGTGGACAAGATAGATCATTAATGCTAATGATGTCCCTAAAAACCACAAAACTGCCAAAATCAATGGCATGCATATTTTGAAAATGGATTGTGCAAAAAATACCCTCAGTAATCATTTAAAAAGTACCTTTTATTAAAAAGAGACTTTTTAAGGGGCAATTATTATACCCAAAATTCGGCTGGTACTTCAGAGGGTGACACGTGTCAACTTTAGGGAATATGAATCAAAGAATATATTGATAATTATGTCAATAAATATTAAATGGAATAACTCATTAAATGCAAAATTAATGGGGTATATTTGTAACTCGCAGACTGTACAGTTTTTAGTGAGACAAGGATGTAGAAACTATTGATTTGTGTATTGACGAGAAACCATTTCGTGTCAGAAGGCATAATCCCAAGGATGACATAGATAACGGATAATGAGACATCCATCTCGCTATAGGAAGGCATACTCCTGGTAAACTCCAGCTCGCTGCTAGGGTTATTGTTGCTACTGAGAACCCCCAGGACATGATTGTCCAGTCTACAAGGCCTTATGGTCAAAGAGCAGTTCTTAAATTTGCTCAGTACACTAGTACTCATGCCATTGCTGGAAGACCTATGGATAAATCAAGTTGTTCACGTACCAGGCGAGACGCCTCAACGAGACACGTTTTACAATGTGTCTTAATCCACGTCAGCGTTGACCCTTTAAAAGTAGTTTAAATCACAATTGTGAGATTTTCAAATAATAACTACATTTATTTACGTGGAGCATAATTATAACCCACAATTTCAGGAAAATATCGTTGTTAGATTCAAATTTGAATGTAATTAACTGCCAACCTATGTTATTATAAATAGAGGCAGAATGTACGAAAAAAAAAGGGGGCAAAAAATCCTTGAGAGAAAAAAGAACACACTGATTGTAAAGAACCCTAGTTATGTATTAGAAAAATCTGAATAAGATTGACTCGTGGACTATGCAGAGTTAATTGCAAAACCCGTAAAAAACCTGGTGTTAAATTTGTTTTTGCTAATTTTCTTTAATCTTTTATAATTTATGAGTTAAATCTATTATGAAAATAGGATCATTATCGTTAAAAAAAATATGCGTTGATAGAAAGCATCAACGGCTGCCATCGCATGATCTTTTTTCGAACAACTTCACCACCTGGCGAAATGGCATGGGAAGTAGTTGTCGGAAGACAATTCCGGCCTTGTACCAGCACCAGCGCAGGAGTCTCTAGCTGAATAGAGTTGTTGCATCTGATGACCTCTTTTGAGTTGGTCGTCATAATCGCATCAAGTCATAGCTCCTTTATCTAGCCCCAACGCCTCTTACACTCTTCTGCCTTCGCGTAGTGACACGGTGGGGGATCTGAGCCTAAGGATATCGGCGGTCGGTCTTGCCCTCAGAGAGTTGGCTAGCCAGATCTGAGCTTCCAAGGATAGATATTGGTGCAATAGGTGTTTTAAGACCACATGCGTTTGCTTTTTCCACCTTTCTCGGGCGTACGGAGGCATCAAGTCTTTTTTTGGGCAACACCACGGATCTGCAAATTTTCGGTCTTTCGTCGGACCTCGGCAGGTGATCAGGAGGTCTTCCTTCTTTTCTCGCATGGACTCTCTTCTTAATAGTCTTGCGTCGGTAACTACCGTGCATATCTCTTTCTTTAGCTATCAATGAAAGTACAAAAATATTTACCGAGTTTTTCGGAAACTGAATATTTTAGAGCTTAAAAAAGTAACAAAGGTGTAAATTATATAGTAATAAACACTAGATTTTTATGTGGTTTAGGCGTTAATTATCTTTAGTCCACGAGTCCATTTTATTAGGCTCTTTGGCCGGTGACTATTTACACAAATACAAATACAATAGACTTTTACTCCATTCCACCGTGTTCCTCTTGAGGAAGAGGAAACTTAGTAGGAATATTCTGGAGTTTATAGCAGGATTACAGTAATGTGTTTTCTTGATGAAGAGTAAGTCTTCAACTTCAAGGTGAAGGTTCGGAAAAAGGATCCAAAAAAAGGCTCCTTCTTTGTGCTTCTTCTAGGGTATTTATAGGCCAATTCTATTGCATGGGTTATCTTTGATGGATCTTCGTTGGGATGAATTCTCACCGTTAGATTGGTAGGTGGCATATTTCCCATGTGGCTTTTATGGATGTCAGATAGTATTGGTTGGGCTTTAGACGCGTGTCACCTCAGGGCCATTCTCAATTGAATTTTCCTCATTCCTAGCCGTTGGATAATTTAGCTCAGTACACAAGGACATGCATGCTCTGCACGGTAGCGTGGCGTGGGAGACAACCTTTGACATCGTACACGAAGAAGCCTGGTCGTTGGGTCTATACCCTGACACGTGTGGGCTGAGCTTCCGCAAGGCAAGGGCGTACCCCAGACGGTGCATCCTGGTTGGAGAAGATCCCTACTCTTCACGGGAGCAAATGGCCTCGTATTTCGGAGTGGAATGAGACATTAGCTCACGGATACTTTTCGCATGGCCAACACTTGGGGAGACTTCTTTCACGGAGGCCTTATCCGCGAGGTTAGTGTCTTTATCCTCCCGGGGTGCTAAGTGAGGCACTTGGGCGACTTAATGACTCCTCGACCTTCTTTAATTAATATCCACATGTCATGCTTGTGAAAATGCGGATAACAACTATATATATACCTACATTCATGAATCTTCATAAATTTCTGACAATTAATTGTTAATATCTTTATTGTTAATTTTTTGTTTACTTTTTAATAATGGTTTAGGCTTATTTTTTTATTCATTAACTTCTAAACTCTCTATCTTTATGTCTACTCTTTCTCTTTTTTTAGGTGGATGTGTGCAAGACTTCAAACCTATTAATTCATACATTCAAATATACCTTCATCTCTTTTTCAATCTATTTAGATAATCACTGTCACTTACTTTTATAGGTATTTCAAAAATATTCAAATGGAAAAATTGTATGCAACTCAAGATGTATATTATTACTTGATCTTGATCGTATGTGTGTATATATTATATATATATGTATGCTACATTATTATTTTCTTAATCAATTTTATTTAAATTATATGTAACTCAAGTTGTATATTATATATTACTTGATGAGTACGCGTGTATATATATGTGTTATTCTATTATTTTTTTTAATCAATTTTATTTTTTTTTCCATACTTTTGTATTTAATATTTTTATTCTTGAGTGATTTTCTTGATAGAACCAATCTATATAATAGAAAAGATGGTCTTTAATGGAACGACAAAAAAAAGAAACGATTTCTTAATTTTGAGTAAGTAAATATATTTTTCTATTAAATAATTATAATGAGTTTTATATATTTTTTTTACTTGATAGTAGATAAATATACAATAATTATAGTTTGGGGGTAAAAAAGTCTTATTTATTATAATATTTATATATAGTAAAAAAATTAGTTAAAATAATTTTATCATTTTTTGCATATTAATTTTGATAATGCTTAGTCAATATCTTCAATACCGGTGATGACAACAATTTTGAATGTAGTGTCTATTACAAGTGAGATACGATAACAACAAGTTTGAAGAATTATAAGTGAGATATGATGATAATAAAAGATTTGAATACAATAGCACTACAAGTGAGATATGATGATTAAAATAACTTTGAATATAGTCACGATTGCAAAATAAGATACGATGATGACAACAACTTAATTTTTTTTTTTGTGTGTGTTTCAATTTACATAACTAAAATATAGTTTTTTCCTTAAATATATTATAAATTATCACCTGAGATAAAATTTTATGGTTTACTATAGGACTGAACATTTCGAGCGGGTTCGACCCGAACCCGAGCAACCCGCCTGAACCCGAACCGGTGAACCGCAATTTTTTTTTTAAAAAAATGTTCGGGCGGGTCGGATTCGCGAGTTGAGTTTTTAGGAGTACTGGAATTCGGGTTGAACCCACCAACCCACAATTTAAATATATTGTATATATTTTTTTTTACAGTTTATATATATATATTAAATTATTAATTAAAAAATAAAAAATTCTAATTTTTCTTTAAAAATTTAAACACTCAGATTCTATTTTTTTTATTTTTTTTTATTTTTCATAAATTTATTTTCTGTTAAATAATATAAATTAAATATATTTTTATATATAATTTTTTATTAAAAAATTATATATACTATATAAGATAATTTATATTCAAAAATATATAATAATATTTTAATAATATATAAATTTTATTTTAATTTATTGTTATTTTTTATTAATTTTGAATAAAAAATTAAATTTTTTAAAGAGTTGATCGAGTTGACTGGGTCAACCCGCCAACCCGGTCAACCCGGCCAACCGAAACCCGCTAACCCGCCAACCCGTGCCCTATTCGCGTTCGGTTTCGGTTTCATTTTTTTTGAACCCAAAACCCGTGAATTTGAAACTCAATAAACTCGCTCGATGTTCGGCCCTCGTTTACAGTGTTTAACACATTTTTAATAAATACGTTCATAAATCATGATTTTTTTTTTAATTTTTGTTAATTATAAAAATTTTTAATTTTAAATATTTACACGAATTTAGAAATTGGACTTTTATTTATGTTTACTTTTTATTTTTATAAATTTACATAAAAAATAAAAAATATTTAAATTAACTAAATTTAATAGATATTATTCAAAATATTTATGATATATAATTTAAATTTCATAATAAATATCTGTTGGGTTTTATGCCCTAAATAAAACTCATTTCAATATAATCAGACTTACTTATTAATATAGATCAGAAATAACATTTAATGTTGCATGGTTCACATGATTTATTTCATGATTATATGTACATAATGTATAAATTCATCTGAAACCCTTTTCATATACTTGATCCTGTTTATTGTGCCGTCAACACATTGGAAAGTAAACATGACTATGTGAATAAAGTTTCCTAGATTTATCAGACACAGGGTTTTACTGATATGATAATCTACAACAAGAGTTTACTTGTATTTGGAGAAATACTATGTTCTTTCCAGAACATTGGTTAAAGTGAAGCTCAGGTTGGATGCATGGAGTATGCATCGGAAGGGACCGATATTGAACTTTGACTTAGATTTAATTAAACTTACCGTAAAATCTATTCAAGTCAATATCGCCTAGTTGATCATAGATCAAATGATCTTAATCCTGTTATGATTAGGCTCAATCTTGAAAGGCTATTCGTGTTCCTTGAATTGTTAGTTAAGCCTACTTTTAGGTCAATGTGAAACGTACTTTTTGGGAACACGGTAGTGCAATTGAGTGGGAGCGCTAGCATAAACATGGAATCTATAGCTTCTATCTGGCGAATAGTAAGCAAAGGATGATCACCTTCGAGCTTGACCAAACGAAAATAAATGGTGGAGATCTCATTTCACATAAGCTGAAATATCATTTATATGGGGTCAAGTGTTTTAAGGATAAAATACATAGTAGGGTGTTACGGTAATTTAATCCCTTTACTGTGTAGATCATTCATATAGAGGATAATTGATCATATTAGGATTATAACAATGGATAACTAATGATGTGTCTATATGGTGGAACATATAGAGCATTCTATATACTAAGAGTGCAATTCTAAGTTCTATGCGTGGATTCAACGAAGAATTAATAAGTTAGTGAATTTTAGTGCTAAATTCTTGATCTACTTATTGGAAGCTCGGTTATATAGACCCATGGTCCCCCCACTAGTTGAGATAATATTGCTTGTAAGACTCATGTAATTGATTTTGATTAATCAATTATAATTCACAAATTAGACTATGTCTATTTGTGAAATTTTCACTAAGGACGAAATTGTAAAGAAAGAGTTTATAGGGGCATATTTGTTAATTATGATACTTTGTATGGTTCAATTAATAAATATGATAAATGACAATATTATTTAATAATTATTTATAGTTATTAAATAGTTAGAATTGGCATTTAAATGGTTGAATTGGGAAATTGGCATTTTTGAGAAAATCAGATACAAAAGGTGTTAAAATTGCAAAATTGCAAAAAGCAAGGCCCAATCCACTAAGTTTGTGGCCGGCCACCTATGTGTGTATTTTAAGTTGATTTTTTCATTATTTTAATGCCATATAATTCAAATCTAACCCTAGTGGAATGCTATAAATAGATAGTGAAGGCTTCAAGAAAATTACTTCTTCTGATTCAGAAAAACTGAGCCTCTCTCTCTCTCCCTATCTTTAGCTACCACTTCTTCTCTCTCTTGTTCATTGAAATTTCGAAATTTCTTAGTGTATGAGTAGTGCCCACACACATCAAGTGATACCTCAATCATAGTGAGGAAGATCGTGAAGAAAGATCATCAACAAAGGAGATTCAGCATCAAAGATTCAGAGAAAGAGATCCAGGTTCAGATATTGATAATGCTCTGCTACAGAAAGGAATCAAAGGCTAGATATCTGAACGGAAGGAGTCATTATATTCCGCTGCACCCAATGTAAGGTTTCTTAAACTTTATATGTGTTTAATTTATCGTTTTAGAAAGTTCTTATTTAGGATGTTAATAAACATACTTGTGAGTAGATCTAAGATCCTGGTAAAATAATTTCCAACAACTGGCCTCAGAGCCATGGTAATTGATTTACTTACAAGAAATTTGGACTTTAAAACGATTGTTTGTATGTTTTTTGGATGGTATCATGTTGTATTGAGTGTTATTTGATGATTGATTGATGTTTGTAAATTTTTCGTGAAAAATAATTGCGATTTTGTTTCTGAAATTATTTTTATTGGATAGTATGGGAAAAATTAAGCAAGTTAGCCTTTTACATAACTCAATTTGGATTTTATTTGAATTAGTTATGAATTTTTGAAGATTTGAAAAAATCGGGACTGTGCTCATATTTTCCTGCGATCGCAAATCTGTCCGTACAGTTCACAATTTTTTCGTTTTTCTTCGATTTTTCATGCTTTTTCATGGAATTAACTTCCGATTTTTGGTATAGTTTTGTATTTATACTATTACTATTCCTAATTCAATTCTAATTATCTTTTTGAATTAATTTAATATTTTTTAAATTTAATTCAAGATATTAGTGTAATTTGAATTTGAATAGAATTAAAATCTATCTTCTTGCTTAAAAAATCTATCTTATTTTAAAATTTGATTATATCTTATCTTATTTTAAATTTAAAAATAAGATATTTATAATCATGTAATTAAATGATATAAGATATTTTGCTAATTTTTTAAATTTTGTTATTTTATTTATTTAAATTACATTTAAAATTTGAAAAAGATATTTATTTATCTTTTCTAATTTTTTATTTAATTTTTATTTATAAAATAACATTTAAAATTTAAAAGTAGTTAGCAATTTTTTGAAATGATATTTAGGTTGGTTGAAACCTAATTTTTCAAAAATTGTAGGTTTAATTTTAAATTTAAATTTTTTAAAAAATTTCGAATTTTTCAAATTTTTTTTTTAAATTTTCGAAAATATTTTTTAATTAATTATTTTATTCGAAATTAATTATTTAATTTAAAATTAAAAAAACCCTACATCCAACTATCCAACTAACCTTGTTGCAGGAGTATGTGTTTTAGCTTATGTGTAAGTTTTCAAAACCTATTATTACTTGATTGCAAATAGCCATGGTTACTTTTTGCCAGATCTAATGATCTGATGGCTCCCTTGGTCAAGTTAATAATTTGTAACAGGTATATTTACAATCTTCTTTCATCTGTGTATGACCTAGCAACATGATAGGACCCATCCAAAGTGTGCCTGTGTGAGCCTATGTGTTTAATTTGATTATAGATACATATAGGTTGTTGTTACTAAAATAAATTATCATAGTTCTTGATAGAATTTATTTAGGCCCATTTAGTTATTAGGCCTATACAATTAATAACAGTTGTTCTTATTAAGGTTAAATTCCTCTCTTTTGGGCCTTGTGTGAGAGTTGGGAGCCATAGAAGTGGGTACGACATACTGAACCCAGCACCCCCTCACACAAACCACCCCAATTGTGAAGGCCCATTTGCCTGATTTGAACAACTGTACTAGGTTAATTACACTAGTTTAACCTAATAAAATTGATTAGCAACATAATTAATTTCATTTATTTTGAAATTAATTTAAGAAAATTATAGTTTAAAGAAGTTTTTATTCTAAGCTAAACTATATGTATTTTCTTGTATTTAATTAAATATAGAATTATAACCATCTAGATTCTTTCTGGAACTTAATTTAAATTTTTCATTAAATATTCTTATTTAAGTTGATATTTAGTTATCTACAACTAACTAACTTAAATCTGAATATCTTTTGAATGTCAAATTTCAAAATTAAGTTGAGGAATTTTAGGCATTGGTTATTAAGATTCTTTAGATATTTTTTAAGTTAATATCTTTTCGAATATTAACTTAAAATAGAATATTTTCAAATTAAGTGGTTACAACTTAATTTTTGATATTTAATTAAATTTAAATTTGAAAAATATTTAAGTTCTAGATTTTTTCTAATACAACTTAAATTAGATATTTTTTTTCAAATTTTGTGGAAAAGATACTTAGTCAAATAAGATATTTTCTAGATAGTGATTTCTAGACTACTTATTATTTCTAATATTAAATAGGAAAATATTATACATTGTGAAATTAATTATTTATATAATTAATTTTGGTACAATTTATTTTAAGTATATTTTTTCCTAGTATTAAACTAGAGATTAATAATTAAGCCTTCTCTACACTTAATTATTTATTTCTTGAATTTAATACATTTAATTAATTTGAAAATTAAATATCTAAGTTGATTTTTATCATCATACTTAAATATTTCTTTTTCATGACATTTAATTAAATAGAAAATTATTTTTAGTTGAAATTTATTTTTTCAACTAAATTTAAATAATTTTCAAAATATATTTTTTTTCTTTATTTTATTAATCAATTTTCGAAATTGCATTTCTTAAATGCTAGAATTTCGAATTTTATCTTGAAAAATAGATTAAGTTGTAAATTAATTATTTATTTAATTAATTCTTGGATCAACTTAAATCAATAATTTTTTCTTTTATTGATTAATTTAAAATAAATTGAATTAAAGTATATTATTATAAATTGAATTAATTAGTCAAAGGAAAATCTAGATAGATGATATTTTTGCTTGAAGTATTTTTCTAGTGTATTTAATAGAAAATTAATATTTAAGTTGATTTTCATCATCATACTTAAATATTTGAAATTTTTCTTATATATTTAATTAAATAGGAAAATTATATTTTTTGTTGTAAATTAATTTTATTAATTAATTTTGGGCCAACATTAAATTAGAATAATTTTTTCAGGATTAATTTTTTATTTTAACATGCATTTTCGAAAATTGTATTCTTAAATACTTTAATTTTTCGAAATGCAATATATATTTATAGAAAATTAAATTTGAGTTGTAAATTAATTTATATTAATTTTGTAACAACTTAAATTGAATATTTTTCTAAATATTTATTGGAAATTATTACTAAGATGGAAATAATTCATTTTTTTTATATCCATCTAAGTAAAATTTATAAATATTAAATTAAAATTTATATTTAGAATTTTTCATTCTAAATTGGAAATTTTAAATAAATATATATTTAAAATAAATAAATTAAATAAAGAGAATCAAAGAAAATACAACTCACCTTAAATAATGAGCTTGATTATTATTAAGATATTCGATCTCCATTGTTGGTCTTACAAAAGTTAAATGTTTTCAATATAACCTCGAGACGCTAGACTTCGTCCCCCTATGGATGGTTATTCGTTGAACGCATTTAACACCGTAAGATTTCATTTGATAAGTGTTTTGTAAGTTTTCGTCTCTATTAGACTCTCCCCTACGGTGACTACTTAGAGATAAACTTATGAAACATGAAACAATGGTGGAAGCTCATAAAATGAGAATAACCTTGACTCTCGCCTACCGGGACAACGTTGGATTCTTATTTTGATCGATAAAGGTTGCTAGAATGGTTTCTATTTTAGATGAGCTGACAACTCTATTCAATAAATGATGCTTTGACTCTCGCCTCTTAGGGACCTTTGTATCGGTTGTTGAAAACCTTGAAAATTATTTAGGATTGTATGTTTTAGTATTTTCACTAGTCATTCCTACTTGCTATATGTTTATAATTTCTGAATTGTGTATGAATTTATATTGAACCATGTTATTTTCTGTTATTAAGTTGTAGTTTAATTTCGAATCTTCATTGTTGGTCTAACATGTTTATTTTTCTAATGAGATAAATCCCTAATGGATTTTCACCATTAGACATACATAATAGTGTTAGATCTCGAAAGATAAATATTGTATATGCGACATCTAGCTGTTCATCAATTGATGACACCTAAGACTAGTATTTTTACGATATGAAACAAGAAGATTACATAAATAAGATTACTTTGTCTTTCGCTAATCGAAGCATCGTTGGATTCTTATTTATAAACGAAGTTGTCCTAATTCCTCTTAGCTTATTCATTTCGAATTAGCTCAATAATATATCATTGGATGAATGGTCTATAAATCATTTCATGTCATTATATTTTCTCTTAAGAAATTAAATGATGCATATGATTATAATCCCGAAATTCTATTCCCAATTGATATAAATCCTCAATCTTAGAAATCTCCTACTTGTATGGGCAAATCTGACTTAGAGTTTGTATTAGTAGTGGTGGTCCAAGACAGAATTACTCATAATATTTGGTATAAATTTAAGTCTTTGACTTTAATTTTAGAATCCAAACAGAAATTTTCTTATATTTCTAATTCCAGAATACAATACAGTTACACTTTCTCAAGTGTTTAATATCCATCTTCTATTAATGGATTAAAACTGTATGGAATATGAGTTAGGTATTCTGTGACCAGGATCCACTTGCAGTATTCTAAGAACTCTTTGATGTAACTAAACCTATGTCATCAAAAGACACTACCACATTTTTTTATCTATGGCATTTGTATCTTGTTCATAGTGGCTTTGACAAGATCAATATCTGCAAAGAGTTAATATGCCTATATCCATTGAAAGTAGTTCATCTCATTCGCAGATGGATGTACATTCAGGGGTGGATATGAGTTTTTCGTTGTATTCTTAAAACGATAACTCTAGATTATACCTTTTAGCAAAGAAATTTGAAATGTTTGAAAAAATTTCATTAATTTCTAGCAATGGTTAAAACCATTAAGGTAAGTGGTTAAAGATCTTGCGAACTGATAGGGGTGGAGAAATAGTGCGTAGATATGCAGTTCAAAGATCATTAAATTGATTTTTGAATTATATCCAAACTTACCTCCCCAGAAATTTCGAGTTGCATGTTGATGATTAGTTACTAGTCATTGCCTAATTCCTTCTATGGTAATACAATTTCAGAATGATGTAATGGTTGTATACTTAATGTAAATCATTACTAGATTCATGGATGACCTAATCAAAATCTTAAGAAAAGCTAGAACTGTTAACCATGGTTTGTAAGCTATTCTAAGTGATTAGGGGTGGACCATCCCATTGTCAATAGATAAGAAAGTGTTTGTTCAAACAAATACTACTTTTCTAGAATAATGACTAAGTCTGAAAACAAGTAGCAAATAAAGGAGATATTTTTCTTGATTCCAAAAGTGTTCTATCATCTTATATAACATATGATGATCCCACTGCCTCTGTTGTCTTGTCACAACCGAAGAGATCAATACCATTTAGTTTTCTTAGACATAATTCACGGTACCTTGTCGTAGTGGGAGAGTTTCTAGGAACTCACCTTCTTATGACTTGGGAGACACTAGTGATTAAAATCCATTGTGAGTTTAAACAAGTAATGGATTGTCAAGGTAAGAAACTAAGAAGAAAGCCAATAGAACTATGGTTTAAACCATTCACATGGAGTAACCTAAAGTTTTCTATTACAAGGACATAAAAGGAAATTTTCGTTTATAAGTCCATTCAATGGACTTAACAAAACTTCCTGTTCCTAGTATTATAGGTTTGAGTTTATCTAAACCTATGGCTTGTGGTATACCTGAGAATTACTTACTCTAATGCAAGCAACTTACTTTAGTAAGATGCTGAAGCATTTTCTTTCTAATGGCAATCTATAGAAGCTTCACAACTTCTAAGGTATAGATTTTATTTATCTAAGGAAAAGTTTCAACTATTCCAGAAAAGATAAAGCCATGAAAGAATTTCTTATATCAACAGTGAGAGGTCTTAGATATGCTTTTGTATGCCTTAGACCAGACACCTGCTGTTGAGTGGGAGTAATGAGTAGGTATCAGATTAATCCAGGAGAAGAACATTGGAAGACAATCAAGTAAATCTTAAGATTAAGAAGAGGAACTATATGTTAGTCTATAAGAGTGTGTTTAAAACTCTTAGACTACACCACATCAGATTTCGAAATTTGCCTTTGTGCTAGTAAATCTTTCTGATAAGATGGTGATTACTCTGGGGGTGGAATAATGATTTTGGAGAAGTGTAAAAACCTATCTGAAGTCTCTAGGTCTACCAGAGAGGGACTGAATGTTAAAGTTACAGGAAAGGTACTTATTCAGTCTAAGGAAAGTTCTATACATTTTTGGCACCATTCCAAATTGCCTAAACTACTTAATTTCCTGATTAACCAAAAGTAGTTGCCAAAGGTATAGAATCCAGTATCCCAAGAGAGTAGACATATAGAGAGGAATTTCACATTATCAATGATTTTGTGATTAAGGAAGAGTAATAGTGGAGAAAAGGTTGTGGTTAATTCAACCTTTCAGATCCTATTACGAGGAGTTTACTACTACTACACTTGATTTGTATATCAAGGTGTTGAGATTATTTGAAACGCACTTTTTGTTTTATATTAGTGCAAGTGGGAGTTTGTTGGGTTTTATGCCCTAAATAAAACTCATTTCAATATAATCAGACTTACTTATTAATATAGATCAGAAATAACATTTAATGCTGCATGGTTCACATGATTTATTTCATGATTATATGTACATAATGTATAAATTCATCTGAAACCCTTTTCACATACTTGATCCTGTTTATTATGCCGTCAACACATTGGAAAGTAAACATGACTATGTGAATAAAGTTTCCTAGATTTATCAGACACAGGGTTTTGCTGATATGATAATCTACAACAAGAGTTTACTTGTATTTGGAGAAATACTATGTTCTTTCCAGAACATTGGTTAAAGTAAAGCTCAGGTTGGATGCATGGAGTATGCATCGGAAGGGACCGATATTGAACTTTGACTTAGATTTAATTAAACTTACCGTAAAATCTATTCAAGTCAATATCGCCTAGTTGATCCTAGATCAAATGATCTTAATCCTGTTATGATTAGGCTCAATCTTGAAAGGCTATTCGTGTTCCTTGAATTGTTAGTTAAGCCTACTTTTAGGTCAAGGTGAAACGTACTTTTTGGGAACACGGTAGTGCAATTGAGTGGGAGCGCTAGCATAAACATGGAATCTATAGCTTCTATCTGGCGAATAGTAAGCAAAGGATGATCACCTTCGAGCTTGACCAAACGAAAATAAATGGTGGAGATCTCATTTCACATAAGCTGAAATATCATTTATACGGGGTCAAGTGTTTTAAGGATAAAATACATAGTAGGGTGTTACGGTAATTTAATCCCTTTACTGTGTAGATCATTCATATAGAGGATAATTGATCATATTAGGATTATAACAATGGATAACTAATGATGTGTCTATATGGTGGAACATATAGAGCATTCTATATACTGAGAGTGCAATTCTAAGTTCTATGCGTGGATTCAACGAAGAATTAATAAGTTAGTGAATTTTAGTGCTAAATTCTTGATCTACTTATTGGAAGCTCGGTTATATAGACCCATGGTCCCCCCACTAGTTGAGATAATATTGCTTGTAAGACTCATGTAATTGATTTTGATTAATCAATTATAATTCACAAATTAGACTATGTCTATTTGTGAAATTTTCACTAAGTAAGGGCGAAATTGTAAAGAAAGAGTTTATAGGGGCATATTTGTTAATTATGATACTTTGTATGGTTCAATTAATAAATATGATAAATGACAATATTATTTAATAATTATTTATAGTTATTAAATAGTTAGAATTGGCATTTAAATGGTTGAATTAGGAAATTGGCATTTTTGAGAAAATCAGATACAAAAGGTGTTAAAATTACAAAATTACAAAAAGCAAGGCCCAATCCACTAAGTGTGTGGCCGGCCACCTATGTGTGTATTTTAAGTTGATTTTTTCATTATTTTAATGCCATATAATTCAAATCTAACCCTAGTGGAATGCTATAAATAGATAGTGAAGGCTTCAGGAAAATTACTTCTTCTGATTCAGAAAAACTGAGCCTCTCTCTCTCCCTATCTTTAGCTACCACTTCTTCTCTCTCTTGTTAATTGAAATTTCGAAATTTCTTAGTGTATGAGTAGTGCCCACACACATCAAGTGATACCTCAATCATAGTGAGGAAGATCGTGAAGAAAGATCATCTACAAAGGAGATTCAACATCAAAGATTCAGAGAAAGAGATCCAGGTTCAGATATTGATAATGCTCTGCTACAGAAAGGAATCAAGGGCTAGATATCTGAACGGAAGGAGTCATTATATTCCGCTGCACCCAATGTAAGGTTTCTTAAACTTTATATGTGTTTAATTTATCGTTTTAGAAAGTTCTTATTTAGGATGTTAATAAACATACTTGTGAGTAGATCTAAGATCCTGGTAAAATAATTTCCAACAATATCAACTAAAAATACTACTTGTAACTAATTTTAAATATTCTAAGTAATATAAATACTTTAAATTTTCAAGCCTAGATTTTATTTTATCATTTTAAAATTAAAATTTTTTTTTTCATTAATAATAATTAAAAAAATATAAATTATAATTATAAGTAATTTAAAAATAAAATATTTAAAATATCTCACAAAAATCTCTATTTAAAACCATCGAAGGCCATGTTAAAAAAAATGGATATATACCATTTTAAATCCTGTATTTTGTAAAAGTTACCAATTAGACCTTCTGTTTTGTTAAATGACAAAATAGACCTTATATTTTCTAAAATGGTAAAAATAGGATCCTAAGCTCAATTTTTAATAATTTTTTTTTTTAAAATAACTAATTTTAAGACAATTTTAACACGAATAGATACAGAAAATATAATTAGTTTTGTCATAACATCTCTAGATCAGATTATTATTAAGTTTTATTTTGACAAAAAATTAGTTTAGGGTTCTATTTGTACAATTTTAGAAAATATAAGGTTCATTTTGTCATTTAACAAAACAGAGAGTCTAATTAATAACTGTTACAAAATACAGGGTCTAAAATAGAATTTACCCAAAAAAAATATTTTAATTTAAATGACCACATTTAATATAAGATAAAAGATAAATGAGATAATATCATACACTTTCTTTAACTTTTTTTAAATAATAATAGAAAGAATTTTTTTTAGCAAAAACAATAATAAAAAATATCTATTTTATATAAAATGTTGCAATTAATAATAAATTTATTCATATTATTTATTTTTTTATTAAAAATTATTTTCAAATTTTGGTATTTAGAATTAGTTAAATTTTAAATATTATTTTAAATTAATTTTGAATGTCTTGATAGTTTAACCAGATAAGCATTTTCATTAATTGCGAAGATATATAAATTTAGGACGAATAATAATATATTATGTTTTCAAATTTCAATAATTATCACTGCATTGAATATTATTAATTTTAAAATTATGATATTAAAAAAAACTAAAACTAGTTTTTTAAATATATGTAATACATTTAAGTTTAAATTGCAAAAGTAAAACAAAAAACATTATATGTTAAATAATTATATTTAATATAATATAAAAATAGGAGAAATATGTATATTATATTTAAATTTAAATTGTATTATTTCTTTCACTTATATAACCACATTTAATATAATATAGGTTGATTCTACAATGCACCCATTTAAAAGGGATGTACTGATATACTCTTGATTTATTTTGGTATCCAGAAGAATTTTTTAGTCTAATTTTTTTTTCATATTCATACACGTTATAGCTATTTAAGATAACCTACAAAATTGTGAGAAATTCAGAATAATTTACAATATAGAAAATAATGTTCAAACAATTTATTTTACACGCGTATAAAATAAAATAGTCACGCGTGCAACACATCTAAATTTTTTAAAATTTTACAGGATGTCTTAAATAACTATAACGTATAAGACAATAAAAAAAAATTAACTACAAAATTATTTCTGGTGCTAAAACAAATAAGGGTGCATCAATATATTAGATGCGATTTCCCTATAATATACATATCTTTTTCTTTGAAATAACACGAAGAAAATCACCGACCCATTAATTTTATTGGCACAAATAATAATAATAATAAAAAATTCAGCAAGAAAATGGTTTTGAACGGGGCTATGTTTTGTTTTGGATGAGCTTACGTTACGTAAATTTGGTCCAAAAAAATTTATTAATATTATTATTAGATGTTTTTTTTTACTTAACTATTATTAGATGGTTTAATTAGTTAGTTTAGGCACAGCTTAAATGAAAGGTATTTATTTTAGTACCTCTAACTAAAGAAAGAAACCATAATCAGCTATCTACTCAAAATTTTGTTACCATTTTTTTTTTTAAAAAAGGATTTTAATATATTTTTTTGGTTGATGATATAAGTTATATTTCTGTTCTTGGGCTAGGGTTTCTAGAACTTTGGGATTAATTCCCAATTTTATTCCCTAAATTTAAGTTTCTTCAATATAGTTTTCTTCCAGATTTACCCTTATCCATCTGTGATTTCTTGAATACCCAGTCCAGTAGTACCTTTGATGATTTTCTGGATATTTTGAAAGGTTGGTGTTGCTTGTCCTATTACACCAATTCTTCTGTAGCGAATAGAATACTGTTTTTGGGCTTTCTATTCTAGGGTTCTTGTTAGTATTAGGGTTAGGGTTAGGGCTAGGGTTGGATCTGCTCAACCGGATTCATAATTATTATTATTATTAAAATTAATTGAAATAAATGAAAATTTCACGAGGATTTTAACCCAAAAATATTAATTCAGCTTCTGGGATTTATTTAGCCAATTGGGCTGTTTTTATAATCTTTGGTTATGGTCTAATAATGAATTTCTGAGCTGGATTTAGCTCTGAGGTGTTTTGCAGACGTTTGGATCAACAATTTTGTAAGGCCAAATTCCATTAAGATTTAAATTTGAAATGAATTTTAGTTTTTGGGTTATCTTTGTCCTTTTCTGTAATTTGTTATGTTGCTACGTATTGTTCTTAATGTCAAAATTTAGGGACCTTGATCAGTGCAATGAAATTTCTTGATTAATTGGAATTCAGCTGAAACCTTCTGGAAATTTCTTAGGTACTACTGGGTTTTTGATGATGGAGAAGAATGTGTTGTTTGTTTATGTAGGATTAGGTCAGGATTTTCAGTTGTGGGCCTTATGTCAAGATCATAAGGATCAAATAATAAAATTTCATTGTAACAATTTATTCAGATTGAAAGTATAATGTGGCTGATAACTTAGGAGCTCAATTTCAATCTAACTTCTCTTGAAATGTTCTTATGTTACTTTGCTTGACATTTCATTCTTTTTCTGCTATAATGAAATTCTATCATATTGTATGTTGTTTTTGTTTTCATTGAAATTTTAAATTTTAATTTTTTCTGAATGTTCTATTAAGTTGTGTTGTTGCTATTTAAAGGATGAGGAGCATATAAGGAATGAAAAGTGAATTACCCTTTGTGTGTGAATAGGGGGAATTTGCAGAAAGCTTATCTTAGGTCCTTGCCTTTGGGAGAAAAAATGAATTAGGATATACAGTGTCAGCGTTAGGGTGAATATGAAGCAATGAATAGCAGGATTAGATAGTTTTGTTTTCTACAATTAACTATTATCGATCAAACTACCTTTTTTGTGGTAATGCCATCATTCCAGGTTTCCAGCATTATTGTCCCCTTAAATATTACATTTTCTCCTTGCAGGTAGAACAACTTTCTTCACATTTCTGCACCACTATGCTCAGCAATCTGGAGTAACTTTTTGGAGCTAGGCTGCTTAGCTGTTCAGTGCTTTGCAAGGTTCACTTGTGGCTTCTTAACTATTGTTTGTAAAGTGAAGTTCATATGCCAAAACAGAAGTCATTGTGCTCCTGTAGATATTCATTGATTAAACATTGAGAATTTAGTTTTATAGTCCAATGGGGACAGAACTCATGAGAGTTTGCATCAAAGAAGACAATGATGACTTCCCTCCAGTTCCACCAGGTTTTGAGTCATTTACTTCTTTCAACTTAAAAAGGGTAGATGATACTGAAAGCCAAGAGAGTAAAAACATGCCTGGTTGTTCATCCTCTACTGGTGCTTCTGAGCCACATTTAATTAAGATAGAAACTAATACTGATGCTAGTGATACCACTGGAAAGGTCACCAGGTCCGTCCGGCGTAAACCATGGATAAATCATGGGCGATATGATTACAGTCCCGAGGATGAGTGTGATTCTGAGCGTATTAATCAAGTTGGTGTTTTTGTTTTCACCGCTCATTTTTGTTCTTAGTTATTTATGAGCGTTTGGATCATTTATCATTTCCTGCATCAAAATGTGATACTAACACAATGTCTCATACTTTGTCTAATTTGTAGAGGTATCACCTCCCCAAGGGTGTATTCCGTGGATGTGCTGAATGTAGTAGTTGCCAAAAGGTTCATTTCTTATATTCATTTATCTGATTAGTTTTAGCCTTAAACATAATATCCTTCACCTTGCTAATTTTACAATAATCACTTGGAACAGGTTGTTGCAAGATGGCGTCCTGGGGATGCTCGAAGACCCGACATCCAGGATGCTCCTGTCTTCTACCCGACTGAAGAGGTAATTATTTACTATTTTATATTAAAATGCCACTATTCTCACACCCTTACCTGCACATTTTATTTTGTTGAATATAAAATGTTTTGGTGAATTTAGATAACTGAGCCAGTTATTTTGTGTGTTTTAGGAGTTTAAAGACACTTTAAGATATATAGCGAGCATTCGCGCTAAAGCTGAACCCTTTGGAATATGTCGAATTGTTCCTCCTTCTTCTTGGAAACCTCCTTGTCCACTAAAGGAGAAAAAGATTTGGGGAAATTCAAAATTTGCTACTCGTGTCCAGAAAATTGACAAACTTCAAAATAGATATTCTCTGAGAAAAATGTCAGTAAACCAAAATCAAATGAAGAGGAAAAGGAGGAGATGCTCAAGAATGGGGGCTGATAGCGCACCTGGTAATAAGGCACCTGGTGATGCTGGTTATCAGGAAGCAGAAACATTTGGGTTTGAACCTGGTCCAGAGTTTACTCTTGAAACATTTGAAAAGCATGCAGATGATTTCAAGAGTCAATACTTCAGCAAAAAGGCAGATGCCGTTGATGTTGGAGGTAGCTCAAGTACTCTTAAAGAACACAGTGAACCATCTGTGGAAAATATTGAAGGGGAGTATTGGCGAATGGTAGAGAAGCCTACAGAAGAAATTGAGGTATCACATAGGGGTTGATACAAATATTGACATCATCTATGTTTATTAAGCTTTTGTTTAAAATATTTTCCACCATTGCCTCATTCAACAATCTTCCTTTCTGTGAATTGGAAGCTTAGCCATTGACTAAAGAACCATTTAATAGAGCTAAGGATGATTTCTCTTTTAGGTGGTATATGGGGCTGATCTAGAAACTGGATCTTTTGGTAGTGGCTTTCCCAAGATGTCCAAACATGATGTTTCCGCTTCAGAACAACCATATATCAAATCTGGTTGGAACCTGAACAACTTTCCTAGGCTTCCTGGATCTGTCCTTTCTTACGAAAGCAGTGACATATCTGGAGTTCTGGTGCCTTGGCTGTATGTAGGCATGTGCTTTTCCTCATTCTGTTGGGTAAGACTAAATATTACAGTGGATTATTGCATTTCATTCCATAATCATGTCTTCTTTTATTGTTGGAGAGCTTGTCTGCCTTAGTGAATTTTCCCTCCTGCTATTTCATTTTTTTTTAATGAGTGAGAGAAGGGCCTGGCGAGGTGCAATTTCCAATTTTTATTACAATACTCATTGAAGAAAATAATAATAATAATAGTAATAAAAATTTCTAATTATCTGCAACTTTTTTGCTTACATTGG
This sequence comes from Cannabis sativa, assembly GCF_029168945.1. Taxonomy (NCBI): domain Eukaryota; kingdom Viridiplantae; phylum Streptophyta; class Magnoliopsida; order Rosales; family Cannabaceae; genus Cannabis; species Cannabis sativa. The sequence continues at coordinate 22,139,214 of NC_083602.1, read as the reverse complement.
CTTTCATACTCTCTTTTATGTGTAGAAGAGTGTCTGATTTTTTTTTTGGTTATATATATATATATATTTTTTTTTCGTGAGCAGCATGTTGAAGATCACCATTTATACTCCTTAAACTATTTGCATTGGGGTGCTCCTAAGATGTGGTATGGTGTCCCTGGGAGAGATGCTTCTAAACTAGAGGAGGCTATGAAAAAGCATTTGCCTGACCTTTTTGAAGAGCAACCTGACTTGCTTCATAAGTTGGTGCGTAAGACAAAATTATTTATGGTACTGTATAATTTGGAAAATCCTGGTCTCGAATAATTAACTCCAAATGTCCTCTGATCTTATAAACTAAGCGAATGACCTAGAACAGGAAGCTAATGCAACCTTTATAACCTTTGTTCTGGTATTTTAGAAAAATAGCAATATGATTTTATATTGAACACTCGGAGAATGTTGAAGCAAGAAAGAATGCCTCTCTTTTTTTAATCCCTGACTTTTCTTCAACCTTTCCTGACATTATTTCTAATAAATAAATACAGGTCACACAGCTCTCTCCCTCCATTCTGAAATCTGAGGGAGTTCCTGTCTACAGATGTGTTCAGAATGCTGGAGATTTTGTTCTAACATTCCCTCGAGCATACCACTCAGGGTTTAACTGTGGGTTCAATTGTGCTGAGGCAGTCAATGTAGCTCCTGTGGACTGGCTGCCACATGGGCAGATTGCAATAGAGCTTTACTCTGATCAGGGAAGAAAGACTTCTATTTCCCATGATAAATTATTACTTGGTGCAGCAAGGGAAGCAGTAAGAGCGCATTGGGAGTTAAACTTATTAAAGAAGAACACTTCTGATAACTTAAGATGGAAAGATGTTTGTGGGAAGGATGGGATCTTAGCAAAATCACTCAAGGTATTTTACTTTCTTATTCATATGTTGGTCATGATAATTTACAAAAAAGAATTCATGGTTTTTGGTTTGTTAGGTAATGATTCAGTATCAAGGCTTGGACTATTAATTTGCTTGGGAATGGAAGTTTTATACGGATACATTTTTTGTTAGATATTTTAGCGGTTTGCAAAAGGCAAAGAGTATTGTACTGGACAACAGTGGGTTGCTAGGTAGTTATATTGGTAGAGTTTAATGAATTTGAAGGGATAGATTTGGCTCAATCTATAGCTCAACTGCTTCCCCCAATTGTGTGGGCAGAAATCTATTATAATTTGGATGTATGTAGAACAGAATAAATTGCCAGGACGTGTTCACTGTGTTAATCCTGTTTGGACTTGATTTTAAAAGTCAAACAGTGGATGTGGATTGACCTTACTATTTTAGTAGAATATTTAAAGGAGATAGTTATGGGAAATAACATATTTTTTTTATTATGAACTCCATTAATTATACAACTTTCCATTACACTGGTATTCATGTTCGTATTACTTTTAAGTTATTTGACTTTTGACATTTTATCTTTCTTGAATAGACACGAGTTGAAATGGAACGTATGAGGAGGGAGTTTCTATGCAGTTCTTCACAAGCAGTGAAAATGGAGAGTAGTTTTGATGCTGACAGTGAGAGGGAATGCAGTATTTGCTTTTTTGATTTGCATCTCTCTGCAGCAGGTTGTCATTGTTCACCAGATAAATATGCATGCTTGAATCACACGAAACAGTTATGTCCCTGTGCTTGGGGTGATAAATTTTTTCTTTTTCGCTATGACATCAGTGAATTAAATATCCTAGTTGAGGCTTTGGAGGGAAAATTAAGTGCAATATACAGATGGGCCAGACTAGATCTTGGACTGGCCTTGAGTTCTGCTGTCAACAAGGACAACATGCAGGTTAGTAAATCTAATTCTGATGGTGGAGCTGTTCTTGAAGTATTAAATTCACAGCGACCAGTCGTTTCCCTTAAAGATCGACAGATCATACTGGCAATGCCTGTAATGAGCCATATTTCAAGTGATAGGAATAAGATAGTAAAAGGAGCCACATTGCCTTCAAAGCCTTCAAAAGATACACAGTTGTCATCCACAGTTTCTAGTTCTGCACATGAAATTACGTTGCCAAGTAATAGTAGTTCTCGGCTAAAGAAAGAAGTAACTATTGATTTGACATCTAATGGAAAAACTTCTGTTTGTCAGCTGTCTCAAGAAGACACGTCATATGCCACACACCTTGTTGAAGGGAAATCATCAGTGAAGAAGAATTTGGTTTTGAAACATGACGGTGTTATACTTCTTAGTGATGATGAATGTGACGATGTAAAAAAGCCTAGTTCAGATAGAGAAAAAGAGACTTGTGCTACTAAGCATCCAAAACATTTTGAGGGATTGATTGTTGCTGATGAGAAAATGAAAATGAACTCTTGTGATTTAAGTAATGATCCAAAACTATCTACACCAGTAACTGATGCAGTTGTAAAGGTTGAAAAAGTGGACTGTTCATTACCTCATGGAAAAGGGAGCAATTTTTCATCTTGCTCTATCCAGGGGAAGGATGAACCCCAAGGAAATAGTGACCTAGTGAAATCTAGCCGACTGAATTTAGATATAGGTTCTTTGGGCCCAGAATGTGGGAGTATTTTGGCTCCTTCAAATATTTGTGAAAGTAAAGCTCATAACATCACAATTGTGAGGAATCATTCTCAGAACCCTTTGCCTACTAGCAGTGCAAAATCCGATGGTGTGACAAGCTCTGCAGAAATTGCAAGATCTTTCAACGGAAACGCATCATCCAGCCAAAACAATTTGGACAGACACTACCGTCAGAAAGGTCCTCGAATAGCGAAAGTAGTGCGAAGGATCAACTGTATGGTTGAGCCTCTGGAATATGGTGCTGTGCTCTCTGGAAAGTCCTGGTGTAACAGCCAGGCCATTTTTCCAAAGGGTATGCGACCATATCAATACTCTATGTTGAAAAGAAATATATGCAATTACTGTGTTAAATAAATAAGAACTCTTGAATGTGTCATTTATACATATTCTTCTTGATTCAGGGTTTAGGAGCAGGGTTAAGTACATAAGTGTGTTAGATCCATCAAATATGTGTCATTACATCTCAGAAGTGCTTGATGCTGGGCGGGATGGACCTCTATTCATGGTATTTGATTTGTTTTTTTTAGTTTTTTTGCACAATCTAGTTATACTGCCATTTTTATTTGTGTTATTATGTGTCAACTGAAAATTATCTCTTGCATATATTTTTTTTAAGGTTTGGCTGTTTCTCCTAGGCTTTCTATGTTGATAACTTTTTCACCAAGAATTACCTGGCATATTAGAGTTGGTTGTGGCTTTCAGTGAATTTTGATATTGCACCCTTTAATGAAACAATATCTGATAAAATAAAACTTCTATGGTGGCGTTCAGAAGATCTATTGGACATGAGTTTTAAAATTCTTATATTATGTGTTCATATCAGGGAAGAAAATAAGATTCTATTCTTTCATGGGGTAGGGCAAAATGATTCTGAATAGTAGATATATAATAGCTGGGGGTGACTTTCTAAGATTCATAGCCTGCATATTTGTCTCATATTTTGTAGCAATTCTACAAGAGATTTGATGTTGATCAAAAGTTAGGTTAATTTTGTGCCACTAATTGTAGAAAATTCTTTATGTATTGCCTTAGGTTTCCTTGGAGAATTCTCCAAGTGAGATGTTCATCCATGGTTCAGTTGTCAGGTGTTGGGAATTGGTAAGAGATAGAGTCAATCAAGAGATCACTAGACAGCATAAAATGGGAAGATTGAACCTTCCTCCCATACAGCCTCCTGGGAGTCTTGATGGCTTTGAAATGTTTGGGTTTACTTCTCCAGCTATCGTGCAGGTAAAATTCTAGAGAGGCTATTCAAATTGTTTGCATATTTTTCACTTGGTTTTCACGATTGGTCTGAGTTTCCTTTATTTTAGACAGTATACTTTTGCTTTCCCCTTTTATTTTTTTCAATCTTCAACTGGTCTGGAAGCTTTTGGTCTATGGATTTTCAAATTTAGAGCCCCATTTCTTTATTTAGTTGTTGTGCTGAAAATTTTGATTAGTTCACGAGCTTTGTCATATAAATATGAGTGAAATGGTTGTCTTGATTATGGAAAGAAATTGAGTTTTTTCTTTCTGTGAGATAAAATCGTTTTTTCCTTCTTTAAAGCTTTGTTTCTCTCTCTGTAATCTATGGAAAATACTTATAACCAAATGATCATTTACTAAATACAATAGGTGATAGAGGCAATGGATCGGAATCGAGTCTGTTCTGAGTATTGGGATTCTCGACCCTACTCACGGCCTCAAATACAGATTCCACAAGCTTGTAGATCCAAAGATGCTAGTGGAAGAATGCAAGAGCAAGGAAGTGATCAAGGAGTACCCCCTGGTAATCACCTCTTGCCTATTGGAATGGATACCATAGTTGAGGGACTTTTGAAGAAGGCTAACCTAGAAGAACTAAACTCACTGTATAAAATGCTAAACGATAATCAAAACACAGCTAGTATTGGCTTGATGACTCGACTGCTTAATGAAGAGATTAACAATCGTCCAAGATGATTTGGTTACAGTTCAGCCTCCTCAGGTTCCAGAATCTACCTGTTCATGGCTGCTCTTAACTCTGTAAATACGATCCAGATTTTTCAGATTTACTGTACATCTCAGATCTGGGTCTTTTTTTTTTTTTTTTGGTAACCTTATGCAAACCGAAAAATATGGGGCAAACCAATTTTTGTCCCGTCGAATTCGACTACACGGCTGCTTTTGATGGAAGAAAGTTCTTGTGATTTGGTTTCCAAGGCTCTATGCAGCAGCAGGCAGGGTATCTCTCTAAACATACATCTACTACCATTTTCTTCTCTGACATTGTTTTTTCCCCTCTCTATACTCTTGAGTTGTAGTCTAGGATCATTGCCTTGCCCATAACATTGTAGAAGATGGCCATTGAGCAAATTTTTTTTACATCAAATAAATTTTATTCACAAATGTTATAGCGCCACAGGACATTTTGAGTTCAATTTAATACAAAATCTGACATATTTACTTATTTGCTACACTTGCATTTGATGTTGAGCTTTGTATTTTCTGATAATAGCTGAATTACATTTGTAATTTTTGTTAGATATACGTATGTATAATTTATGTTACAAGTAAAGCTGTACATTCGGGCTTCCTATCTGGCTTGACTCGTTTTTATAGAAGCCTATTTTTTTTTATGTGAGTTCGGTCCGACTTATTTTATAAAATAGGGGTCGGGCTTGACCCATATTTTCAAAGTAAGTTCAGCCCGGCTCATAAGTACAGATTATTCGTGTTAGGTTGGACTCGTGCTGGCTCTAAAAGGGCCAGTTCGTTTTTTATGAAATGATTGACTCATATTTAACAAATGGACCTAAAGGGCTTAAAAAAAAGCTACAATTACATGTTTAATAATCAAATTAATATCACCATAATTATGGTCTATTATTAAATTTTCACATAAAGTTGTACATAGTGTTCAACATAATTTCTTTTAGCAAAAAAAAAAAAAAAAAAAAAAGAAAATGTTCAACATAATCTCAATATGAAAAATTATGTTTGTGTCATATTTTATATGAAGAAGTAGATGAACTACTTATAAAAATACATTTAAATAAAGTACTTTTATATAAAAGAGTAGATGAATTACTAAAAAAAAAATTATTTTATGGATTTGAATTTGTGTTTTATGCTGTGCTTACGTGTCATGCCAAGAAATTTGTGTTTTCGTGTCGTGTCGTGCTTAAGCCTATATTATTCATGTCGTGTTGAACTCATATTTATTCGTGTTGGGCCCAAGCCCATATTCTTTCATGTCATGTCGTACTCGTATCACCTGTGTTCGTGTCGATTTCATGTCGTACCAAAAAGTCCACCACAAATGTAAAGCTTTAAGGGCTATTTACAAAAATATGGGAAAATAAAGATAAGTTTTGATATATATGGCATAAAAACTTAATTACACTAAATATGGCATTTTTTTAAAAAACTTACAAATATGGGAAAAAGTCTTGAGGAATGCCATAAAAAACTTTAAATTTGTGTTTCTTTTTATTTATTTTTTCTTTTTTTAAAAAATAAAATACTAAAATAAATAAAAAATGATCTCAACTATAGATATTATTTTTTTTTACAGAGATTAAACTTGTTTTTTTTTTTTTATTTTTTTTATTTTTTATTTAAACTACTATTTTTTTTCTTTGTTTTTTTGTTAAAAACTAATTATTTCATTAAAAGCAGCAGAAAAAAAAAAAAACCAGTTTCATCAACATCATCCTGAAGAAAAAACAATATAAAAAATTATAATCTAGGATAATATAAACTTTAAAAATCAGTTTCATTAACATTGAAAGAAACTATTAATTTCATAAAAAGAATAAAAAAAATAGTTTCATTATGTTATTAGAATTTTTTTTCAAGTTACTTTTTTATTATTTTGTTTCTAGGTTGGAAACTTACACTTATATTTTGTTATTAAATTATTGGTAGGCATTATATGTTGTTTTGATTATATTTGTGATTAGTATTTTTTTTTTTTTTTGTATATTTGTGTGTGTGTAGGTTTTTATTTGATTGTCAGATGAAACTGGTTTCAATTAATTTTATTATTAACATTTGTATTTTGTTATGATTTTTTATAACGTCAAAACTGGTTTCACATGTCGAAACTGGTTTCACAGGTTTTAACTGTTCAGTAATGGGGTTGCTCAATTTTTATGATATTATTATGTATTTTTTAGTTTGTATAAAACCAGTTTTATTATTGTATGATATTTGAACAACAATTTTTATTTTATTTTAATTAATCAGTTTATGACACACATATTATTTTATTATTTTCATAACTGGTTTTTTTAAGTAACTAGTTTTTATAACTAATTGTTTTTTTATTGTTGTTCATAATTGAGTTTTATTCAATTTTTTATTAATTTATTTCAAGAAACTGGTTTTTATTTGTTTGTTTTTATTTTGGTTGTTTTACTAACTGGTTTCTCACATTCCACTGTTTTTTTTTTGTTATTCTTTTATGGTTTTTATTGCACTTTTGTCTCTTTAATTTTCTTTGTTTCTTTTTTTTTTTTTCTCTTTGATTTAAATTTATGATTCTCTTTGTTATATTTGTTGCATATTGTATGTTTAAATTAACTCTAATTTTTGAGCAAGCAAATAAAAAATTAAATGTCAAAATAAAGAATGAAGTTAAAAGTTTGATTATTAGGTATTGATATAAAATTTATATGTTCGAAACTGGTTTTTAAATTTAGTATCGTTAATTTGTAAAAGTTTAGTTATTAGGCATTGTGTATTTTTTATTATGTTATTGATGAAACTATTTTTTTTTTTACCTCTTTTAATGAAATAATTCGTTTCTTTTAATATTGATGAAACTGGTTTTTAAAGTTAGTATCGTCTTTAGATTGTAATTTTTTTCATTATCTTGTTGATGAAACTATTTTTTGTATTCTTTAAATGAAATTATTAGTTTCTTTCAATGTTGATGAAACTAGTTTTTAAAGTTTGGATTCTTTTTAGATTATGATTTTTTATATTGTTTTTTTTTTTTCAGGATGATGTTGATGAAACTGGTTTTTTTTTCTGCTGTTTTTAATGGAATAATTAGTTTTTAACAAAAAAAAAAAAACAAATAGTAGTTTAAATAAAAAAAACAAGTTTAATTTTTGTAAAAAAAAAATGAAATATAAAAATGTACACTTATTATATATATTAAGAGAAAAAAATTAGGTTGAGAAAAAAAATTAAAAAAAAAAGAGACACAAAGAGAAATTAGAAAAAAAAAATAGAGAGATAAGCGAAAGAAAGAAAAAAAAAAGTAGCAACTGACTTAAAAGTTGAAAAGAAAAAAGAGAGCCAAAATTAACTAAAAAATATATAATAATAAAAAAAAAAACTTTTTGAAGTTTCAATAAGTAAAAAAGAAAAAAAAAATTAATAAAAGTATAAAAGTAAAATGTTCTTGTCAAATTAAAAATGTAATGTTTGAAAAAAAAATGTAGTATTTGGTGTAAATTTTTCAAATAAAAAGAAACCCTAAAATGTAAGTGTAAAATAAATTAAAAAATAAATAAAACTAATTAAGCTAAAAACAAAAACATAAAACATGGGATTGGATAATAAGTTTATAAAAATATGGCATATCAAATACCATAAAAAATCTTAAATGTGAAAAAATGCCATAGAAGAGTGGCAAACCTAAAAATGCCATATTTTTCTAACTTTGTTATGACATCCCATATTTCATGTAATTTTCACAAGCTTTAATTACGGGTAAACCCATTTGCTCAAGTTATTTTGTAATTAACTTTAAAACTTAGAATTTATAGTATTTAATTACAAGTAGATAATCTCTGCAATATTCTCTTCTCACAAGTAGCAATTTTAAGGTAAGGTATTTGTAATGTGCAAATTGGTTTATAACTTTATAGCATAATAAACTTGAATATGTTACCGAGTTATGAGGTTCCTCATACTTCTTATTTTAAAAGCTTAAATCCAAAATATATTATAACTCTAATGAGAATAACCAATAAGAAGTTTGTGATATTAAGTGAAAAGAAAAACAAATACAAATTGCCAAAGATGAAAATATGATTATATTTTTTCATCAATTTTTATTGTAATTTTCGTTAGAAGAAAGAACAAAGAAAAGAAAAAAAAAGAGATTGATGAGATAGCTAGCTATTGGGCTAGTGATGGATACTTGGTCAACACAACAGGTTATACACTAGCCCACATGTTCTTCATTGTTCCAACTACACATTAATGAATCATTAATTAAAATACTTTATAATAAACAAAGCAATAAAGCAATTCCCTAAACGAAAAATCAATTCCCTAAACAAACCAACAATTTTTTTTCCTTATAAAAAAAGTGGTGGTTTCCCTAAAAAAAAAAAAAGAAGTGGTCCCCTGAGTGTGGAGATATGATAATCCATTGTAATTAATTAAGTAATGTAAATATTTTATTTTTATTCCCATTCGATTTCTTTTTTTTTATTTCATTCGATTTCGTTCCCCCTATATATGGCAAAAGGAGGTAACGGCCAAAGATAGATACAAATTAAAATAGGCACAATACCCAACTCCTCCTCGTACGGAATAAACAGTACTCTCCACGACTCATCCATCCAACGGTCAATTCATTGGCCACGTGTCGAATAGGAGGAGAGGCCCTGGCTCAGTAATCGAGGCATGCCCTGTTGCCGACAGCTAGTACGTTTGTCCACGTGGGTGCACGAGTCTTGTGGGGACCACTTGGGATGGCGCACGTGTCAACTACCTGAGAGGGTCCCATTCCATCATGGTGACCGTAGATTGCGGGATCTTTGTACGGACTACCTCGCTCTTCCCGCCATTTTTTTTTCTACTTGTAGCTTTTGTGCACTAGAGATGAGACAAAAACATTATGGTTTGGTGGTGGTGGAGTAATCTGATCACCATTCACCACTTCCTTTCATTCTTTAATTTTTATTTAATTAAAATAAATTCATTTTATACTAAGAAATATTTTTTTGGGTAATTAATTGGTTATCTCTACTGTATTGTGTTTTGTTTTTCTTCTTCTTCTTCTAATGACATGAGAAATAGGGTTGAATAATTAGTGGTGTAGTAGTAGTAGTAGTGGGTTTTTGTGAGGAAAAGAGGTATAACTTTTTGGAGCATTTGAGTTGGATAGGGACAGGTGTCACTTTGAGTTAACAACATTATCTTTTCATGAGGTGAGAGGGTAAAAAAGAAGCTGAGAAAGACATTAATAATACCAATTTTTCTACAAAATATTTGATGTGTGTGTGAGAGACGGGCTAATAGTAAAAATGATCCCCTAAAAAATAAATAAGTAGTCAAAATGATAGCTCTAAGTTCTAAATCTACCAATATATTTTCTTGTCGGCAAAAGCATCTTTTGTTTTCCCTCTTGAATCAATTAAACCAATTATTATTTATATGAAGAGATGATTATTTAACAGTTACATTTTTATTATAACTATGATGATTATATTTTTTTACTTATAATAAAAAGTTACCGATGTATAAAAATTATTTTTTTAGAATTAAATTAACCATAATTAATAATTTTTTAAAATAATTAATTTTAATTTAAATATTTAATAAAATCTTTTTAACAATTAATATTTATAAATAATTTTATTTTTATATTTAGGTTCCTATTATAATATTTTTAACATTTAAACCATTTAACTATAATATTTATAATAAAATTCTATTTTTTTTTTGGTACAAAATTTAGATTTCCACTCTATCTAAAATAAACTTTTAAAAATTACATCTAATTATTATTTTGCAACAACCGTTTGACGCATCTTTCTCTTTTATATTTTTTTTTAAAAAATTAAGGTCTCAGTTTGTCCCAACTTAATATTACGTGAAATTTTCACTTCAATACAATCTCCTACATCTCCGCCACAAACTCATTTTTTTATTCAACTAGTTACAGTTAGATTGCTCCTTGCTTTCAATAATTTGCTTACTATTTTCTACTGTTATGCTTATTTATGAAAAAAAAACAACAATTTCAATTAATTGGTAATCTACTTTGATAATTTTTTTTTACAATCTTTAGATTGATGAAGATAATTTCAACGAGGAGCGAATATAATTAACAATCATTAATTTTATAGTTGTTATTACATTTTTTTTACATAATTTTTTATTTTTTAAAAGAAAAAAATTAAATAATTTGAACTAATCTTGGACTGATACACTAATTTGGCACTTAAATGTATTAAAAAATAAGATTGAACATAAAATTACCTTTAATTAGAGCTCATTCATAATATTTTTTATTAATTAAAGTTATGTGTATAATAACTTAAAATTAATTATAATGAGTTTTGTTGTAATTATTTCAATATTTTAAATTAAAAAAATAATTACTAAAAGATCTTTACTTATTAATAAATCGCATAAAATTAATTAATAATTATTAGTAATTTAATTTTAAATATAATTAATTCCAAGTAAGTTTTTACAAAGAAATAAAATATGAAATTACAAGTTATTTATTATTTTTTTAATTTTTAAATTAGTCTCAGTTACTTAATAGTCAAAAATAAATATGTACTCAAAAAAAATAATTAAAAATAAATATAATTATTATATATGTGATACAACTATTAAAAGTTTTCTTTTCATATATATGGGTGACTATTCAATGGTTACATTTTTATTGTAACCATATAGTTACATTTTTTTTTAACCTGTAATAGCAGGTTACTAATAAGTAAACTTTCCTTTTTTAGATTTAATTAATTATAATTAACTATTTTCTTAAAATAATTAATTAAATAGTAGACATTCATTTTTTAGAATTATTTAATTATAATTAATTATTTTCTTAAAATAATTAATTAAATATTTAACAACACCTCTTTTAGCAATTAATATTTATATTTAAATCCTTACTTGAATTATTTTTATAATTAAGCCATTTAATTATAATATTTACAATAAAATTTATTTTTTTTACAAAGATTAAACTTCTTTTGACACAAATTAAAATTCTCTTCTTATAATAAATTTTCAAATGATTAATTATTTTTAAATGATATTTAATTATTTTGTAACAATTATATGAACTAAGTATGAGACCTCAAGCTAATCAATCGATAACAAGCGCAACCATTTTTTTTCTAAAAAATCTTTCAACTTATTTCTTTTTTTACTTTTTAAATATTTAAATAAAAAAATTAAATAATTAAGTGTAATAATTTAAAATTAAGATTACAAGTATAATAAAATTTAAATTATGAAATTATATGTATAAAATTTTAAATTATAAAAAATTTTGCTATAAAATTTTAAATAATTTAAGTATAAAAAAATTAATTGCTAAAAGATCCTTATATAGTAATAAATTACAAAAAATTAATTAATAATTATAATTAATTTAATTTTAAAATATAATTAATCTTAATTAAAATTTTATAAGGAAATAAATGATTAGGTCACTTTCAGGTTACAAGTTATTTATTATTTATTTTTATTTAATTTTCAAATTAATCACAACCATTTAATAGTAATCCAATGGCTTAAAAAAAATGTAACCATGATGGTTACAATAAAAATGTAACCATTGAAACCTCTTCCATATATATATATATCAATATCCCTCTTATCATATCATATATGGACCTACGTATATATATGGAAAAAATCTCGTTCTACTAAGTCATTTTTGTCACCGCAGCCTAAGCTTTTATTAATTAGTATTGGTTGAGAGATTCAGTCAAAAATTTGATCTAAGAAAAAAGGACTCAAAACAAGAAGAATAGTCATGTGTAATCTTATCATATATATATATAGTTTTTGTTTTTTCTTCCTTTCTTCAATGTAATAATAATAATAATATTAATAATAAAGGTTTGCTCAATTATTGGTGTAGTGCAGTCATGAAAGCTCAATGGTTGCACGTGTAATAGCTATAGTTACTAGCTAGTTTCAAATAAAAGCTGATCTTTTGATTCATTACCCTTATTTGGTAGACATGTGTTTTTTCCGCAATTTTTCTGGTTTTTTCCGCAACTTCAAAAGCAAAAAAGTCAACATTTTCATAATATTTTGCCTACAATTAAACTATGGAAATGAACAGAGAAAACATAAGAATTTCAAATACATGGTCAAAATTAATTAATGTACACCATGTTCCATTGCTTATGTATGTACAAGTAACCTCATGATAAATGATATACATAAGAAAAATTTGTTGCATCTTATTTATCAATATTTTCTTTTTGAGAGATGTTGCATCTTAATTTAATTAATTATATATAATTAAAAAGAAAAGGTTTCGAAATTGAGGTAGCATATCTCATATGTGAACATATTTAGGCTAAATATTATTTTGGACCTTGTATTTTATAAAAGTTATCAACTGAACTTTCTGTTTTGTTAAATGACAAAATAGACCTTATATTTTCATTTTTCGAACAATTGGCTGACCAAGCAGCCTTTAATCCGGGTTTAAATGCTTTGTTATCCTTAATGAATTTTGTTCCTTGTTTATGATCGTTGTGCAACTGTGTTTATTTTTTTCTTTTTTGTGCTTGTTATTTTGTTTTTACCAAATGTTTTGTGCAAGTATAGGTGCCCCCAAGTGACCGAGCAGACTTTTGACTCTTAGTCACTTGTTTTTCACAAGTATGTTTTTTATCTGTTCGGGTCTATGAATACGAGCAGACCTTTTGTACACATTTAATGGTAAATGTATAACTTGCTAATAAACTTGACTCAATTTGAATTGAAATAAACATCTTTATTCATTTATTGATCGAGAATATGTTTGTTACTGTAGTAACTTATATTGAAGCTATTATATTGATCTAGTCTGATCTTTAGTTTAACATAAACAAAACAAATTGTAGAAAATAAAAATTGTACTTTCATAAGTGGTCACCCAACCTGAGTACTTTGTCATTTCATATGAACCTTTGGGCGTAGTTTGCCCAAAAGGCCATTTACTTAAGAGTAAATGTTCTTTCGTTTGGTACTTAACATGGTCATCCGACCTAGTACTGTCACTGGTAGTATTTTCTTAAGTGTTCCCCGTTCCAATACCTTGGTACTAGAACGAGTTGCATTTTTTTGTCATACTTACCCAGCTTGTATGCTCCTGATTCTAGAACTTCAATCACTTGATATGGTCCTTCCCTGTTTGATCCGAGCACACCTGCCGTGCTGTCTTTGGTGTTCAAAATACCCTTCTGAGGACCATATCTCCCACAAAGAATTTCTGTGCTTTCACTTGCTTGTTAAAGTACCGAGCTACCTTTTATTGGTGAGCTACCAATTTCAAGTTTGCTGCGGTTCGCTTTTCTTCAATTTCATCAAGTGACTCCGCGAGGAGTGCATGATTAACCTCTTGGTTATATGTCAATCTTCTGTGGGATGGAGGTTCGAGTTCTATGGGCAGCATAGCTTCATAACCATATGCCATAGAAAATGGAGTCTATCTGGTCGTTGTTTTCTAAATTGTGCCATAAGTTTATTAAAAAATTTAAAATTTAAATAAACAAATAAACATGCAACAATTGAGGATAGTTGGTTAAAAGATATTATTCATTTTATATTTAATTAAAAAAATAAAATAAGTAAACCTTAATTCAAAAATTTTGGGTAGTTACAACACTACATATCTATTAAAAAAATTAAACTAACTATCAAAATTTATGTTATTTAAAATATATATATTAGTAAAATAAATTTTTAATAAGATAAAATGGTAAATGATCGTATTTTTCTAATCTTATAATTTAAAGTAATAAAATATATATTAAAATAACCAAAATTTGAAAGCTGATACTTATGGTTTGATTTTTTTTTTTTAAAAAAATCTAGATTATATTTTTTTTAAATTGTATTATTATTTTAATGTCTAATCAGATCATTTCATATATATATATATATATATATTAATAAATAAATACAATATGTAAATATCCGACCTTATAATTAAAATTAATAAAATAAAATAATCAAATTTTGAAAATAACATAATAGAAAATTTGTAGAAAAAAATTATTTTTCAAATTTAAAGTTTTCTAATATATAATTAATTTTAATTAGTAATAAAATTAATAAAAATTAATTTTAAACTAATAATTAGATTTAAAGTTGAAAAATAAGAATCTACAAAAAAATTTACCAAATTTTGAATTTTATTTCATTGAACAATAATCTTTAAAACTTGAAAATTTTGAAAAATTGGAAAAATTGACACCATGCAATGCATACTGTCCGTGCACTAGGGGGAGCTGGACCGAGGAAACACCATGCAAGAATGGTCATATGGGCGACATTTCTTGAACATGCATTGTCTGAAGCATGTTTGCTCAAACTTCAACCCACGAAACTTGAGTTTGTGCTCCCATCCGCGCGTGAATGCTAGTGTTTCAACCATAGCATGTGCAGCAGCCAAATTTCAAAATTAGAAAAATCATATCTTTATCAATTTTATTCCAAAATCAGTTCTGTAGAAGGCGAATTTTCTTTTTTTTTTTCACCAACTTAACAAATAAAATTATTCTAGATTGAAAATCAAATTATTTTTCATAAAAAAATTTGTAATAACACAATAAATCATTAAACTCACATAAACCATCATGAACACATTCAAATCAATCAAAAAAATATTTTAAATCCATATTTTATGAAAATAAATCATTACCGTGGCTTTGAGGCTAGTTGTTGAAAATCTTTTACCAAGATCTAGATTTACTAACATGTATGTTGGATTATAATTCTATAATCAAACATCCTAAATATGAATTCCCTAAACAATGAAATAAACACATAAAAGTTATAGAAAACTTTATATTGTTGGCAGTGGAATAATATGACCCCTTCTGTTCAGATCTCTGATCCTTGATCCTTTCAGTTTCAGAGTATGATCAAGATCTGAACTTGAATTCTCCTTTAATTAACAGTTTGAACTACACAATCTTTCTCATTATGTTGAGTATTGCTTTGAAATGTGTGGGTAATTTCTCAACACTAAGGACCACGAATTTTTGTGAAGAAACACTAAGAGAATTTTGAAATAATGAATAGAAAATAATAGATTTTCTTTTTGATTCACTTTGTCAGACAAGAGAGAGTCTAAAATGTCATCTTTGAACCAAAAGTTATTATGTTCTATTTATAGGGATTCATTAGGTTCAGGGCTAGAACTAAATGGACTGATTTGAAAGATCCAATAACTTAAAATAAACTCCTATGGCTGTACCCCTTATAAAGGCCCATGAGTTAGATTTCTTCCATTATTTTGCTCCCATAATGAAGTAAACTTGTCTTTCTTCAATAATGTCGTATTTTCGCTCTAGTTATTTAAATACTAATTCTATCTATTTTATAATTAAAATTAATTATCAAATAAAATTACCATTTAAATATATTTATTAATTAGACCTTCCAAGGTCTCTGAATTATAAATAAACCTTCAATTCTACTTTCTTCTCAATTATGCCCTTCCTTTGTAAAATTCACAAATAAGACATAATCTTTATTTAGAATCTATTGACCTCAAATTTGGCTAACCAATAGCAGAGTTGAATAAAATGCTATTTCTTACCACGTGTTACACAATTAAAATAAAAAAGTAAGTAGACACAAGATTTTATGGAGGTTCGACCCCCTTAGTTAGTGGGTAACGACCTACTCCCCTTTTAGTTGAATTGATACTAGAGATAATACCACTTAGATCACTATAGTGATAGGATATGAAGTGGCTCTCTTACGATTATAATGTGATAACCAGAGTTGGCAAATCTCAAGTGAGAATAGAGTAATGGGCATGTGAGAGAGAGAGATGAGATGAGTTATCAAACATAGAGCTTGATGCTTAGGATTTGAGACTTTCGGTTTTAGGGCTTGATTAATGATCTTTATATAGGAGAGCTTACATTCGTAATATTCCTAAAAAATATGTAAATAAGACTATTATTTACATAATAAATTAATAAAATACAAATGACTAAATTTCCCCTCAAAAATAGGGAAGTTACTGATATTTCCCCTCTATTTTTGTGGGTTGTTAAGGCCCAATTTGTGGTTTGACTTGTTGTCCACAGATGAAAGTTGCGCACCAAAACTTACCAGGCCAATGGTTGGCCGACCATGCAGCTGTAGAGTGCATGCTGGTCGGCCATATGATGTCCAAAAGATGGCCGACCTATGCTAGCCATAGGATCGGTCAGGGGTGGCCAGCCAACCCCCTTTAGGTGGCTAGTTTGTCACTTCGTCGTCCTTCCTAAGTACTCGGACCCCTCTTTTAATAAGCTATACTCCCACGTGGCATTAATGTTGGCCACATGGACATCCCATGTCAGGTGAGAAAAATTGGGATAACATTTTCCTCGCAAGTCCCCGTGTAGACGTTTATGCGAATAGGGACTTTCTAGCTTAGTTGGGTCTGTTGTAGCCTTAACTGGGAAAATATTGCAGTATAATAAGCCTTTGAAGTATTTTCCCTTGACTGTCTAATCATATTCCTTAGCAATGAGTTAACTACATTTCTCTTCTGCATGTTTTTTAGTTACATGCTGCATGGGAAGTGAAAAGGGGTCCCATAGAACCTATATAAGCTTATGGGAGGGAAATCACTTTTCACTTTCCACATTTCAATCTCTCTCTATAAAAAGTAACTCTTGATAGATCTTCCATCTCTCTAGAGGCTGACGCCCATTGTGATCCATCTCTTGGGAATTTTACACCATTTTCACGATTCAAGCTTCCCATCTTCTTCAACAACAACTTCTAGTAGTGGTTAAGCTTTATAATCTCGTTATTCACTAATTTATTTGATTTTTCCATGGTTGTTTGTAGCTTTTCTTTACTTTGAATATTTTTGGTATTTTGATTTGCATGAGAGTTTTAGGACATATAATGTGTAATTTCTTGACAAAAAAAATTTAATTTTGACCTTCGTTGTGATTCTTAACTCTCTGAGTCACGAAGAACACAAAAAATATGTTTGAGCTCTTGAAAAACACACACTTTGATCTATAACAAACCCTAGCTGGCCATTGAGGTCTTGTTCAAGACCTGGCTGGCTATGGGTTCTTCTTTTGGGAGTTGGTCAAAAATAGAGGTACCCTAAAGTTTGGGCGGCCAATGCCTAGGCTTAGGGTCCCTATCTTATCCTTCACTGGGTCATGGTGTTGGATTTTGTCCCCTAAATAAAACTCTATTTTAATGTAATCTTTAAAATTCCTTTATCAATAAAGAAATAGATTTATTTCATTACTTGTTTAATGTTTTATTTGGTTCACATGTTTATTTCATGATCATTTGTTTAATTTATAAATTCATCCAAATCCTTATCACATTGGTATTATTGATTATTGTGATGTCAACACAGTAGAATGTAATCAAGATTATGTGATTGAATGAATTCATATGACTTATCAGTGCACAAGATTTCACTGATATGATAATCTACAATGTAGTTTATTTTCACCTTAGAAAAGTGCTATGTCCTTTCTAGGGCATTGGAAAAGTAAGCTTGGATTGGATGTATAGAGTATGCATCAGATGGGACCGATACTGAACTTGGATAAGATATAATAAATTTACCGTAATATTTATCTAATTTAATATCACCTAGTTGATCTTAGATCAAATGATCTCAATCCTGAGATGGTTACGTTCTAGTTCAGTTGTATTATTTATGTTCTTTATTTTGTTCGTTAAAGTCGACCAGTGGATCTTCTTGTGACATATAGATTAAGGACATGGTAGTTCAATTGAGTGAGAGCGCTAATCATAGATACAAAATTTATAGCTTCTAAAAATGCATAGAAGTGAAAAGATGATTTCCTTCGAGCTTGGCTTAATAGAGATAAATGGTGGAGTACTCATTTCAATAATTATATTAGTTTAATGAAATATCATTTATAGGTAGCTAAGTGTTTCGAGGATAAAATACATTGAAGGGTAGAACAGTAAATTTGTCCCTACTCGATGTAGATCATCTATAGAGGATCATTGATTATTTGGATTGTAACAATAGATAATTTATAGCGTATCTATATCGTGGAACATATAGAGCATTCTATATAATTAAGAATACAATTCTGAATCTATAGTGATGCAAGGAGGAATTAATAAGTTAGAGAATTTACTTGGAAAATTCTAGAGCTACTTATTAGAAGCTTGGTTTTATAGGCCCATGGTCCCCACACTAGTTGAGTTAATATTGCTTGTAAGACTCAGTTAATTGATTTTAATTAATCAATTATAATTCTAAAATTAGACTATGTCTTATTTATGAATTTTCACTAAGTAATGGCTTAATTGTGAAGAAAAGAGGTTTTAGGGTTTATTTGTTAATTAAGAGACTTCGTAAAGTCTAATTAATAAACAAGTTAAATAAAAATTTTATTTGATAATTAATTATAATTATTACATAAATAGTTTTGACATTTATAGGATTAAAATAAAAAAAATATGCCATTAGTGAAAAAAAGATAAATGGTTGAAAAAAATGGCAAAATTATAGCTAGTGGGGCCATCTATGTGGTCAACCACTATATGCTTATTTTTTCTATTATTTTATCATTTTTATAGTATATAACTTAGATCCTAACCCTAGGTGAAATAATATAAAAGGAATAGGCTGCTCTCATTCTCATCCAACAACTAATGCATTTAACCTAGTTTTCATTCTGTTAGATAACTAGAGTTTTGAGAGCCTCCTTTCCTTCTCTATTTTTTAAATCCTCTCTCTCTCTTCAAATTTTTCGAGTCTATAGTGAAAGAGTACATGACCCCACAACAAGTCAAGTTATAAATACCGTTTAACTTTAATTTAGAAATTAGCAGATAATTAGGGTTTAATTATGAAACTTACATATTAGTTATGAATTATCAGTTTACAGAGATTTATTTGAATTCAAAATGCATTTTATACGTCATATACGGAATTTTATAATTTTGCATGTTCTATGTCCGGCAATATTGAAACGCAGTGTTTGACTATTAGAATCACATCATACTATTTTCTTAGTATAGCGGGGCAATATAGTTATGTTGGGTTTTATGCCCTAAATAAAACTCATTTCAATATAATCAGATTTACTTATTAATATAGATCAGAAATAACATTTAATGTTGCATGGTTCACATGATTTATTTCATGATTATATGTACATAATGTATAAATTCATCTGAAACCCTTTTCACATACTTGATCCTGTTTATTGTGTCGTCAACACATTGGAAAGTAAACATGACTATGTGAATAAAGTTTCCTAGATTTATCAGACATAGGGTTTTACTGATATGATAATCTACAACAGAGTTTATTTGCATTTGGAGAAGTGCTATGTTCTTTCCAGAGCATTGGTTAAAGTAAAGCTCAGGTTGGATGCATGGAGTATGCATCGGAAGGGACTGATATTGAACTTTGACTTAGATTTATTAAACTTACCGCAATATCTATTCAAGTCAATATCGCCTAGTTGATCCTAGATCAAATGTTCTTAATCCTGTTATGATTAGGCTCAATCTTGAAAGGCTATTCGTGTTCTTTGATTTGTTAGTTAAGCTTACTTTTAGGTCAGGGTGATACGTACATTTTGGGAACACGGTAGTGCAATTGAGTGGGAGCGCTAGCATAAACATGGAATCTATAGCTTCTATCTGGCGAATAGTAAGCAAAGGATGATCTCCTTCGAGCTTGACCAAACGAACATAAATGGTGGAGTACTCATTTCACATAAGCTGAAATATCATTTATACGGGGTCAAGTGTTTTAAGGATAAAATACATTGTAGGGTGTAACGGTAATCTAATCCCTTTACAGTGTAGATCATTCATATAGAGGATCATTGATCACATTAGGATTATAGCAATGGATAACTAGTGATGCATCTATATGGTGGAACATATAGAGCATTCTATATACTGAGAGTGCAATTCTAAGTTCTATGCGTGGATTCAACGAAGAATTAATAAGTTAGTGAATTTTAGTGCTAAATTCTTGATCTACTTATTGGAAGCTCGGTTATATAGACCCATGGTCCCCGCACTAGTTGAGATAATATTGCTTGTAAGACTCATGTAATTGGTTTTGATTAATCAATTATAATTCTCAAATTAGACTATGTCTATTTGTGAATTTTTCACTAAGTAAGGGCGAAATTGTAACGAAAGAGTTATTAGGGGCATATTTGTTAATTTATGATACTTTGTATGGTTCAATTAATAAATATGATAAATGACAATATTATTTAATAATTATTTATAGTTATTAAATAGTTAGAATTGGCATTTAAATGGTTGAATTAGAAAATTGGCGTTTTTGAGAAAATCAGATGCAGAAAAGATAAAACTGCAAAATTGCAAAAAGTGAGGCCCAAATCCACTAGTATAGGGCCGACCACTTTAATAGGAATTTACCTCTGATATTTTAATTATTTTAATGCCAAATAATTCAAACCTAACCCTAGTGGAATGCTATAAATAGATAGTGAAGGCTTCAAGAAAATTACACTTAAACTTTCTATTTTTTCTTCAGAGAAAAACCTGAGCCTTCTCTCTCCCTATCTTTGGCCGAACCCACTCTCTCTCTCTTCCTCATTGAGATTTCGAAATTCTTAGTGTATGAGTAGTGCCCACACACAGCAAGTGATACCTCAACCATAGTGAGGAAGATCGTGAAGAAAGACTTTCAGCAAGAAGGAGTTTCAGCATCAAAGATTCAGAGAAAGAGATCCAGGTTCAGATATTGATAATGCTCTACTACAGAAAGGAATCAAGGGCTAGATATCTGAACGGAAGGAGTCATATTATTCCGCTGCACCCAATGTAAGGTTTCCTAAACTTTATATGTGTTTATTTCATCGTTTTAAAAAGTTCATATTTAGGGTGTTGATCAACATAGTTGTGAGTGGATCTAAGATCCTGGTAAAATAATTTCCAACAACTGGCCTCAGAGCCATGGTAATTTATTTACTTGCAAGAAATTTGGACTTTAAAACGATTGTTTGTTTGTTTTTGGATGGTATCATGTTGTATTGAGTGTTATTTGATGATTGATTGGTGTTTGTGAATTTTCGTTAAAAATAATTGAATATCTGTTTCTAGAATTATTTTTATTGGATAGTATGGAAAAAATTAAGCAAGTTACTTTTTTACAGAACTCAATTTCGATTTCATTTGAATTAGTTATGATTTTTTGAAGATTCGAAAAAATCGGAGTTGTGCTGACATTTTCCTGCGATCGCGAAAACTGTCCGTATAGCTCACAATTTTTTCGTTTTTCTTCGTTGTTTCATGCTTTTTCATGGAATTAACTTCCGATTTTTTGTGTAGTTCTGTATTTATACTATTACTATTCCTAATTCAATTCTAACTATCATTTTGAATTAATTTAATATTTTTTTAAATTTAATTCAAGATATTAGTGTAATTTGAATTTGAAAATAGTTAGTATTTATCTTTTTTGCTTAATAATCTATCTTATTTTTTAAAATTTGATTATATCTTATCTTATTTTTAAATTTAAGGTCAGATTTAAAATATTTTAAATTAATTTTTTTTAAATAATTTGACCTTATTTAAATTTAAAATAAGATAACTATAATCATGTAATTTTAAATAGATATAAGATATTTTGCTAACTTTTAAATTATGTTATTTTATTTATTTAAATTACATTTAAAATGTGAAAAAGATATTCATTTATCTTTTTTTTTTTTAATTTTTATTTATAAAATAACATTTAATTTTTAAAAGTAGTTAGCAAATTTTGAAATGATATTTAGGTTGGTTGAAACCTAATTTTTCAAAATTGTAGGTTTAATTTTAATTTTTTTTTTAAAAAATTTCAAATTTTCAAATTTTTTTTTAAATTTTCGAAAATTATTTTTTTTACTTAATTAATTATTTTAAAATTATTTAATTTAAAATTAAATAAATCCTACATCCAACTATCCAGCTAACCTTGTTGCAGAAGTATGTGTTTTAGCTTGTGTGTAAGTTTTCAAAATCTATTATTACTTGATTGCAAGTAGCCATGATTACTTTTTGCCAGATCTAATGATCTGATGGCTCCCTTGGTCAAGTAAATAATTTGTAACAGGTATATTTACAATCTTCTTTCATCTGTGTATGACCTAGCAACATGATAAGACCCATCCAAAGTGTGCCTGTGTGAGCCTATGTGTTTAATTTCATTATAGATGCATATAGGTTGTTGTTGCTAAATAAATTATCATAGTTCTTGATAGATTTAATTTAGGTCCATTTAGTTTTTGGGCCTATTCAATTAATAACAGTTGTTATTTTAAGGTTAAATTCCTCTCTTTTGGGCCTTGTGTGAGAGTTGGGAGCCATAGTAGTGGGTACGACATACTGAACCCAGCACCCCCTCACATGAACCACCCCAATTGTGAAGGCCCATTTGCCTGATTTGAATAACTGTACTAGGTTAATTAAACTAGTTTAACCTAATAAAGTTGATTAGCAACATAATTAATTTCATTTATTTTGAAATTAATTTAACAAAATTATAGTTTAAAGAATTTTTTATTCTAAGCTAAACTATATGTATTTTCTTGTATTTAATTAAATATAGAATTATAACCATCTAGATTCTTTCTGAAGCTTAATTTAAATTTTTCATTAAATATTCCTATTTAAGTTGACATTTAGTTATCTATAACTAACCAGCTTAAATCTGAATATCTTTTGGATTTAAAATTTCAAAATTAAGTTGAGGAATTTTAGGCATTGGTTGTTAAGATTCTTTAGATATTTTTTTAAGTTAATATCTTTTCGAATATTAACTTAAAATGGAATATTTTAGATATTTTTTAAGTTAATATCTTTTCGAATATTAACTTAAAATGGAATATTTTCAAATTAAGTGGTTATAACTTAATTTTTAATATTTAATTAAATTTAAATTTGAAAAATATTTAGGTTCTAGATTTTTTCTAATACAACCTAAATTAGATATTTTTTAAAATTTTGTGGAAAAGATACTTAGTCAAATAATATATTTTCTAGATAGTTATTTCTAGACTATTTATTATTTCTAATATTAAATAGGAAAATATTATACATTGTGAAATTAATTATTTAAATAATTAATTTTTGTACAATTTATTTTAAGTATATTTTTTCCTAGTATTAAACTAGACATTAATAATTAAGCCTTCTCTACACTTAATTATTTATTTCTTGAATTTAATACATTTAATTAATTTGAAAAATTAAATATCTAAGTTGATTTTTATCATGATACTTAAATATTTCTTTTTCATGACACTTAATTAAATTGAAAATTATTTTTAGTTGAAATTTATTTTTTCAACTAAATTTAAATAATTTTCAAAATTTATTTTTCTTTATTTTATTAATCAAATTTCGAAATTGCATTTCTTAAATGCTGAAATTTCGAATTTTATTTGAAAAATAGATAAAAGTTGTAAATTATTTATTTTAATTTTGGACCAACTTAAATCATGATTTTTTCATTTATTGATTAATTTAAAATAAATTGAATTAAAGTATATTATTAGAAATTAAATTAATTAGTCAAAGGAAAATCTAGATAGATGATATTTTTGCTTGAAGTATTTTTCTAGTGTATTTAATTAAATAGAAAATTAATATTTAAGTTGATTTTCATCATCATACTTAAATATTTGAAATTTTTCTTATATATTTAATTAAATAGGAAAATTATATTTTTTGTTGTAAATTAATTTTATTTTTGGGCCAACATTAAATTAGAATAATTTTTCCAGGATTTTTTTTATTTTGACATGCATTTTCAAAAATTGTATCCTTGAATACTTTAATTTTTCGAAATGCAATAGATATTTATAGAAAATTAAATTTGAGTTGTAAATTAATTTAAATTAATTTTGTAACAACTTAAATTGAATATTTTTCTAAATATTTATTGGAAATTATTACTAAGATGGAAATATTTCATGTTATTTTCATATCCATCTAAGTAAAATTTATAAATATTAAATTAAAATTTATATTTAGAATTTTTCATTCTAAATTGGAAATTTTAATTAATAAATTTATATATTTAAAATAAATAGATTAAATAAAGAGAATCAAAGAAAGACAACTCTCTTTAAATAATGAGCTTTATTATTAAGATATTCAATCTCCATTGTGGGTTTTACACCGCGTTTGTTTTAGTGAGTAATCCTCCCTAATGGAGGAACGTTCATTGGCAATTTCGCACCGTTTAATCTCGAATGATAAGTAGTTTGTAAGTGTTTTTATGGTATGGATCACCCTAATGGTGGCGACCATACTTGACTTGCAAATTATGAAACAATGGTGGAAGCTCATAAGATAGAATTGCCTTGACTCTCGCCTAAACGAGACAACGCTGAATTCCAATCTTGATCGAATAAAAGGTTGCTAGAATGTTTAACATTTTAGATGAGCTGAAAACTCTATTCAATGGATGGTAGCTTTGACTCTCGCCTAAACGGGACACTGATATCAGTTTGTTGAAAACCTTGGAAATTATTTAGGATTGTATGTTTTAGTATTTTCACTTGTCATTCCTACTTGCTATATGCTTATAGTTTGTGAATTGTGTATGAATTTATATTGAACCATGTTATTGTCTAT
Organism: Cannabis sativa; assembly: GCF_029168945.1. Lineage (NCBI taxonomy): Eukaryota > Viridiplantae > Streptophyta > Magnoliopsida > Rosales > Cannabaceae > Cannabis > Cannabis sativa. The sequence continues at coordinate 22,114,086 of NC_083602.1, read as the reverse complement.
TATTAAGTTGTAGTTTAATTTCGAATCTTCATTGTTGGTCTAACTTGGCTTGTTTATCTAATGAGATAAATCCCTAGTGGATTTTCACCATTAGATATACATAATAGTGTTAGATCTGGAAAGATAAATATTGTATATGCGACATCTAGCTGTTCATCAATTGATGACACCTTAGACTAGTATTTTTACGATATGAAACAAGAAGATTGTATAAATAAGATTACTTTGACATTCGCTAATCGAAGCATCGTTGGATTCTTATTTATAAATGAAATTATCCTAATTCCTCTTAGCTTATTCATTTCGAATTAGCTTCAAAACATATCATTGGATGAATGGTCTATAAATCATTTCATGTCATTCTATATTTTCTCTTAAGAAATTAAATGACGCATATGATTATAATCCCGAAATTCTATTCCCAATTGATATAAATCCTCAATCTTAGAAATCTCCTACTTGTATGGGCAAATCTAACTTAGAGTTTAAATAGTAGTGGTGGTCTAAGAATGAATTACTCATTATATTTGGTTGAATTTAAGTCTTTGACTTTAATTTTAGAATCCAAACAGAAATTTTCTTATATTTCTAATTCCAGAATACAATACAGTTACAGTTTCTCACGTGTTTAATATCCATCTTCTATTAATGGATTCAAACTGTATGGAATATGAGTTAGGTAATTCTGTGACCAGAATCCACTTGCACTATTCTAAGAACTCTTTGATGTAACTAAACCTAAGTCATCAAAAAGACACAACCACATTTTTATTAATCTATGGCATTTGTATCTTGTTCATAGTGAATTTTACAAGATCAATCTCTGCAAAGAGTTAATATGCCTATATCCACTGAAAGTAGTTCATCTCATTCGCAGATGGATGTACATTCAGGGGTGGATATGAGTTTTTCGTTGTATTCTTAAAACGATAACTCTAGATTATACCTTTTAGCAAGAAATTTGAAATGTTTAAAGAATTTCATTAATTTCTAGCAATGGTTAAAACCATTAAGGTAAGTGGTTAAAGATCTTGCGAACTGATAGGGGTGGAGAAATAGTTAGTAGATATGCAGCTCAAAGATCATTAAATTGATTTTTGAATTATATCCAAACTTACCTCCCCAGAAATTTCGAGTTGCATATTGATGATTAGTTACTAGTCGTTGCCTAATTCCTTCTATGGTAATACAATTTCAGAATGATGTAATGGTTGTATACTTAATCATTACTAGATTCATGGATGACCTAATCAAAATCTTAAGAAAAGCTAGAACTGTTAACCATGGTTTGTTAGCTATTCTAAGTGATTAGGGGTGGACCATCCCATAGTCAATAGATAAGAAAGTGTTTGTTTAAGCAAATACTACTTTTCTAAGAAAATGACTAAGTCTGAAAACAAGTAGCAAATAAAGGAGATATTTTTCTTGATTCCAAAAGTGTTCTATCATCTTATATAACATATGATGATCCCACTGCCTCTTTTGTCTTGTCACAACCGAAGAGGTTAATACCATTTAGTTTTCTTAGACATAATTCACGGCACCTTGTCGTAGTGGGAGAGTTTCTAGGAACTCACCTTCTTATGACTTGGGAGACACTAGTGATTAAAATCCATTGTGAGTTTAAACAAGTAATGGATTATCAAGATAAGAAACTAAGAAGAAAAGCCAAGAGAACTATGGTTTAATCCATTCACATGGAATAACCTAAAGTTTTCTATTACAAGGACATAAAAGGAAATTTTAGTTAATAAGTCTATTCTATGGACTTAACAAAATTCCTGTTCCTAGTATTGTAGGTTTGAGTTTATCTAAACCTATGGCTTGTGGTATACCTGGTAATTACTTACTCTAATGCAAGCAACTTACTTTAGTAAGATGCTGAAGCATTTTCTTTCTAATGGCAATCTATAGAAGCTTCACAACTTCTTAGGCATAGATTTTATTTATCTAAGGAAAAGTCTCAACTATTCCAGAAAAGATAAAACCATGAAAGAATTTCTTAAATCAACAGCGAGAGGTCTTAGATATGCTTTTGTATGCCTTAGACCAGACACCTGCTGTTGAGTGGGAGTAATGAGTAGGTATCAGATTAATCTAGGAGAAGAACATTGGAAGACAATCAAGTAAATCCTAAGATTAAGAAGAGGAACTATATGTTAGTCTATAAGAGTGTGTTTAAAACTCTTAGACTACACCACATCAGATTTCGAAATTTGCCCTTGTGCTAGAAAATCTTTCTGATATGATGGTGGTTACTCTGGGGGTGGAATAGTGATTTTGGAGAAGTGTAAAAACCTATCTGAAGTCTCTAGGTCTACCAGGAAGGGACTGAATGTTAAAGCTGTAGGAAAGGTACTTATTCAGTCTAAGGAAAGTTCTATATATCTTTGGCACCATTCCAAATTGCCTTAACTACTAGTGTTAATTTACTGATTAACCAAAAGTAGTTGCCAAAAGTATAGAATCCAGTATCCCAAGAGAGTAGACATATAGAGAGGAATTTCACATTATCAATGATTTTGTGATTAAGGAAGAGTAATAGTGGAGGAAAGGTTGTGGTTAATTCAACCTTTCAGATCCTATTACGAGGAGTTTACTACTACTACAGTTGATTTGTATATCGAGGTGTTGAGATGATTTGAAACGCACTTTTTGTTTTATATTAGTGCAAGTGGGAGTTTGTTGGGTTTTATGCCCTAAATAAAACTCATTTCAATATAATCAGATTTACTTATTAATATAGATCAGAAATAACATTTAATGTTGCATGGTTTACATGATTTATTTCATGATTATATGTACATAATGTATAAATTCATCTGAAACCCTTTTCACATACTTGATCCGGTTTATTGTGTCGTCAACACATATTGAACTTTGACTTAGATTTATTAAACTTACCGTAATATCTATTCAAGTCAATATCGCCTAGTTGATCCTAGATCAAATTTTCTTAATCCTGTTATGATTAGGCTCAATCTTGAAAGGCTATTCGTGTTCTTTGATTTGTTAGTTAAGCCTACTTTTAGGTCAAGGTGATACGTACATTTTGGGAACACGGTAGTTCAATTGAGTGGGAGCGCTAGCATAAACATGGAATCTATAGCTTCTATCTGGCGAATAGTAAGCAAAGGATGGTCTCCTTCGAGCTTGACCAAACGAACATAAATGGTGGAGTACTCATTTCACATAAGCTGAAATATCATTTATACGGGGTCAAGTGTTTTAAGGATAAAATACATTGTAGGGTGTAACGGTAATCTAATCCCTTTACAGTGTAGATCATTCATATAGAGGATCATTGATCACATTAGGATTATAACAATGGATAACTAATGATGCATCTATATGGTGGAACATATAGAGCATTCTATATACTGAGAGTGCAATTCTAAGTTCTATGCGTGGATTCAACGAAGAATTAATAAGTTAGTGAATTTTAGTGCTAAATTCTTGATCTACTTATTGGAAGCTCGGTTATATAGACCCATGGTTCCCGCACTAGTTGAGATAATATTGCTTGTAAGACTCATGTAATTGGTTTTGATTAATCAATTATAATTCTCAAATTAGACTATGTCTATTTGTGAATTTTTCACTAAGTAAGGGCGAAATTGTAAAGAAAGAGTTATTAGGGGCATATTTGTTAGTGTATGAGTAGTGCCCACACACAGCAAGTGATACCTCAACCATAGTGAGGAAGATCGTGAAGAAAGACTTTCAGCAAGAAGGAGTTTCAACATCAAAGATTCAGAGAAAGAGATCCAGGTTCAGATATTGATAATGCTCTGCTACAGAAAGGAATCAAGGGCTAGATATCTGAACGGAAGGAGTCATATTATTCTGCTGCACCCAATGTAAGGTTTCCTAAACTTTATATGTGTTTATTTCATCGTTTTAGAAAGTTCATATTTAGGGTGTTAATCAACATACTTGTGAGTAGGTCTAAGATCCTGGTAAAATAATTTCCAACAAGTTAGACATTGGGAATGTCGGGAATAGTCAAGATTTTAAAATTGACAAAAATACCCCTAAGTGATTTTCATGATTGTTAGTGTGGGCAAGGGCAAAATGGTCATTTTACTTTAGGGTATTTTTGTCCTTTAGTGGACATTAGTGGAAAGAATAATCTAATTTTGATTTCTTAATTATTTAGATAAAACAAAAATTATATCTCATTTTTTGAAAAATAAGAAATTAAACCAAAAAGAACTCTCTCTCTCTCTCTCTCTCTCTCTCTCTCTCTCTCTCTCTCTCTCTCTCTCTCCCAATCCCTAGAGCAGCAAGGGTGTAGAGTCTTCTTCATCAATTCAAGCAATTTACAGTAAGAGTTTAGTGATCTCAAGCTCTAGGTAAGGTCTTAGCATCATCTTCTTTAGTTTTCTTGAACTTTTAGTAAGAAATTTTGCATGAATTGTTAGTTTACAGTTCTGTGGTTACTGTTGGAGTTTGATATTGTTTTCTAAAGTTGAATTATGTTTAGATATGTTGTTTTTGGCTGGTTTGAGTGGCTGTAGTGTTGTTTGAGCAAGCTTTGAGTTTTATAACTCAAGCTTGACTCTTTAATGGTGATTATTATTCTGAGCTTGTGTAGTTGTTTTATTGCTTGGAATATGTCTATTGGGGTATAATATGAAGGTCTGGAAGGTTTGGTAAAGATTGGAATCGATTTGGTTAGGTTTCAGAATTTTTGGGGTTTTTTGGTGTTGTTGACCGAGGTTTTCGGCAACTATTAAAATATGATTATAATAAAGAGCTGTAAGAAAGTGAGATGAAGATTTTTTACGTGGTTGGGGCGTTAATGAGCCTTAGTCCACGAGCCTCTGTTATTAATGGATGTATTTAATGGAGATTCTACACTTGAGAGAATGTCTTTCTCATAAATACAGAGAATGTTCTTGGTGAGTATTTTCTCTTCTTGCTCTTTTGCAACCCAAGATTCTCGACCCCATTAAATGAGCTTTGAGGGGGTATTTATAGTGTTTTGGTGGGGTAATCCCTAGAATCGTTCTTACACATGTGTCTGTAAGTATCCATAAAGCTGGGCATTTCCGATGAATATACCATGGGTGATGCATGGTCAAATCCCTAGGTGCTGTAGGGCTTTTATGAAGAATGTCCTTTTTGCCTTGTGATTGACGTGACTCTTCGCAGAGTAGCCGTCGCTAGACTTAAATGATCATTACTGTAGCGCTGCTGTTTGGGGGTTGTGCCGTCAGACTTTATTGCGTGTTACAGTCCCAACACGCTTCCTCCCATGCAGCATTAAATGCGACTTGATTGCTCGGGAGAGACCTAACATGTCCCGGAGAGCCTTCACGCTATACTAGCTTCCTGGAGTACCTTGTACTCCGGATGCCTCCTCCGGGACCCATGGTAACAGCGCTTCTTGGTGGCGCACAAAGACTTAGCAAATCTTTCCAAGTTATCTGATCCACGTGTCTCCTCTCGACTGGTCCACGTATTTTGGGCGAATTCTGGAGCAACATTTACCCCCCAAGCCTTGTTTACTTAGTAAAAATAAACCGAGGCTTGTTCAAGTGTCTCCGGTTGACTCCTCGTTTCCCTAGCTCGAGCCTCAAGCGCGTGGGGGCAAATTAAATGATGTCATTTAATGCAGCAATTTGCTCTTTGCAGGAATGTCTCCAGCCGCCTCCTCGGTCTTCTGATACGAACCTGGGGGCGCGTGGAGGTGCGTCTGATAATGGCATTAAATGCAGCGATTCGCTTTTGCAGAGGTCGATTCGTTTCACACCCCATGAGTGATGCGGCGCATTAATGGTGTCAGACGGATACTCAAACGTTACCACCGCCTTAATGGTAGATTGATCTGATCCGTTGATCTTTGGGAATTCGAATCGTGCGTCTCCCCCACCGTGCGATTGGTAGGTGATGACGCCTGTTCCTCATGCGTTTTTGCCTATAAAAGCCACCACCTTTCCTTCATTTCGGTTACTTTCCATTCCTTGCCATTTCTGCTCGAATTTCCTAGAGAGAAAATTCCTCAAAGTAGCACGAACTGTCTTAATACCCAGACACTTCATTCAGTTTTCCGGTGTTTGACTTTGCCAGTTCTTCTCAACTCTCACTCAACCACATTCAGTACCTCCAGTTCAACGATCGACTGTAAGTTTCTTGCATCCTTAGATAATAACATGCTTATATTTACTTCGTTTTTTTTCTGGTTTCGTACTTAGAGGCTCCTGTGAGTGTTTAAGTTCTTCGAGTCCTGCTGTATGTTACTGCGTTAGTTGCAGAATCGCCATTATCATGCCCCTGCTGTAGTTATACAGTTCTGTTTGAAGAGGGCCATGTGTCCTTCGTTTAACAGTCGCTTAGGGCATAGGATGGCTTTTCTCTTTTTTTTCTTTTTTTCTTTTTGCAAAACCACTTTCTGCGATTTCACTGCACCCGACACTTGTTCAGGGATTCTCTCCAGAGTTTCCCATGTGACACGTGTCCGGAGGGGGCCTCTTTCCAGCGGTTAGGGGACCCCCACTCCCTTTTTCTTGATTTAGGGTTTGGTATGGGACCTAACTGCTGGACTTTTCTTTTTCCCATTTTGTTTTTTCTCAGAACACAAAATGTCTGCTTCTGGCTCAAAATCTTCGAAGAAGAAAGGGAAAAGTATGGCCACGCTGGAGGAGGTTTCTCTGGGACCCGTTTCCCAGGAGGGGTACAAGCCCCGTGCAACTGGTTGGGAAGCGGCCGAGCTTCGATCGACCCTGACTTGTCCTCACCAGCTGGAGAACATTATTAATGTGGCTGGGATCAAACCCTCTACCTCAGGGACCTTCCACCGGCCTCCTCGTGACTCGGAGACGCCTAATCACAACTATGACGGCTTCGGGGCTTGGAGTCAGACCCATTTGATGACCGGTACCATGCTCCCGCTCCAAGATTACTTTGTGAATTTTCTTGTATTTGTCGGCCTTGCGCCATACCAACTTATTCCTCAAGCTTACCGCCTGCTCTCAGGCTTATTTATTTTTTACACCGCCCGTGGCTGGGGGTCTCCCAGCCCGGCGGAAATTTTATATTTTTATGAACTTGTATCCGTCCCCAAGAAAGGGGACAAACTTAAGGATGGTTTCTATGGGTTCCGGATCCACCCTGCTAACGAGGGGGTGGTTCCGTATAATAGGCAGACTCATGTTAAGGAGTACCGCCACCGCTTTTTCTTTTCTTCCGGGTTCAGGGCCGTGGACCACCCGGAGCTTCTCACGGAGTGGGTGCGGATCCCACCTTACCAACGGACGCTTCCCACTCAGGCTTTCCTTCGAAGGGCCCAAGCCTTTGCCTCCTACGACCACGCCGATCTTGATGTCGGGGGCCTAGTTACCACGGAGAATTGTAGGAAGGCCAAACTTATCCTTTCTCACCAATCCGTGGATGACTCCAACCTCTCACGGGTCATCTGCCCCAATGTGAGGGCGCCGGTTGCGGAGAAGGCCTTCCGGGATGAGCTCATTGCTACGGCAGAGAAGAAGTACCAAGATTATCTCTACCGGAAGGCCCAGGAGAAGGCGTACTCTAAGGCCCAGGCTGCCTCTGGGAGAGGGCTTCGCGTGGGGAGTCCGGTGGTGCGAAGGAGCCAAGCCATTGGCGGGAAGTCCGAAGCTAAATTTTTTGACAAGATACTTCAAGAAGAGATTGAGGATCGTCCCGCCGGGGGACCCCTTCGTCTTGAAGATTCTTCCGAGAAACAGACTTCCCGGCCTCAGCCTTCAGCCCCCGAACCAAACTCGGGTGCTCCCGGTGCTAGCACTTCCGGTGCCGGCGGTAAGTCTCCCTTGATAATACGCTATGTTCCTTCCGTTGATGAATATACCAGTCATAGGCCCGCAGGGTTCGACGAGCGTCTTCGTAGATTTAAGATACCGTTGACCCGGTGGGGGGATCGATTGAAGGAATTTTATTTTAAGAACTTAGGAGATTACCTAGGTCGGTCCCGGATGGGCTCCGGCCTTCCGGAACCTATTCCCTTAGGTCCACCAGCTTACATAGCGTCCAGCTGGTTTCGGCCCTCGGACAGTTATCTTGGAGATGATGTCACAAAGATTAAAGTTCAGGACTTTGCTAGGGCCGAATTAGGAAGTTCGGGTAGGAGTAGCTTATTTGCTGTATCTTTTATAAGCGGTTCCTCACGAACTTCTAACACTTGCTTATTTTTTGGAACAGGTACCTCCATGGATGCCATCCTGGAACAGCTTGCCGGGGTTCATACTCCCGTGGCTCCTCCGGCTTTCACCCCCTCTCCCCCGGCCCCTTCCTTGAAGGTTCCTTCCGGCGCTCCTCTCGAAACCATTGACTTAGTGGATGACGAGGAGGTGCTTCTGGGAGAGGCCGTTGAGGGTGCAGGAGAGGCTCAAGCCCTTCCGGAGGTAGCAGAGGAGGACGAGGAGGAGCCTGAAGTGGCTCTGATTCGCAAGCGTAAGGGCAAGATGATTGCCCAAGACGAGCCGAAGAGGCCTCAGAGGGCCGACACTCCTGCCCATGGCCTAGACGGCGGGGTCTCCCCGATGGAGGGAAATCCTGCTCCTTCCCACATCGAGCTTACCCCGATTCCGGGGGATGAGGTGAGGCAGGAGCTTCGCATAGCCAAACACAACTACGCTATGGACGAGTACTCCCGGGGGTATGCCGAAGTGGAGGCCCTTAGGAGGATTCTGCGAGCTGAGGTTGAGGCGAGCATCAACCACCCGGAATACCATGATCCGTGGAACCTCAATCTGGACCCCTTAACGGACTGGTTCCGTCCTCTCCTAGGGCCTACTTTGGCTCCCTTTGCCGCGGAGATGACCGGTGAGTTCGCTTCTCAGCTTACACGTTGTGCGCCCAAGCGGTTTGCCACTTGTGCTTCCCTGAACTCCATCTTCCAGGTCCAGGACCTCAGCCGTTCTCTCACGGTGGTAAGTACTTTGCAATTTTTTGCGTTTCCTCAGACTTTATTGCGTGTTACAGTCCCAACACGCTTCCTCCCATGCAGCATTAAATGCGACTTGATTGCTCGGGAGAGACCTGACATGTCCCGGAGAGCCTTCACGCTATACTAGCTTCCTGGAGTACCTTGTACTCCGGATGCCTCCTCCGGGACCCATGGTAACAGTGCTTCTTGGTGGCGCACAAAGACTTAGCAAATCTTTCCAAGTTATCTGATCCACGTGTCTCCTCTCGACTGGTCCACGTATTTTGGGCGAATTCTGGAGCAACAGGTGTAAATTGGTGAACTGGTTTTACAAGCCTTGTAAAATCGGTTAACCGAATTTGCTGCTGCGTTCCCCTAAAATTTTGTGTTGTCGATTCCTGTTAGTTTTAGAGCTTTGGTTGGTTAATTCTCTGTTAGTTTAGGGTATTGCCATATTAACTTACTGTAGGTAGGTTTTTGGTTTAAAACCTAAGACCCCGGTTGTGATTTAGCGTGTCAATTATCCATGTTATGATCGAAGTGATTTAGGGGCCTGTAATTTACCGAGCGGTTATTCCACTCAGGTTGGCCGGCGCACTTGAATTTTAAAACAAGGTAAGATTAGCATAATGTCATGCATATGTATTTACATGTTTAGCAGACATGTTGTTTATGCCTGTTAGAATACATTGATAGCAGTAATAGTATACATAGAGTTGTATTGATTACTGATACATGTATATTGGCTAAAATATTGATCGATGCTGTCACATCAATATAGCTAGAGTATGAGTGGCATATTGAGTATAGGCTGACATTATGGTCGATAGTATTTTCATATGAACCTTCAAGACTCAGTACCGTGTGGGACACGAGGATAGGGTTATGGTTGGGTGTATGGGTTCCTGACTATAACCCGAGATATTATTATGGTTTATGTTATGCTTTTCTTACTGAGTCTTTTGACTCACAGTTGCTATTTCCATGTGTAGGTAAGGGCAAGGCTAAGGCTGAGCAGCCGTGAGAGCGAGCAGACGGAGGTTGTACATGTCGGGACGGTTAGGCCTGGAACGTACGATCTTTGGGACATCATGGCTTTTACTGTATAGTCGCTAGGCAACAGACTTTTGTACATGTATAATTAAACTTTTGTAAATGTTTTTTTTTTTTTTTTGTAAACGGGATCCCAGAATTTTATATGTATGTTACGTTATGTTTTTAATTAAATAAGCAAGATTTACCTCGAGAATCGTGCCAACCAATTTCAGCAAGAAAGAGAAGTACCTAGATCTGTTGAACTCAAAGATAAGACATGATTTAATGATCACTACCGAGGACAACACAACCTATGTTGATATGGTAGGTAAGGCAATGCAAGCTGAGGGCTCAGTGGAGTGCACCCGAGAGTCTCTAGGGACTCAGGTTGTTGGTGGGGCTCCTACTCCTCCTACATCAGGCTTTAGTAGGGGAGGTAGTGACTCGACCACTGACCAGAAAAGAAAGGAACCTACTGCATCTAGTGGTTCAGGTCAGAATAAGAGGTTCTGAGGGAACCAGGGCCGAGGCAATCATTAAGGTGGCTCCAAAACCCGATAAACTTACCCAGAATGCCCCAATTGTAAAAAGCATCACCTGGGAGAGTGTAGAGAGCAGAGGTGGTTCCAGTGTGGTATGCCAGGACACTATAAAGGGATTGCCCCCAACTCAAGAAGGAAGAATAGAAGACTGCACCGAAACCTGCTCCAGCAAGGGTGTTCGCGCTAATTCAGGCTGATGCAGAAGCCAGTCCCTCTGTGGTAACAGGTTAGCTCTTGGTCAACAACTCTTACTTCATTGTGTTATTTGACTCTGGGGCCACTCACTCTTATGTGGCAGCCAGAATTTTTAGTTGATTGGGTAGACTGCACGATAGTTATGAATCAAGGTTTGGAACCCTACTGCCTGACAGAGAGTTAGTCATCTCCAAAACATGGGTTAGGTCTTTGCCGATCAGAATTGAGGATATGGAGTTGAGTGTTGACTCAATAAAAATGGATTTAGCAGATTTTAATATTATATTGGGAATGGATTTCTTATCCAAGTACTCAGTCAGTATTGATTGTAAGAGGAAGATGGTAATCTTCCAACCAGAAGGTGAAGAACCGTTTATTTTTGTTCGATCGGTTCAAGTATCTCGGATCCCAGTAATTTCAGTACTAACAGCCAGGGAATTGTTACGAGATGGATGTCTAGGTTTTTTGGCTGTGGTATTGGATACCACTTAGCATGAGTCTTTTCGGCCAGAGGACATCATGGTTGTTCGGGAATTCCTAGATGTTTTTCCTGATGAACTTCCGGGTTTACCATTGCAAAGGGAAATTGATTTTGTAATTGATTTGGCACCTGGAGTAGAACCGGTTTCTAAGGCCCCTTATAGAATGGCTCCAACAGAACTTAAAGAACTAAAAATTCAACTTCAGGGGTTGCTTGACATAGGGTTTTCATGGCCTAGTGTGTCACCCTGGGGAGCTCCTGTACTATTTGTTAAAAAGAAAGATGGGTCTTTGCGTATGTGCATTGACTACTGGGAATTGAATAAAATGACAATTAGGAATAAGTATCCTTCACCTAGGATCGATGATATTTTTGATCAACTTCAGGGGAAGATGGTCTTTTCAAAGATTGGTCTCCGATCGGGCTATCATTAGTTGAGAATCCGAGAGGAGGACATTCCAAAGACGACTTTTTGCACTAGGTATGGGCATTATGAATTTTTGGTTATGTCTTCTGGACTAACCAATTCTCTCACATCTTTTATGGACTTGATGAATAGGATAATTCAAGGATTTCCTCAATATTTGTGTTATTATATTTATCGACGACATCCTTGTGTACTCTCAATCAGAATAGGAGCATGAGCAACATCTCTAGATGGTTTTACAGCGGCTTCAAGAACATAAGTTGTACGCCAAATTCAAGAAGTGCGAGTTTTGCCTATCTCAGGTGTCCTTTCTTAGAGACATTGTGAGCAAAGATGGAATCAAAGTAGATCAGGGAAAGATAGAATCCGTCAGGGATTGGCCGAGACTAAAAATAGCTACAGAAGTTAGAAATTTCTTAGGTCTGGCTGGTTATTATCGTTAGTTCTTGGAAGGGTTCTCTAAAATTTGAACACCCTTGACTGAGCTTACTAAAAAGAATCAGTGTTTTGTGTGGACGGATAAGTGTGAAGTAAGTTTTCAGGAGGTGAAACAGAGGTTAGTCACAGCTCCAGTGTTAGCCCTACCTTCTGATAAAGAGAAGTTCGTGGTTTATTGTGATGCATCCAGACAGGGTCTGGGATGTATACTAATGTAGGTTGATCGGGTTATTGCCCATGATTCTCTTTAGTTGAAGGAATATGAGCAGCGATACCCGAGTCATGATCTAGAACTTACCACGGTAGTATTTGCTTTGAAGTTTTGGCAGCATTATCTCTTCGGAGAGAGATGTGAAATTTATACCGACCATAAGAGCCTCAAATATTTCTTTACTCAGAAAGACCTAAATATGAGACAGAGCCGTTGGTTAGAGGTGTTTAAGGATTACCATTGTGAGATTCGTTACCATCCTGGGAAGGCCAATGTAGTGGCTGATGGCCTGAGCAGGAAGGGTCCTGGGCAGGATACTAGGATGATTCAGATTTCACCTCGGTTAGCAGAGGACATGGCCAGATCAAGCATCAAGTTTGTTGTAGGAAAACTTCATAACATGACGATGCAATCTAATTTGTTAGAACGAATTAAAGCTGCTTAGTTAACTGATCCAGAATTTGTGAAGATTAGGGAAGAGGTTTCAACTGGTCAAGCTAGATCTTTTACAGTGTCAGATGGTGGGATGCTGTTATTTAAGACTAGGGTTTGTGTTCCAAGTAGTGTGGAACTTAGGAATGAAATTCTTGAAGAGGCTCATTGTTGAAATTTATTTTACCAGGATCTTAGATCTACTCACAAGTATGTTTATTAACACCCTAAATATGAACTTTCTAAAACGATGAAATAAACACATATAAAGTTTAGTAAACCTTACATTGGGTGCAGCAGAATAATATGACTCCTTCCGTTCAGATATCTAGCCCTTGATTCCTTTCTGTAGCAGAGCATTATCAATATCTGAACCTGGATCTCTTTCTCTGAATCTTTGATGTTGAAACTCCTTCTTGCTGAAAGTCTTTCTTCACGATCTTCCTCACTATGATTGAGGTATCACTTGCTGTGTGTGGGCACTACTCATAGACTAAGAATTTCAAAATCTCAATGAGGAAGAGAGAGAGAGTGGGTTCGGCCAAAGATAGGGAGAGAGAAGGCTCAGTTTTTTCTAAATGAAAAAGTAGAAAATTTAAGTGTAATTTTCCTGAAACCTTCACTATCTATTTATAGCATTCCACTAGGGTTAGGTTTGAATTATTTGGCATTAAAATGATGAAAATATCAGTTTAAAAATTCAAACCAAGTGGCCGGCCATGTACAGTAATGGGCCTTACTTGGATTTTGCAGTTTTCTCAATTCTGCACCTGATTTTCTCAAAAACGCCAATTTTCTAATTCAACAATTTAAATGCCAATTCTAACTATTTAATAACTATAAATTATTATTAAATAATATTTTCATTTATCATATTTATTAATTGAACCATACAAAGTATCATAATTAACAAATATGCCCCTAAAAACTCTTTCTTTACAATTTTGCCCTTACTTAGTGAAAATTTCACAAAAAGACATAGTCTAAATTGAGAATTATAATTGATTAATCAAAACCAATCATATGAGTCTTACAAGCAATATTATCTCAACTAGTGCGGGGACCATGGGTCTATATAACCGAGCTTCCAATAAGTAGATCAAGAATTTAGCACTAAAATTCACTAACTTATTAATTCTTCGTTTAATCCACGCATAGAACTTAGAATTGCACTCTCAGTATATAGAATGCTCTATATGTTCCACCATATAGACGCATCACCAGTTATCCATTGTTATAATCCTAATGTGATCAATGATCCTCTATATGAATGATCTACACTGTAAAGGGATTAGATTACCGTTACACCCTACAATGTATTTTATCCTTAAAACACTTGACCCCGTATAAATGATATTTCAGCTTATTTGAAATGAGTACTCCACCATTTAAGTTCGTTTGGTCAACCTTGAAGGAGATCATCCTTTGCTTACTATTCGCCAGATAGAAGCTATAGATTCCATGTTTATGCTAGCGCTCCCACTCAATTGCACTACCGTGTTCCCAAAATGTACGTATCACCCTGACCTAAAAGTAGGCTTAACTAACAAATCAAAGAACACGAATAGCCTCTCGAGATTGAGCATAATCATAACAGGATTAAGATCATTTGATCTAGGATCAACTAGGCGATATCGACTTGAATAGATATTACGGTAAGTTTAATAAATCTAAGTCAAAGTTCAATATCGGTCCCTTCCGATGCATACTCAATGCATCCAACCTGAGCTTTACTTTAACCAATGCTCTGGAAAGAACATAGCACTTCTCCAAATGCAAGTAAACTCTGTTGTAGATTATCATATCAGTAAAAGCCTATGTCTGATAAATCTAGGAAACTTTATTCACGTAGTCATGTTTACTTTCCAATGGGTTGACGGCACAATAAACAGGATAGAGTATGTGAAAAGGGTTTCAGATAAATTTATACATTATATACATATAATCATGAAATAAATCATATGAACCATGCAACATTAAATGTTATTTCTGATCTATATTAATAAGTAAATTTGATTATATTAAAATGAGTTTTATTTAGGGCATAAAACCCAACAAACTCCCACTTGTACTAATATAAAACAAAAAGTGCGTTTCAAATAATCTCAACACCTTGATATACAAATCAAGTGTAGTAGTAGTAAACTCCTCGTAATAGGATCTGAAAGGTTGAATTAAACACAACCTTTTGTCCACCATTACTCTTCCTTAATCACAAAATCATTGATAATGTAAAATTCCTCTCTATTTGTCTACTCTCTTGGGATACTGGATTCTATACCTTTGGCAACTACTTTTGGTTAATCAGGAAATTAACACTAGTAGTTTAGGCAATTTGGAATGGTGCCAAAAATGTATAGAACTTTCCTTAGACTGAATAAGTACCTTTCCTGCAACTTTAACATTCATTCCCTTTCTGGTAGACCTAGAGACTTCAGATAGGTTTTTACACTTCTCCAAAATCACTATTCCACCCCAAGAGTAATCACCATCTTATCAGAAAGATTTTCAAGCACAAAGGCAAATTTTGAAATCTGATATGGTGTAGTCTAAGAGTTTTAAACACACCCTTATAGACTAACATATAGTTCCTCTTCTTAATCTTAAGATTTACTTGATTGTCTTCCAATGTTCTTCTCCTGGATTAATCTGATACCTACTCATTACTCCCACTCAACAGCAGGTGTCTGGTCTAAGGCATACTAAAGCATATCTGAGACCTCTCACTGTTGATATAAGAAATTATTTCATGGCTTTATCTTTTCTGGAATAGTTGAGACTTTTCCTTAGATAAATAAAATCTATACCTAAGAAGTTGTGACGCTTCTATAGATTGCCATTAGAAAGAAAATGCTTCAGCATCTTACTAAAGTAAGTTGCTTGCATTAGAGTAAGTAATTACCATGTATACCACAAGCCATAGGTTTAGATAAACTCAAACCTATAATACTAGAAACAGGAAGTCTTGTTAAGTCCACTGAATAGACATACACAAAATTTCCTTTTATGTCCTTGTAATAGAAAAATTTAGGTTACTCCATGTGAATGGATTAAACCATAGTTCTATTGGCTTTTCTTCTTAGGTTCTTATCTTGACAATCCATTACTTGTTTAAACTGACAATGGATTTTAATCACTAGTGTCTCCCAAGTCATAAGAAGGTGAGTTCCTAGAAACTCTCCCACTACGACAAGGTACCGTGAATTATGTCTAAGAAAACTAAATGGTATTAACATCTTTGGTTGTGACAAGACAACATGGGCAGTGGGATCATCATATGTCAAATAAGATGATAGAACACTTTTGGAATCAAGAATTAAATATCTCCTTTATTTGCTACTTTATTTTCAGACTTAGTCATTTTCTTAGAAAAGTAGTATTTGTTTAAACAAACACTTTCTTATCTATTGACTATGGGATGGTCCACCCCTAATCACTTAGAATAGCTAACAAACCATGGTCAACAGTTCTAGCTTTTCTTAAGATTTTTATTAGGTCATCCATGAATCTAGTAATGATTTACATTAAGTATACAGCCATTACATCATTCTGAAATTGTATTACCATGGAAGGAATTAGGCAACGACTAGTAACTAATCATCAACATGCAACTCGAAATTTCTGGGGAGGTAAGTTTGGATATAATTCAAAAATCAATTTAATGATCTTTGAACTGCATATCTACTAACTATTTCTCCACCCCTATCAGTTCGCAAGATCTTTAACCACTTACCTTAATGGTTTTAACCATTGCTAGAAATTAATGAAATTTTTTCAGCATTTCAAATTTCTTGCTAAAAGGTATAATCTAGAGTTATCGTTTTAAGAATACAACAAAAAACTCATATCCACCCCTAAATGTACATCCATCTACGAATGAGATGAACTACTTTCAGTGGATATAGGCATATTAACTCTTTGCAGAGATTGATCTTGTCAAATCCACTATGAACAAGATACAAATGCCATAGATTAAAAAAGTGGTAGTGTCTTTTGATAACATAGGTTTAGTTACATCAAAGAGTTTTTAGAATACTGCAAGTGGATCCTGGTCACAGAATACCTAACTCATATTCCATACAGTTTTAATCCATTAATAGAAGATGGATATTATACACTTGAGAAAGTGTAACTGTATTGTATTTTGGAATTAGAAATATAAGAAAATTTCTGTTTGGATTCTAAAATTAAAGTCAAAGACTTAAATTCAACCAAATATAATGAGTAATTATTTCTTGGACCACCACTACTAATTTAAACTCTAAGTCAGATTTGCCCATACAAGTAGGAGATTTCAAAGATTGAGATTTAATATCAATTGGGAATAGAATTTCGGGATTATAATCATATGCGTCATTTAATTTCTTAAGAGAAAATATAAAATGACATGAAATGATTTATACACCATTCATCCAATGATATGTTATTGAGCTTATCGAAATGAATAAGCTAAGAGGAATTAGGATAATTTCGTTTATTAAATAAGAATCCAACGATGCTTCGATTAGCGAAAGTCAAAGTAATCTTATTTATATATAATCTTCTTATTTCATATCGTAAAAATACTAGTCTAAGGTGTCATCAATTGATGAACAGATAGATGTCGCATATACAATATTTATCTTTCGAAATCTAACACTATTATGTATATCTAATGGTGAAAATCCACTAGGGATTTATCTCATTAGATAAACAAGCCAAGTTAGACCAACAATGAAGATTCGAAATTAAACTACAACTTAATAACAGAAAATAACATGGTTCAATATAAATTCATACACAATTCAGAAATTATAAACATATAGCAAATAGGAAAGATAGTGAAAATACTAAAACTTACAATCCTAAACAATTTCCAAGGTTTTTCAACAAACTGATATAGTGTCCCGTTTAGGCGAGACTCAAAGCATCATCCATTGAATAGAGTTGTCAGCTCATCTAAAATGATAACCATTCTAGCAACCTTTTATTCGATCAAGATTGGAATTCAGCGTTGTCCCGTTTAGGCGAGAGTCAAGGCAATTCTATCTTATGAGCTTCCACCATTGTTTCATAATTTGCAAGTCAAGTATGGTCGCCCCCATTAGGGTGATCTATACCATACAAAACACTTACAAACTACTTATCATTCGAGATTAAACGGTGCGAAATTGCTAATGAACGTTCCTCCATTAGGGAGGATTACTCACTAAAACAAACGCGGTGTAAAACCCACAATGGAGATCGAATATCTTAATAATAAAGCTCATTATTTAAAGAGAGTTGTATTTTCTTTGATTCTCTTTATTTAATCTATTTATTTTAAATATATATATTTATTAATTAAAATTTCCAATTTAGAATGAAAAATTCTAAATATAAATTTTAATTTAATTTTTATAAATTTTACTTAGATGGATATGAAAATAACATGAATTATTTCCATCTTAGTAATAATTTCCAATAAATATTTAGAAAAATATTCAATTTAAGTTGTTACAAAATTAATTTAAATAAATTTACATCTCAAATTTAATTTTCTATAAATATATATTGAATTTCGAGAAATTAAAGTATTCAAGGACACAATTTTTGAAAATGCATGTTAAAATAAAAAATGAATCTTGGAAAAATGATTCTAATTTAATGTTGGCCCAAAATTAATTAATAAAATTAATTTACAACAAAAAATATAATTTTCCTATTTAATTAAATATATAAGAAAAATTTCAAATATTTAAGTATGATGATGAAAATAACCTTAAATATTAATTTTATATTTAATTAAATACACTAAAAAAATACTTCAAGCAAAAATATCACCTATCTAGATTTTCCTTCGACTAATTAATTACCAATATCTGAACCTGGATCTCTTTCTCTGAATCTTTGATGCTGAAACTCCTTCTTGCTGAAAGTCTTTCTTCATGATCTTCCTCACTATGATTGAGGTATCACTTGGTGTGTGTGGGCACTACTCATACACTAAGAATTTCGAAATCTCAATGAGGAAGAGAGAAAGAGAGGGTTCGGCCAAAGATAGGGAGAGAGAAGGCTCAGTTTTTTCTGAATGAAAAAGTAGAAAATTTAAGTGTAATTTTCCTGAAGCGTTCACTATCTATTTATAACATTCCACTAGGGTTAGGTTTGAATTATTTGGCATTAAAATAATGAAAATATCAGTTTAAAAATTCAAACCAAGTGGCCGGCCATGTACAGTAATGGGCCTTACTTGGATTTTGCAGTTTTCTCAATTCTGCATCTGATTTTCTCAAAAACGCTAATTTTCTAATTCAACCATTTAAATGCCAATTCTAACTATTTAATAACTATAAATAATTATTAAATAATATTGTCATTTATCATATTTATTAATTGAACCATACAAAGTATCATAATTAACAAATATGCCCCTAAAAACTCTTTCTTTACAATTTTGCCCTTACTTAATGAAAATTTCACAAATAGACATAGTCTAAATTGAGAATTATAATTGATTAATCAAAACCAATCATATGAGTCTTACAAGCAATATTATCTCAACTAGTGCGGGGACCATGGGTCTATATAACCGAGCTTCCAATAAGTAGATCAAGAATTTAGCAATAAAATTCACTAACTTATTAATTCTTCGTTGAATCCACGCATAGAACTTAGAATTGCACTCTCAGTATATAGAATGCTCTATATGTTCCACCATATAGACGCATCATCAGTTATCCATTGTTATAATCCTAATGTGATCAATGATCCTCTATATGAATGATCTACACTGTAAAGGGATTAGATTACCGTTACACCCTACAATGTGTTTTATCCTTAAAACACTTAACCCCGTATAAATGATATTTCAGCTTATTTGAAATGAGTACTCCACCATTTATGTTTGTTTGGTCAAGCTCGAAGGAGATCATCCTTTGCTTACTATTCGCCAGATAGAAGCTATAGATTCCATGTTTATGCTAGCGCTCCCACTCAATTGCACTACCGTGTTCCCAAAATGTACGTATCACCCTGACCTAAAAGTAGGCTTAACTAACAAATCAAAGAACACAAATAGCCTCTCGAGATTGAGCCTAATCATAACAAGATTAAGATCATTTGATCTAGGATCAACTAGGCGATATTGACTTGAATAGATATTACGGTAAGTTTAATAAATCTAAGTCAAAGTTCAATATCGGTCCCTTCCGATGCATACTCCATGCATCCAACCTGAGCTTTACTTTAACCAATGCTCTGGAAAGAACATAGCACTTCTCCAAATGCAAGTAAACTCTGTTGTAGATTATCATATCAGTAAAACCCTATGTCGGATAAATCTAGGAAACTTTATTCACATAGTCATGTTTACTTTCCAATGTGTTGACGACACAATAAACAGGATAGAGTATGTGAAAAGGGTTTCAGATGAATTTATACATTATATACATATAATCATGAAATAAATCATGTGAACCATGCAACATTAAATGTTATTTCTGATCTATATTAATAAGTAAATTTGATTATATTGAAATGAGTTTTATTTAGGGCGTAAAACCCAACACTCATACCACTCCATATTCCTTGCATTTTGGCACCACCAAGATGTAACAAGATCTTAAATCGTACTTCTGGTGGAGTGGGATGAAGAAGAATGTGGTAGAACTCGTATCGCAATGACTATTCTGTCAACAGATCAAGGCTGAACACTAGAGACCGAAAGGTTTGTTGCAGCCTTTGACACATCCTGAGTTGAAGTGGGAAGATATCACCATAGAATTTGTGGTTGGATTACCTAGAACCATGAGTTTATTTGATTCAATTTGGGTTGTGGTAGATCGATTCACGAAGTCTGCACATTTTCTACCAGTTAAAACAGCCTTTGCAGTGGATCAGTATGCCGATTTGTACGTCAAGGAGATAGTAAGATTACATGGTGTACCAAAGTCTATAGTTTTGGATAGAGATCCGAAGTTTTCTACTAAATTTTGGCAGAGTTTACAGCGGGCTAAGGGTACCAAACTAAAATTCAGTACAACTTTCTGTTGGAATATTTATTTTACCAGGATCTTAGATCTACTCACAAGTATGTTGTTTAAACACCCTAAATATGAACTTTCTAAAACGATAAATTAAACACATATAAAGTTAAGAAAACCTTACATTGATGCAGCGGAATTAATGTCTCCTTCCACTCAGATCTCTAACACTGGAATCCTTTCTGTAGCAGAGTATAATCAAGATCTGAGCCCGAATGTCCTTCTTCTTCAAGTTTGATCCTTCACAGTCTTCCAATCTATGATTGAGTTACTGCTTGCTGTGTGTGGGCACTTACTCTTTCACTAGGGTCGAAATTGATCAAGGAGAAAAGAAGAGAGAGGGTTTCGGCCAGGTATAGAAAGTGGGGAAGGCTCAGTTTTTCTGAAGAGAGAAATTTCTGTCAGATTACTAATGAAAAGCATGTGAAAGCATGTTTTGTGACTGAGCCATCACTTTCTATTTATAGGCAACTACTAGGTTTAGGTTAGGAATTATTTGGCATTAAAATAATGAAAAAATTAATTTGAAATCCCACAATAAGTGGCCGGCCATGGTGTTATAATGGGCCTCACTTGATTTTGCAGTTTTATCAAATTTTATCTCTATTTTCTCAAAAACGCCAATTTTCCAATTCTAACCTTTTAAATGCCAAAACTAATTATTTAATAACTAAAATAGATTATTAAATAATATTGTCATTTAATTTAATTATTAATTAGACATATAAAGTCCATTAAAATATAAATAAACCTAGAAACTCTTTTCTTTACAATTTCACCCCTGCTTAGTGAAAATTCATAAAATTAGACATAGTCTAACTTTAGAATTATAATTGATCAATCACGAATCAATTAATGAGTCTTACAAGCAGAATGTTCTCAACTAGAATGGGGACCATGGATCTATATGCTGAGCTTCCAATAAGTGAACCAAATTTACCAAGTAAATTCCTACTTATTAATTCTTCGTTGAATCCACTCTTAGAACTTAGAATTGCACTCTCAGACTTATATAGAGCATATGGTATGTTCCACGATATCAACATGCTATCTCATTTAACCATTGTTATAATCTTATTGTGATTTAAAGATCCTTTATATAGATGATCTACATCGAGATGGGATTTCTTTACCGTTCTCACCCCTCAATGTATTTTGCCCCTTAAAACACTTAGCTACCTGTAAATGGTGTTTAGTGATCTAATAATTAGTCAGTTAAACAAGAGCTCATCCATTTACTTCTATTTGCTAAGCTCGAAGGGAATCATCATTTGACTTCTATACACCAGTAGAAGCTATAGATTCCATATTTATGTTCAGCACTCCCACTCAATCATACTATCACGTTCCCAAAATATACGTATCACCCTGACCCAAAAGTTGGCTTAACTAATAAATCAAAGAACATGAATAGCACTCCTGAGTTGAGCCCAAGCATATCAGGATTTAGATTCTTTTAATCTTAAGATCAACTACTGATATTGACTTGGAAAGATATGTATAACGGTAAGTTTGTAATATCTTAACTTAGTTGCAATATCGGTCCAGTCCAATGTATACTCCATACATTCGAAACTAGTATACTTTACTAATGCCCTGGAAAGAACATAACACTTACTCCAAGTGTAAGTATACATCATTGCTGATTATCACATTAGTGTAAATCCAATAACACTGATGAAACAGGGACCAAGTCTTTTGATTCATATGATCACAATCACATTCCACTGTGTTGACGATACTGTAATTGTGAATAAACATATGATCTGGATTTAATTGATTTTGTGTGTATGAATGTAATAAACATATTAAACATATTAAACCATTAGCATGTAAAATTCATGCAAACATCAATCACTTCAAATTTCTTATATTGATAACTAATCAGATTGTAAAGAGTTTTATTTAGGGCATAAAACCCAACAAACTCCCACTTGCACTAATATAAAACAAACTGTGCAAATAGGTCAATCTGATGTCTTGATCTTCAGATCAAGTGTAGTATATTTGAATCCACCCAAACTTCTGGAAACTAGTTCATAAATACACTTATGAAACATCCTTTACTATATGCTTTACTCATCAAGGGATACTGAAATCTTTACTGTTTTAAAAGTACATCTGAATTAACAGAAGACATATCTCTCATATTTTAAAATATGTAATTGAGATAATACAGTGTAGACTTTTCTTCAGTGATATAACTTTCTTGGATTTCGAATACACAAAGTTATAATTCTTCTCTGGTAGAGCTTGAATTATTATACAATAATTCCTCCACCCCCAAAGTAAGCACCATCTCATAGAAATTTTGAAATTAGATGGTAAGATACAAAGACAACTGATACACAGTTCCTTAATATCTAACATATAGATCACTTTCATAAATCCTTCTTGAATATCTTCTAATGTTCCCTATTTGATTACATCTCAGATAGCTCCCACTCAATAGCAGATGTCTGGTTAAATAATACTTTTAACCTCTGATTGTTTAGAGAGTTACCTAGTTGTGACTTTTGTATTAGTCTGAAACTTTAAGTTAAGACTAAGTCATCAACATAGCAGACTAGTATTTTGAAGTGAAAAAATACATGCCAGAGATAAAGTAATCAAAATTAAGATACCATCAAATTTTATGAGGATTAAGAATTCTTGGTTCAAGCATTCGAATGGACTGAACTATAGTTCTTTATCTTATTCTCATAATTCTGATAAGCTATACCTATCCATGTGAATGGTTAGATTTGCTTTTCAGTAGTGTTCTTAAGTACCTATCACAATTATCAACCTAATGAAGATGGGTATAGAACTTTAAAATTCTCCCACTCAATTAAGTTAGTGTGAAACTTCAACAAAGAACTTTCAAAGGTATCAAACTTTTACTTACAACAGTAAAAACGAAATGGAACATACAATCAAGATCAAGAATTTATATTGATAACAACTAACTTATTATATTACTTCCATGTTTAAAGAAGATATGTGTTACATAGGGAATTGTGGAATGGACTCCACCCCTAAGAATATACATATAGGGTACTATGGATAACCTCCACCCCTAAGTATATAGAGATTATGATCCACCCCTAAAGGTTGTAAAGATCATTATTCTCTTAGTGTGATAGAGTTTATGTGGAGTTGAATACTATCCAGAGTTCATTAGATATAAAAGATCGTTGAACTGCATAGTTTTCTTAACTTTTCTCCACCCCTATCAGATTAAAAGATCCTTTTATTAAACAAATTCTTAATAATTGTATGAGAATTAACAATTATTGATAAACATAGAAATAATTTCTTGTGTTTATTTAATATAACTCTATGAAGAGTTGTAAATATTATAGAATTTGCATCAATAATAAAAACACTTACACATACAAACATATAAATATAATGTGG
Source organism: Cannabis sativa (assembly GCF_029168945.1). NCBI lineage: Eukaryota > Viridiplantae > Streptophyta > Magnoliopsida > Rosales > Cannabaceae > Cannabis > Cannabis sativa. Next base: position 22,090,012 of record NC_083602.1, on the reverse strand, counting down.
TAATTGTTGATGAAGATAAAATAAATGAAGCTCAATCTCATAATTTGCAATGGTGATTTCGAAAATAAAGAATACTTTATTAATAAAATAAAAAATGTATTGCAACAATATGAGAAAAACAGGGATAAATATCCCTAACTAAAATTTGAAATCCAAATTGTCTTTAAACTAAAACAATTAATTCAAAAATAAATTTAAGAGCTTCATCTTCATCTGGACGATTTCACCCTTGGTCCAGCTTGCTGATCCAACTCATCTGAGTTCAAGTAGCTTGGCCTATAAGAAGAAGAAAACAAATAAACAAAGTTAGTCCAGAATCATAAATCCAATTGGATAATAATTCACTAAAACTCTTAAAGTTTATAAATGGAAATACCTTGTTTCTTTGCAAGAAGTTTAGGACACTGGGGTTTCTAATGACCTTTCTCATTGTAGTAGAAACACTTTCCTTTAAGTGTAGCATCACCAGAAGGAGCAGCCTTTTTATTCTTCATGGCTTTAGTTCGCTTCTTGGTGTTGTTCCACTTCCTCTTCGATTTGGGCTTTGAAGCAGAGGCAACATTTGCTTCAGGTTTCATCGTCCCATTACCATTCCCAGGATTATGAGGTTTACTCCCTTTCTTCTTGGGTCCTCCAATCAAATTTTCATAAGTTTGAAGGTCATTGACTAATTCATGAAAGTCAATTTCCTTCTTATTCATGACATAATTTGATGTGTATGGTAGAAATGCTGGAGTCAGGCTATTCAAGATAAGACTTACTTGAGTAGCACTGTCCATTTCAGCACCATGATCCTGGGCTTCTTGGAAATAACTTGACATTAGGAGAACATGGTCACGCATGTTTTGATGAGGTTCCATCCGTGCATTAATGTACTTCTTAGTCGCGTCAAAGCGTGATTGAAGTGATGCCTTACCGAATAGCTCATTTAACTTTGTCATAACTTCAACAGCCTTCTCGGTTTTAGAAAACCAAGTTTTGAGGGTGTCAACCATGTTAGAAAGCATAAAGTACAGAGCTTTGTCATTTGCTTTCTGCCAACGCTCATACTTTTCTTTCACAGCTTTGGATGCATTATCCCCAGGCACTTCAGGTGACGGCTCAGTTAAAACAAACAAGACACTTTCTCCTATGAGAGCAATATTAATGTTCTCACTCCACTTATTAAAGTTAGATCCATTCAGCTTGTTTTCAGTGAACAGTGATAACATGGGATTCATTTTGATAATACAGGATACTACAAAATAATAGAAATCAACAAATAGAAATTAATAATGGTTTAACACACAAAATCAATTCAGAAATTATAAGCACATAGCAAGTAGGAATGATATGAGAAAATACTTAAAAATTCAATCCTAAATAATTTCCAAGGTTTTTCAACAAACTGATATTAGTGTCCTGTTTAGGCGAGAGTCAAAGCTACCATCCATTGAATAGAGTTGTCAGCTCATCTAAAATGTTAAACATTCTAGCAACCTTTTATTCGATCAAGATTGGAATCCAGTGTTGTCCCGTTTAGGCGAGAGTCAAGGCTATTCTATCTTATGAGCTACTACCATTGTTTCGCAATTTGCAAGTCAAATATGGTCGCGGCCATTAGGGTGATCTATACCATATAAAACACTTACAAACCACTTATCATGCGAGATTAAACGGTGCGAAATTGCTAATGAACGTTCCTCCATTAGGGAGGATTACTCACTAAAACAAACGCGGTGTAAAACCCACAATGGAGATCGAATATCTTAATAATAATAAAGCTCATTCTGTAAAATGCATTTTCTTTATTATTCTAATAAATAAACTCTCATTAAATTCAAAATTAAGAATTAAAATTCAAAAATAAGAATTTAATATAATATTTATAAAATTATACTTAGATGGTGATTGAAATAAAATTAATTATTTCCATCTTAGTAATAATCTTAAATATAAATATTAAGGAAATTAATTTAAGTTGAATTAAATTAAATAATTAGCAACTTAAAAATTTCCTTTGAGAATATATTTATTGAGCTCGAAAATTTAAAGTATAAAAACTATACAATTTTCGAAAAAAAATAATAAAAATAGAAAAGAAATACTTCAAGCAAACATATCACCTATCTAGATTTTCTTTTGACTAGTTAATTCAATTTCTAATAATATATATATATATATTTTAAATTCATTTATTTTAAATTAATCAATTAAATGAAAAAATCATTGATTGAAGTTGGCCCAAGAATTAATTAAAATAAATAATTAATTTACAACTCAATCTATTTTTTCAAAATTAAAAATTCGAAAAATATTGCATAAATAAAATGCAATTTTCGAAATTGATTAAGAAAATAAAAAAAAATATATATTGAAAATTATTTAAATTTAAGTTGAAAAATTAAATTTCAACCTAAAAATAATTTTCTATTTAATTAAGTGTCATGAAAAATAAATAAATATTTAAGTATCATGATGAAAATCAACTTAGATATTTAAAATTTTCAAGTTAATTAAATGTATTAAATTCAAGAAATAAATAATTAAGTGTAGAGAAGGCTTAATTATTAATTTCTATTTAATACTAGGAAAAATATACTTAATAAAATTGTACCAAAATTAATTATTTAATTTTACAAAGTATAATATTTTCCTATTTAAATATTAGAAATAATAAGTAGTCTAGAAATTACTATCTAGAAAATATCTTATTTGACTAAGTATCTTTTCAACAAAAATTTGAAAAATATCTAATTTAAGTTATATAGTAAAAATCTAAAACTTAAATAATTTCAAATTTAGATTTAATTAAATATCAAAAATTAAGTTGTAACCACTTAATTTGAAGATATCTTTTTAAGTTAATATTCGAAAAGATATTAACCTAAAAAAAGATCTAAAATATTCCATTTTAAGTTAATATTCGAAAAGATATTAACTTAAAAAAATATCTTAAGAATCTTTAATAACTAATGCCTAGGATTCCTCAACTTGATTTAAAATTTAAATCAAATATTCAAATTTAAGTTAAATAAGAAAAATCAGTTGATATAACTAATTTATAACTTAAATAGGAATATTTAATTAAATAAGCTCCAGAAAGAATCTTAGTTAGTTAAAATTCTATATTTAATTAAATACAAGAAAAATACAAATAGTTTGTCAAGAAACAATATCTAAACTAAAAGTGTTTTTCTTAAAATTAACTTTAAAATATTAAAATGAAAATAAATTTTCATATATTTTAAAAGTTAATTATGTTGCTAATTCAATTTTATTAGGTCAAACTAATATAATTAACCTAGTACAGTTATTTAAATCAGGCAAATGGGCCTTCACAATTGGGGTAGTTCATGTGAGGGGGTGCTGGGTTCAGTATGTCGTACCCACTTCTATGGCTCCCAACTCTCACACAAGGCCCAAAAGAGAGGAATTTAACCTTAAAATAAATAACTCTTATTAATTGAATAGGTCCAATAACTAGATGGACCTAAATAAAATCTATCATGGTGTGACATTTTATTTAGCAACAACCTATATGCATCTATATTAAAACAAAATAAACATATAGGCTCACACAAGCACACTTTGGATGGATCCTATCATGTTGCTAGGTCATACACAGATGAAAGAAGATTGTAAAATATACCTGTTACAAATTATTAACTTGACCAAGGGAGCCATCAGATCATTAGGTTTGGCAAAAAGTAACCATGGCTATTTGCAATCAAGTAATAATAGGTTTTGAAAACTTACACACAAGCTAAAACCACATACTCCTGCAACAAGGTTAGCTGGATAGTTGGAAGTAGGATTTATTTAATTTTAAATTAGTAAATTAAAAATTAAATATTTAAAAAAATATTTAATTAAAAAAAATAAATAATTTAATTTTCGAAAAAAAAATATTTATACAAATTTCGAAATTATTTAAAAAAATATTTAAAATTAAACCTACAATTTTGAAAAATTAGGTTTCAACCAACCTAAATATCATTTCAAAATTTGCTAACTACTTTTAAAAATTAAATGTTATTTTATAAATAAAAATTAAATAAAAATTAGAAAAGATAAATTAAATATCTTTTTCAGATTTTAAATTTAATTTGAATAAATAAAATAACAAAATTTAAAAGTTAGCAAAATATCTTACATCTATTTAAAATTACATGATTATAGTTATCTTATTTTAAATTTAAATAAGGTCAAATTATTTAAAAAAATTTAATTTAAAATAGTTAAAATCTGACCTTAAATTTAAAAATAAGATAAGATAGATATTTACTAATTTCAAATTCAAATTACACTAATATCTTGAATTAAATTTAAAAAATATTAAATTAATTCATAATGATAATTAGAATTGAATTAGGAATAGTAAATCTATTAATACAAAACTACACAAAAAATCGGAAGTTAATTCCATGAAAAAGCATGAAAAAACGAAGAAAAACGAAAAAATTGTGAGTTGTACGGACAGTTTTCGCGATCGCAGGAAAATTTAAGCACAACTCAAATTTTTCTGAATCTTCAAAAAATTATAACTAATTCAAATTAAATCGAAATTGAGTTCTGTAAAAAGGTAACTTGCTTAATTTTTTCCATACTATCCAATAAAAATAATTCCAGACACAGAATTGCAATTATTTTTCTCGAAAATTTACAAACATCAATCAATCATCAAATAACACTCAATATAACATGATACCATCCAAAAACAAACAAACAATCGTTTTCAAGTCCAAATTTCATGTAAGTAAATCAATTACCATGGCTCTGATACCAGTTGTTGGAATATTTATTTTACCAGGATCTTAGATCTACTCACAAGTATGTTGTTTAAACACCCTAAATATGAACTTTCTAAAACGATAAATTAAACACATATAAAGTTAAGAAAACCTTACATTGATGCAGCGGAATTAATGTCTCCTTCCACTCAGATCTCTAACCCTGGAATCCTTTCTGTAGCAGAGTATAATCAAGATCTGAGCCCGAATGTCCTTCTTCTTCAAGTTTGATCCTTCACAGTCTTCCAATCTATGATTGAGTTACTGCTTGCTGTGTGTGGGCACTTACTCTTTCACTAGGGTCGAAATTGATCAAGGAGAAAAGAAGAGAGAGGGTTTCGGCCAGGTATAGAAAGTGGGAAAGGCTCAGTTTTTTCTGAAGAGAGAAATTTCTGTCAGATTACTAATGAAAAGCATGTGAAAGCATGTTTTGTGACTGAGCCATCACTTTCTATTTATAGGAAACTACTAGGTTTAGGTTAGGAATTATTTGGCATTAAAATAATGAAAAAATTAATTTGAAATTCCACAATAAGTGGCCGGCCATGGTGTTATAATGGGCCTCACTTGATTTTGCAGTTTTATCAAATTTTATCTCTATTTTCTCAAAAACGCCAATTTTCCAATTCTAACCTTTTAAATGCCAAAACTAATTATTTAATATCTAAAATAGATTATTAAATAATATTGTCATTTAATTTAATTATTAATTAGACATATAAAGTCCATTAATAAATAAATAAACCTAGAAACTCTTTTCTTTACAATTTCACCCTTGCTTAGTGAAAATTCATAAAATTAGACATAGTCTAACTTTAGAATTATAATTGATCAATCACGAATCAATTAATGATTCTTACAAGCAGAATGTTCTCAACTAGAATGGGGACCATGGATCTATATGCCGAGCTTCCAATAAGTGAACCAAATTTACCAAGTAATTTCCTACTTATTAATTCTTCGTTGAATCCACTCTTAGAACTTAGAATTGCACTCTCAGACTTATATAGAGCATATTGTATGTTCCACGATATCAAAATTCTATCTCATTTAACTATTGTTATAATCTTATTGTGATTTAAAGATCCTCTATAAAGATGATCTACATCGAGATGGGATTTCTTTACCGTTCTCACCCCTCAATGTATTTTGCCCCTTAAAACACTTAGCTACCTGTAAATGGTGTTTAGTGATCTAATAATTAGTCAGTTAAACAAGAGCTCATCCATGTACTTCTATTTGCTAAGCTCGAAGGGAATCATCACTTGACTTCTATACACCAGTAGAAGCTATAGATTCCATATTTATGTTCAGCACTCCCACTCAATCATACTATCATGTTCCCAAAATGTACGTATCACCCTGACCCAAAAGTAGGCTTAACTAATAAATCAAAGAACATGAATAGCACTCCTGAGTTGAGCCCAAGCTTATCAGGATTTAGATTCTTTTAATCTTAAGATCAACTACTGATATTGACTTGGAAAGATATGTATAACGGTAAGTTTGTAATATCTTAACTTAGTTGCAATATCGGTCCAGTCCAATGTATACTCCATACATTCGAAACTAGTATACTTTACTAATGCCCTGGAAAGAACATAACACTTACTCCAAGTGTAAGTATACATCATCGCTGATTATCACATTAGTGTAAATCCAATAACACTGATGAAACAGGGACCAAGTCTTTTGATTCATATGATCACAATCACATTCCACTGTGTTTACGATACTGTAATTGTGAATAAACATATGATCTGGATTTAATTGATTTTGTGTGTATGAATGTAATAAACATATTAAACATATTAAACCATTGGCATGTAAAATTTATGCAAACATCAATCACTTCAAATTTCTTATATTGATAACTAATCAGATTGTAAAGAGTTTTATTTAGGGCATAAAACCCAACACTTTCTATCCTCAGAGTGATGACAATCCAAAAGGACAATTCAGATATTGGAAGATATGTTACGAGCCTGTGTTATGGATTTTGAGGGCTCCTGGAGTAAGTAATTACTGTTGGTAGAGTTCTCGTATAATAACAGTTATTAGAGTACAAAAGGGATGGCTCCCTATGAATTGTTATATGGCAGAAAGTATAGATCTCCCATTCATTGGGATGAGATAGGGGATACGAAATACTTAGGTCCAGAATAAGTACAACGGACTAATGAAGCAATCCAGAAGACTAAAGCCATAATGCTTGCATCTCAGAGTAGGCAAAATTGTTATGCAGATTTGAAATGTAGGAATGTAGAGTTTCAAGTAGGAGATCATGTGTTCCTACGGGTGTCTCCAATGAAGGGATCAAACGTTTTAGTAAAAGAGGAAAATCATGCCCTAGATTTACAGGAACATTCGAGATTTTTGAGAAGGTTGGACAAATGGCATATCGCTTAGCTTTGCCTCCAGCTCTTTCAGCAGTTCACAACGTATTCCATGTTTCTATGCTACAAAAATACGTTTTAGACCCTATTCATGTACTATGTTATGAACATCTTGACCTGCAACCAGACTTATCATACGAAGAACATCCAATTCACATCCTAAACAGAAAGGATAAGTTCCTTCTGAACAAGACCATAGCTTTGGTCAAAGTACTCTGGAGAAACAGCAAGGTGGAGGAAGCCACCTGGGCGTTAGAGTTTGACATGAGAGCTCAATATCCAGAGTTGTTCAAGTTAGATTTTGAGGACGAGATCCTTTTAAGGGGGGATAATTATAAATAATGCTTAAATTTAATTTGGAAATTAGCAGATTATTAGGGTTTAATTATGAAACTTACATATTAGTTATGAATTATCAGTTTACAGAGATTTATTTGAATTCAGAATGCATTCTGTATGTCATATATGGAATTTCATAATTTTGCATGTTTTGTGCCCGACAATATTGGAACGCGGTGTTTGGCTATTAGAATCACATAATAGTATTTTTTTTAGTATAAAAGGGGCAATATAGTTAGACATTGGGAATGTCGGGAATAGTTGAGATTTTAGAATTGACAAAAATACCCCTAAGTGATTTTTATGATTTTTAGTGTGGGCAAGGGCAAAATGGCCGTTTTGCTTTAGGGTGTTTTTTCCTTTAGTGGACATTAGTGGAAAGAATAATTTAATTATTATCTCTTAATTATTTAGATAAAACCAAAATTATATCTCATTTTTTGAAAAATGAGAAATTAAACCAAAAAGAACTCTCTCTCTTTTTCTCTCTCAAAATCTCTAGAGCAGCTAGGGTTTGGAGTTTTCTTCATCAATTCAAGCAAGTTACAACATGAGTTTAGTTATCTCAAGCTCTAGGTAAGTTTTTAACATCATCTTCTTTAGTTTTCTTGAACTTTAAATAAGAAATTTTGCATGAATTGTTAGTTTAGAGTTTTGTGGTTGTTGTTGGAGTTTGATATTGTTTTCTGAAGTTGAATTATGTTTAGATATGTTGTTTTTGGCTGGTTTGAGTGGCTGTAGTGTTGTTTGAGCAAGCTTTGAGTTTTAGAACTCAAGCTTGGCTCTTTAATGGTGATTTTTGATTCTGAGCTTGTGTAGTTGTTTTATTGCTTGGAATATATCTACTGGGGCATAATATGTAGGTTTGGAAGGTTTGGTAAGGATTGGAAATGATTTGGTTAGCTTTTGGAATTTTTGGGGCTTTGTGGTGTAAACCAGTTAACCGGTTTTGCAGGCCCTGTAACACTGGTTAGCCGTATTTACTGCTGGGTTCCCCAAAAATTTCGTGTTGTCAATTCGTGTTATTTTCAGAGGTTTTGTTGGTTAATTCCCTGTTAGTTTAGGGTATTTCCATGTTAACTTACAATAGGTAGGTTTTCGGTTTAAAACCTAAGTCTCCAGTTGTGATTAAGCGTGTCACTTATCCATGTTATGATCGATGTGATTTAGGGGCTTGTAATTCGCCGAGTAGTTATTCCACTCAGGTTGGCCGGCACACCTGAATTCAGAAACAAGGTAAGATTAGTATAATGTCATGCATATGTATTTACATGTTTAGCATACATGTTGTTTATGCCTGTTAGAATACATTGATAGCAATAATAGTATACATAGAGTTGTACTGATTACTGATAAATGTATATTGGCTAAAATACTAATCGATGTTGTCACATCAATATAGCTAGAGTACGACTGGCATATTCAGTATAGGCTGACATTATAGTCGATAGTATTGTCGTATGAACGTTCAAGACTCAGTACTATGTGAGATATGGGGATTGGGTTATGGTCGGGTGTATGGGCGCCTGATTATAACCTGGGATATTATTATGTTTTATGTTATGCTTTTCTTACTGATGTCGACTCATAGTTGCTATTTCCATGTGTAGGTAAGGGCAAGGCTAAGGCTGAGTAGCCGTGAGAGCAAGCAGATAGAGGTTGTACATGTCGGGGTGGTTAGGCCTGGAGTGTACAATCTTTGCAACATCAGGACTGTTGTTGTGTAGTCGCTAGGCGACAGAATTTTGTATATGAATAGTTAAAATTTTGTAAATGGCTTTTTTTTTTTTTTTGTTAAACGGGATCCCAAAATTTTAAGTGTATGCTACGTTATGTTTTTAATTAAATTAGCAAAATTTTATTTAATCACGATTTTCAATAATCTTGTTGATTAGCAACGAGTTGTACAATTATTTACAAAATCACGCTAACATGCCTAAAATAGTTAGGGTGTTACACAAGTACTCAATCATAGGTTTAGTCAGTCATGCCTTTGTGAGCTAGCATCTAATCTATTCTCTAGCAACAATCTGAGTGATCTCAAGGTTGATATTGATACATTTTGGCTGAAACTAAGTTGTCTTACCGTAGAGCACCACCTTTTGACCCTCACATTGCTAAGTTGGCAACAATGGGTAGGGTCGGTATAGTGGAGGAGGCCACATAGCCTTTGGAAAGTTGAGATCTAGAGGTTGGCTAGATAGAGGTTCTTGTTGCCGACCATGGTGTTGAGAACCCAAATAGGGAGTCCGAGGTTGAGGAGGTTTTACCTGCTAGGAAAAGGCAGTACAAGACCTATTTTGTTTTCTTAAATAGCCCTCTAGGCTCGTATGATGGTGATAGGAAACCTTTGAATAGGCTTGGTCTGCCTTCGGTGATCGGTGTAGACCATGTTTTAATATAAGCTACCGAACCTCAGGTTCTCGATTCTGGAGTGCAGGGAGATCGTTGGGTGTCTCTTCCGTCTATTATTAGTTTCAAGACTCTTGATAAGGTAAGAGAGAGTGGACTAGTGAGAGGCATTTAGTGTGAGGTGTCATTGAGGGACCAACGAGCGTATTGGTTGTCCGTCAACTGGATGGCGTGGTCAGAGCACCACATTCAGCAAGGGCAGTACTGCCTTTGCACCCATACTTCAGAGGCATCGCGACATAATTCGAACTGTGCCCAACATAAATCACACTGAAAGGTATCAAGTACCTTTTAGCAATGTTTGTTCGTTATGCAGAGCTAGGATGACCTCAGCCTACTCCTTATGAGATTGGATACTATTTTGACTTGAAGTCTTCTCCGAAGTATAATTGGACGGGGTACTTCTACTATACCCAGATTGGCTATTAGTGGTTTAGTGACACCAACAGTATGCCTTTGTCGAAGGTGGGGGGATATGTCAGGAACTATTTCATTGGCTACGATATGTAGTAGGTTCGTCACCACCACTTTTAGAGAGTGCCCACTTACAAACACTCCATTCCTACCTTCAAATGAGGGATAGAGCGAACCATATTCTATGCCTCCTAGTAGAGAGGAGGAATAGACTGAGGCTGGCCTACGTGGCCAATTATCGGACATATGACCTATATCCCTTCGAGTCTAGAGTTAACAGTGCAATCATTGCTAATCGAAGAAGTTTCCTTGAAAATCGTGTGTAATTAAAATTTTAGATTTAATTATTAAACTTTATAAACTTTTATAGATATAATTATAAAAGCTAGGATCCCATAATTAAACTTTTATAGAATATTCAAAACATATTTAGTCAGGTCGCACAACGACTACAAAATAAAACCCTAGATATCCCGAGACCGAACGCTCCAGGTTGCGCCGCCATGGCATGTACAACATCAACCTAGCCTGAGGCTCACTCCTATTCAACCTTTGCCTTTCCTTTACCTACACACAAAAGTAGAGTTGAGTTGAGAGACTCAGTAAGAAAAGCATATAACAAATAATATAATACTGAGTTGTATCTACGCGCCTATACACCTATTTACAAGGCTTAACAAATGAGCAAGAACATTCTTTACTAGGGTACAACCACTGTACCATATACACTACGTACCGGCATTGTACGAGTTTTGGTAGGGTTAGTTTCATACCTTGAGTATCACTAAGTAATATACCACACACACCCTGTACTTTCCTGCACTTGTGCTGGTAACACAATAATGTACTCTTAAACATTGTACACTATACCAATGCACTCAATACCACCTCCGTACAAGTGTTGGTAGTGTACTAAGCATAATAATCATGCATATATATATATATATTTCACACATACATACATTCACATATATAAATCACATGTTTTACCTTATTCTTACCTCGTTTCTAAATTCAAGTGAGTTGGCTGACCTGAACAGAAAACCTCATGCTGGATGGATGCCCTAATCACATAACATAATCAGGTAAATAACACGCCCAAAACCCTAATATGGGAAACCCGAACCTCCAACTAAAGGTTCTGCCATAGACAACTGAAACTATAATTCCTTAAGAAATAGGGAATCACCCAACCAAGGCTCTGAAATGGACACAAATCGACGAAAAGAATTGTTCGAGAGACAAGTCCTAGAACTAGTTAACCAGTTTTACAGGACTTAGCAAACCGGTTAACCAGTTTGCACCAGGTTTCCCCAAACAATTCAAAACCTATCCAAAACATGTCCAACTTTCACCAAACTTTCCAGAACACCTATAATAACATCAACCAACATATTCCAAGCAACGAAACCTAGAAATTCACTTAAAATCAAAAAGTGGCATTGATGAACCAAGCTTGTGTTTTCAAACTCAAACTTGTGCATCCATGCCACCGAACCTCAAAACCAGCAACAAACATCAAAACAAACTGAAATAAAACTTAGAAATCAAACAACACTATAATCAAACCCTAAACTAAACTTCAAAATTTCATACCAAAACCAACCAAAACTTAAGGAGTTCATAAGTTAAGAGTTTCTGGGGCTTACCTTCAGTAATTACTCACTGAACTCAGCTAGCACTCCTCAATTAACACCAGAAAAAAATCCCAGGTCTAGGCTGGTCTTGTGGTGGTCGAGCAAGGAAGAAAGAGAAAGGGAAGTTCTTGATTTTCTTAATTTCTTTTTTTTTCTTTGATTTTCCTAAGATAAATCAAACCTAATTAATTAATTCCCATGCTGAAATAAACAAAGTGGCCAGCTGCCACTCTCCCATGTAGCCACCTAAACCTCCATTTAAAATTACCAAAATACATTTTTAGCCTAAAACTTAAGCAATTTAAAGTCTGGGGGTAAAATGGTCAAAAGCCATAACCCCACTCAAACTTGATATTCTATTTATCTCCACTAAGAAAAAGGTTCTAAACTTACCCATGTGATTTAAATGGCCATCCATCGCATTTTCCGTCATCACCGTGTAAAAATTATAAAAATTGCATATTTCATATATAATACAAATAAAACATCTAGAGTTTAATAAAATCTCTAGAATTGAGAAATTATAACTCTAATACCCATTTCTAAAAGTGGGACCAGCAATTAAATAAATTAATAACTATTTATATAATTATCAATACTCAATGCTAATTGCCTTTACTAATCCATATCCTAAAATGTAGTCATTACAACGAGGGCTAAGGGCCCATCAAGCTGGTTAGATGGAGTGAGGAGGCTAGCCTAGGAGGCGAGCATACTCCTGATATGGATAACTATGTTCCTCTATCCCAGATTGCCAAGAATTTAGAGAAGAGAGAAAGGGCCTTCTGTTAGTGCTTGGCTCACGGGGGAACCGTCGGGGACGCCACTCCGCTGATGAGGGCTAGAGGCAATCTATCAGGCCCACCTGCCCCTTGCTTATATCTAAAGGCAAGGACAAGGCAGCCACTAATGATTCAGATGACTCCTCTTCTGACGATGATGGTAGTTGATTGCACCATCTTTTCTATTTTGATCTTATATTTCATATTCATAACTTTTATTCTGACTTTGTTACTTTCTTTTTGTAGGTATGGCTTCAAGACTCAGGTCTAGTTGGAGGGCCCTCAAATGAGACTTCGAGTGGCCCTAGGGCCAAGGTGGCTTGGACCACTCATTTTGATGATGCTGCAGGACCTTCTCTTCCTCCTTCTCCACCTGGGCCTGCACTAGCTAGGCAGCCCATGATCCTTGACCCTCCATTGAGGAAGACTCACCCTTTGAGCAAGGGCGCCTAGAGGCCCAGCTGAGGGGACGATTCAGCCATGGACAACAGAGCCATGGAGGCAGCTCCCATGCGTATGGATAAAGCCTTACCCACTGTGGACGATAAGCTTTGAGAGCTTGGTGATGGCGAGTTGGAGAGGCTATGCTGACCTTAGTAAGTTGCACATCTAACTTTGCTCACTTTTCAATATTGTCGAACGTTGTCAACCATAAGGAGCTATTGTGCAAGGCTTACTAGCCAGTGTAGTGTTCTTGAGAGGCTGGCCAGCCCTGGTAGAACCATAAAGGGGCTGCCTGGCTTGTATTGTCTTCTGCCACTAATCTTGACTTTATTTTGTTTTTAGGCATTTATGAAGCTCATCTTTTTTCACGAAAAATCCAATGGGTCCTCAAGTGCTCTCTGAGAGCAACTAAAGACCTAGGACACTAAGCTTCTAAAAAGAGGTGAGGTCCTTACCAACTTAGAGGCTCTTGTCCAATAGAAGAAGGACAAGAATTCTGATTTTGAGTGCATGCTAACCATCAGGAACCAGGAGAATACTTTACTTGCTGGTGATGTCTCCAGGCTACAAACAGAACTCGGGAGGAGTAATGATGAATTATAGCTTGGCCTTGATGGCCAACAAGCCATAAGGAAAAAGTATGCTAGCTTGTCTTTTGAGATTATCTATGAGATCAAGCTGCACAACCCCAGAGTTGATCTTTCCTACATGGGGACTCCTTTCCTTGAGTGCACACTGGTTAAAGGAAATAGTTGTATATGAGCAGGATGGAGACAGACCAGACCACCGTCCAGCCAGAAGGATCGTATTTAGGGCAGTTTGATGAGGCAATGGTCAGTAAACCCAGTGAGGAGGTGCCCAACCAGCGTATTGACCAAGTGGTCGACCAGCCTATAGAGGCTATGGCTGACCCACTCTTTGGTGATCAAGACATTACAGCTTCCGACTTAGCTCCATCTACACCTGCACACGAGTAGCTTTACTTTATTAGTTTTTCAAACTTATGATTTTATTTTCATAGACATTTTTATTTCATGTTCTGTAAGGCTTATTGGCCTTTCACTTTTGAACACTACTTATTTTCAGCCTTAGGGATTTCATGTTCATACTTTTGGCCTATAGCCACTCTATTTTTGAACATTACTAATGTTTAGCCCTAAAGCTTTAAAATTATGGATATTTGATCGACCAGGCAGTCTTTAATCCCTGCTATCTTCTTATTGCCTTGACATGTAAGTATCTGAATTTACTTTTCTTTACGTCAAGCTGAAGTATGGTTGCACTTGACTCAAAGGCAGGTTTAGTACCTTATACTAAGCATTAAATTTTCTCTACATAAGTTCTCTATGCTAGTTAGATGCATTGTACAGTGTGGGTGCCTCCCAAGTGAGCCTGTAGACTTATGGTCTCTTGGTCACTTGTAATTCACCAAGGTTCATAGACCTTTCTTGGGAATTTTCCAGGGTTAAATGTATTCCTAGATTTATCAGTACACAGGGTTTATCAGTTCTCTAGACAAGATTGTGTGATTAAATGTATTCCTAGATTTATCAATACACAGGGTTTAACTGATATGATAATCTACAACGTAGTTTACTTGCAGCTTGGATAAGTGCTATGTCGTTTCCAGGGCATTGGTTAAAGTAATCTTGGGTTGGATGTATGGAGTATGCATCGGAAGGGACCAATATTGAATTTGGATTAGATATGATAATCTTACCGTAATATCTATTCAATTCAATATCACCTAGTTGATCCTAGATCAAATGATCTCAATTCTGAGATGGTTAGGTTCGATCTCGAGAGTGTTATTTGTGTTCTTTGATTTGTTAGTTAATCCTACCTTTTGGTCCGGGTGATACATACATTTTGGGAACACGGTAGTACAATTGAGTAGGAGCGCTAATCATAGATATGGAATCTATAGCTTCTATATGGACATAGAAGTGAAACGATGATTTCCTTCGACCTTGGCTAAATAGAGATAAATGATAGAGCGCTCATTTCAGTGATTATATTAGTTCACTAAAATATCATTTATAGGTGGCTAAGTGTTTTAAGGATAAAATACATTGAAAGGGTGTAACGGTAATTTTGTCCCTTTGCAATGTAAATCATCTATAGCTGATCATTGATTATTAGGATTATAATAATGGATAATTAATAGCGTATCTATATCGTGGAACATATTGGGATTATAACAATGGATAATTAATAGAGAGTGCAATTCCAAGTTTTGTAGTGGTTCAACGAGGAATTAATAAGTTAGAGAATTTACTTGGTAAATTCTAGATCTGCTTATTGGAAGCTCGGTTATATAGGCCCATGGTCCCTATACTAGTTAAGACAAACTGCTTGTAAGACTCAGTTAATTGATTTTAATTCTAAAATTAGTCTGTCTAGTTTGTAAATTTTCACTATGTTATGGCTTGATTGTGAAGAAATAGTATTTTAGGGTTAATTTATTATTTAAGAGACTTTATGGAGTCTAATTAATAAATATTATAAATGACAATTTTATTTGATAATTATTTTAATTATTAAATAAATAGTTTGGCATTTATAGGGTTGAAAGTGCAAAAAGTGGTTTTTGTGAAAAATAGACAAATGGTTGAGAAAAATGGCAAAAATCTAATTAGTGAAGGGCCCACTAGTGGCTAGCCACTTAAGGGTAATTTTGATCCATTTTTATCATTTTTTTATTTCAAATAATTCAATCCTAACCCTAAGAGCAGTAGTATAAAAGGAAGAGAAAGTCTCATTATCCAACTAATGCTTCAAAGGCAAGAAAAACTAGCTTTCTTTCTCTCTAGGTTTTAAGACTTCTTCTTCTTCCTTTCTTCTCTTGATTTTCAAAATCCTTAGCCTTTCTTCACAAAAATAAACTTCAGCCATTAGTGATTGAGTGCATGCCCACACATTACAAGTGAGTCATTAATCATAGTGTGTAAGACTGTGCAGAATCCAAACAACAAGAAGGAGAGTCGGGCTCAGATCTTGGTGATACTCTGCTACAAAAAGGATACAAGGGTTAGAGATCTGAGCGGGAGGATTCATTTAATTCCGCTGCAACCACTGTAAGGTCTATCATACCTTTTATGTGTTTATTTTCAACGTTTTTGAAATTCATATTAGGATGTTAAAAATATACTTGTTAGTAAGTCTAGATCTTGGTTAAATATATTCCAATAACTGTCCTCAGAGCCATGATAATTGATTTACTTTCAAGTAATATGGATTTAAAACGATGTATGTGTGATTTGGATGTGATTCATGTTGATCTATGTGTTTATTGATGATTGATTGATCTTTGCAAAATTTTACGTAAATTAATTTGATTTTCGTTCTAAAATTATTTTTATTGGATAGTATGGAAAAAATTAAGCAATATCCTTTTTTACAGAACTCAATTTTGATTCTATTTGAATTAATTATGAATTTTTAAAATCTGAAAAAAATTTTAGGGAGTGATGATACACCCTACGCGCGCGGATACCCCTACTTTTAGGGGTTCAGGCGCATTCGGACACAACCATGTCCGAGTTTCCTCGGACAAATGGGCTGATGCTGTCTGAAGGGCCTCATACGCGCGCGGAAAGGCTGCACGCAGCCTCCTTGGCTGAGGTTTCTCGACTGTGCATTCTCCTATGCGCGCGCGGATGGTATGCACTGCATGCCATCCGTACCAAATGCAATTTTTTTTTTAAAATCTTTTCATTTTTTCATGCTTTTTCATGGAATTAATTTTGAATTTTTTGTGTAGTTTTGTATTCAGATTTTTATTTTTCATATTTCAAATCTAATTATCATATTTAAATTAATTAATATTTTTTTAATTAATTTAAGATATTAGTGATATTTAAATCTTGAAAATAGGTAAAAATCTATCTTTTTGCTTAGTTAATTATCTTATTTTTAAAATTTGATTATTTTATCTTATTTTTAAATTTAAGGTGGGATATTTTATATTTTAATTATTTAATTATTTTTTTTAAAATGATCTTATTTGAAATTTAAAATAAGATTATTTTCATCTAGAAATTTAAATAGTAACAAGATATTTTGTTAACTTTGAAATTTTTTTATTTTATTGAAATTAAATAATAAAATCAGATAAATGATAATAGTTTATCATTTTATTTTATTGGATTTTTTTTTTTGTAAAAATAACTTATAATTTGAAAAGATGTTAGCATTTTTTGAAATAGATATTTAGGTTTGTTGAAAATCTAATTTTTCAAATTTATAGGTTTAATTTTGAAATAAATTATTTAACTTATTTTTATTTATTTTTTTTCCAAAATAATAATATATGTTTTTTAAATTTTCAAAATTATTTAATTATTTAATTAATTTAAATTAAATAAATCATATATCCAACTATCCAATTTGTTAAATGTGTGTGTTTTATATTGTTTAATTATTAAAATAAGTTTTATAAAACCTATTATTATTTGATCTAAATTGTCATGGTTAACTTGTTGATAGATCCAATGATATGATTTTAACCAATGGTTATATTGTCAATAGGTCAAATAAATAATTTGTAACAGGTAAATTTTGCAATTTTCTTTCATTTGTGTATAAACCTAGTAACATGATAGGATCCATCCAAATCAGTGTGCCTGTGTGAGCCTATATGTTTACTTTGTGCTTAGATGCATATCGGGAGCCCATTTAATTTTTGTAATTAAAATGGACTAGGTTGCTAAATAAAATTGTCACATCTTGATAGGTTTTATTTATGCCCAATTAGTATTTGGGCCTATTCAATTAATAACAATTGTTTAAATTAAGGTTAAATTCCTCTCTTTTGGGCCTTGTGTTAGAGTTAGGGGGCCACAGCAGTTGGTACGTCATCCTGAACCCAACCCTCCCTCATATGAACGACCCCAATTGTGAAGGCCTAGTTGCCTGATTTGAATAATTGTACTAGGTTAATTAAACTAGTTTAACCTAATAAAATTGATTAGCAACATAATTAATTTTGAAATATATATAATTAATTGAGAAAAACACACTTAGTTCAATAAAATTTAAATTCAATATAAACTAGATGTATTTTTTGTATATAATTAAATAAAAGAAGTTATAACTAATTAGATTCTTTTAGAAACTTAATTATTTGAATTTTCAAAGAAAATATATTTAAGTTGAAATTAGTTTTTCAAATTAATTTTGGATCAACTTAAATTTTATTTTTTTTTAAAATATAATTAAGTAGAATCGTCTTGAAAATTAGTTATTCACGTATTCTTTAAATATTTTTTTAAGTTGAAAATTTGTTAATTTTTGATCAACTTAAAATGGAAATTTTTTCTAATTAAGGTGATTAGTTCAAGATACTTAATTTGTTATTTAATTAAATTTTTGAAAATAATTTAAGTTAGAAATTTTATTAATTTAGAACAACTTAAATTAAATATTTTTCAAATATTTATTTTATTATATTTTAATTATTTTTTGAAATTTTATATATTTATATATAATTTTCGAAATTAATTTTTAAAAATTAAATTAAAGTTGAAAATTAATTATTTAATTAATTTTGATCAACTTAAATTAAGTAATTTTCATTATTAAAATACATGGATTAAAATAAATGATTAATTAAAAATACATTTTTTTAAATAATGAGCTTTAATCAAGAGATATTCGATCTCCATTGTTGGTCTTACAATGGTTAAATATTTTCAATATAAACTTGAGACGCTGGACTTCACGCCCCTTATGAATGGTTATTCGTTAAAAGCATTTAACACCGTAAGATCTCATATGATAAGTGTTTTGTAAGTTTTCGTCTATATTAGACTCTCCTCTATGGTGACTACTTAGAGATAAATTTACAGAACATGGAACAATGGTAGAAGCTCATAAAATGAGAATGACCTTGACTCTCGCCTACTGGGACAACGTTGGATTCTCATTTTGATCGAATAAAAGGTTGCTAAAATGGTGTACATTTTAGATGAGCTGACTAGTCCAAGAACAAATTGAACTAGCAATAACAATAGTCCAAGGACAGTTAAGTAATGATGCTTTAGTTTTTGAATCATCTGTTTTAGATAATGATAAATCCATCTGGATTCTTGATTCTGGATCTACAAACCATGTCTGTTGTTCATTACAATTGCTTGAAAACTGGAATTATTTGAAATCTGGAGAGTTGAAACTTAAAGTTGGTAATGGCGAAATGGTATCAGTTAGAGCTAGAGGAAAAACCAAACTCAAGTTTCAGAACAAAATTTTGGATTTAGACAATGTCTTATTCATTCCAAATTTCAGTAGAAACTTGATAACTGTTTCATGCTTACAGTTGCAACAATATAAATTAGATTTTTCGAACTCTGGTTCTAACATTTCTCGAAATGACATTCAAATTTGTTTTGCATCTATGGAACAGGGGCTTTATGTTCTAAGACAAGAAGCTCCATTTGCGCTAAATAACGCATTGTTTAAGGTAGCTAAACCTAGAAACCACAAAAAGCAAAAGATCAATTATGAAGATGAAACATATCTTGGCCTTTACATCTTGGTCATATAGGCTATGATAGACTTCACAGGTTAACCAAAGGTGGTCCATTGAAAAATGTAACACCCTAACTAACATAGGCGTATTACGTGATTTTTAAACATGCTGTGCAGCTCGTTGCTAATCAATGAGGTTTATGGAAAACGTGATTAATTAAAATTTTTGCTTTTTAATTAAACTTGTAAAATATTTATACAAAAGACTCGGGATCTCGATTACAAAATCATTTACAAAAATTTACTGTTCATACAAAAAATTGTCGCCTAGCGACTAGTTACAAAAATTAGCCTTGTTGTCCCGATGATCGTACGCTCCAGGCCTAACCGCCCCGACATGTACAATCTTCATAAGCTCATTCACGGTCCATCAGCTTTAGCCTTCCCTTTACCTACACATAAACGTAGCACTGTGAGTCGACAGACTCAGTAAGAAAAGCATAATAATATTCATACATAAAACCCGGTCATGATCAGACGCCCATACCACTGATCATAGTCCTAACTGCCGTGTCCAACACGATACTGAGTCCCCCTAACTGCCGTGTCCAACACGGTACTAAGCTCTGAACGTTCATAGGGACGGTACTATTGACAAGTAACAGCCTGATCGGTCGAACCGGTCATACTCCGGCTGCTGGTCATACTCCAGCCTGTACCGACGTGTTACAGTATCCGCCTGATCGGTCGAACCGGTCATACTCCGGCTGCTGGTCATACTCCAGCCTGTACCGACGGGATACGTCAATAGTACGGAACCACCAACCTAAGTGTCAGCCTGATCGGTCGAACCGGTCATACTCCGGCTGCTGGTCATACTCCAGCCTGTACCGACGTGACACAGTTGGATGGTTCGAAGCCAACATACATAACTAATGTAATCTAACAGGCTTCCTACATGCACGCTAAACATGTAATCTACATATGCATACTGTTATACTAATCTTACCTGGATTCCGAATTCAGGTGTGCCGGTCAACCTGACTGGAACTTTTTTGTGCGGCGGATTACAGGCTCCTAAACCATAAAAATCACAACACTATAAGTGACACGCTAAATCACTTCCCGGGGACTTAAACTAGGAACAAAAAGTTTCCCTATCGATTAAAAGCATGGCAATACCCCCAAAAACATAAAATCGAGGAAATCTAGGGTTCCTGAATTTTCCCCAACCGGTAGATCGGTTTCCCAACCGGAATTCCGGTTGTGGGAAATTTCAAAACCCCCATCCGGAATTCCGGATGCACAACCAGAATTCTGGTTCCTCGCAGGCAGCAATATCAAAAATTCATAACTCACTCAAATCAACTCCAATTCACATGAAACCTTCTAGACCTGTTCTATACATCCCCTAGAACATTTCTAAAGCTTCAAAACCACCCAGAAAGCACAGTAACAAAAATCACCATTAAAGCTCAAGCTTTGAGTTCCAAACTCAAACTTGAGTAAACCTAAATAACATGCATCCAAACTAGCTCAAATCTACTTAATCAAGCCTAGAATAACCTCTGAAAACAATAACAAACATCTACAGCAAGCAATTAACAGATTCACACATTTCTTTAAAAATCATAGCTTTTGAACAAAAATTCATAAACTTGA
This sequence comes from Cannabis sativa, assembly GCF_029168945.1. NCBI lineage: Eukaryota > Viridiplantae > Streptophyta > Magnoliopsida > Rosales > Cannabaceae > Cannabis > Cannabis sativa. Next base: position 22,068,686 of record NC_083602.1, on the reverse strand, counting down.
ACCAAGTAACTAGCATGCATGAAACCTACTTAATTCCATTCAAATCAAGCATAGAAAAACACAGAAAATAACCTAAAACTACAGCAGCAATAACATCAAAATAGAACATGCATAACTCATATTTTTCATCATTTTTCCAAGAAAATAAAGGAAGAAAGCTAGGGAGCACATACCATAACAAGAGATCACTAGAGTTTGCAAAATAAAGCTTGAATCACCAAAGAAAATGGCTGGCTTTTGATGCTCCAAGAGAGCCGAAAAAGAGAGAGAGGTTTGAGAGAAAAGCTTTCCAAATTTTCTATTTTTTTTTCTAAGTGTAGTTTTTTTTGTAAAATGAAATAAAACTACCTAACATAAATCAATATCATTTCAGCCATATAAATCATAAATAAACCTTTATTTTTCATTTAATAAAATCACAAGAAGACAAAATATCATTGGGGCAAAAAGACCATTTTGCCCCTCCACCCTAAAACCACATAAATAACACTAAAGGGGTATTTTCGGAAAATTCTAAATTCCGGCCATTCCTGACATTCCCAATGTCCAATAAACCGTCCCAAACTACTAACATACTAAGTTGTGATTTCTACTGAGCCAAACACCGAGTTCCAAAATACCGGGCACCGGAATGCAAAATTATGCAAACTACTACATGACATAAAAATGCATCTCTGAATTCAATAATAACAGTATAAATAATTATTTAAATAGCTATAAATAATTTCATAATTAAACGTGATTAACTGCTAATTTCCAAATTAAACTAAGCGGTCTTTACAACTATTCCCCCCTTAAAAGGATTTCGTCCCCGAAATCTAACCTGAATAACTCTGGATATTGAGCTCTCATATCTGACTCTAGCTCCCAGGTGGCTTCCTCCACCTTGCTTTCTCTCCAGAGAACCTTGACCAAAGCTATGGTCTTATTTCGAAGGACTTTATCCTTTCTATCCAGGATCTGCACTAGCTGTTCTTCATAAGTCATGTCTGGCTGCAGCTCAAGGCTCTCATAACTGAGTATATGAGAGGGATCTGAAACGTATTTTCTCAACATTGAGACATGGAATACGTTGTGAACTGCTGATAAGGCTGGAGGCAATGCTAACCGGTATGCCACTTGACCTATCTTCTCGAGAATCTCGAAAGGTCCTGTAAATCTAGGGCATAACTTGCCTCTTTTCCCGAAACGTTTGATCCCCTTCATCGGAGATACCCGTAAAAACACATGGTCCCCTACTTGGAACTCAACATCTCTGCATTTCGGATCTGCGTAACTCTTCTGTCTGCTCTGTGAGGCAAGCATTCTAGCTTTTATCTTCTCTATTGCCTCATTGGTCCGCTGCACTGACTCTGGACCTAGGTATTTCCTCTCCCCTGTCTCATCCCAGTGAATGGGAGATCTACACTTCCTACCGTATAACAGTTCATAGGGAGCCATCCCTATCGTACTCTGATAACTGTTGTTGTAAGAAAATTCTATCAACGGTAGATATTTATTCCATGAGCCTTCAAAATCCATAACACAGGCTCGCAACATGTCCTCCAATATCTGAATTGTCCTTTCGGACTGACCATCTGTCTGAGGATGGAATGCTGTACTGAATTTCAGCTTTGTACCCATTGCTCGCTGCAAACTCTGCCAAAATTTGGAGGTGAACTTCGGATCCCTGTCCGAAACTATAGACTTCGGTACCCCGTAAAGTCTTACGATCTCTCTGACATACAACTCGCTGGCCGATCCACTGTAAATGTTGTTCTAACCGGCAGAAAATGAGCAGATTTTGTAAATCGATCCACCACTACCCAGATGGAATCAAACAAACCCGTGGTCCTAGGTAACCCGACCACAAAATCCATCGTGATATCTTCCCACTTCCATTCTGGTAGGGTTAGAGGCTGCAACAACCCTGCTGGTCTCTGATGTTCAGCCTTAATCTGCTGACAAGTGAGGCATCTCGATACGAATTCTACCAAATTCTTCTTCATACCGCTCCACCAGAAGTACGGTTTAAGATCTTGGTACATCTTAGTGGTGCCGGGATGCAGAGAATACGGGGTAGAGTGAGCCTCCTCAAATATCTCATTCCTGAGTTCCACACTATTTGGAACACAAACCCTAGCTTTATACAGAAGCATCCCGTTGTCTGACACTGAAAAGTCCTTGGCTTGACCAGCCGACACCTCATCTCTGATCTTCACTAACTCTGGATCCGTCATCTGAGCGACTTTTATTCTTTCCAACAGATCAGATTGCAGCGTTAAGTTGTGAAGCTGACCTACCACAAACTCAATGCTGGATCTAACCATATCCTCCGCTAGCTGAGGTGATATCTGAACCATACTAGCTACTTGCCCGGGACCCTTTCTGCTCAGGGCATCGACCACTACATTGGCCTTCCCAGGGTGATAGAGGATCTCACAGTCGTAATCTTTCACTAATTCCAACCAACACCTTTGTCTCATGTTCAAATCTTTCTGAGTAAAGAAATACTTGAGACTTTTATGGTCGGTATAGATTTCACACTTTTCTCCGTAAAGGTGATGCCGCCAAATCTTCAATGCAAAAACCACCGCGGCCAACTCTAGATCGTGAGTCGGGTATCGCTGTTCATAATCCTTTAACTGACGGGAGGCATAAGCGATAACCCGATCGGCTTGCATCAACACACACCCCAGACCCTGTCTGGATGCATCACAGTAAACTACAAACTTTTCGTCGTCTGAAGGCAAAGCTAGCACTGGAGCGGTAATCAACCTCTGCTTCAGCTCCCGAAAACTAGCTTCACACTTATCTGACCATACAAACCGTTGATTCTTCTTTGTGAGTTCGGTTAGGGGCATTGAAATTTTTGAGAAGCCTTCAACGAACCTACGGTAGTACCCAGCTAAACCCAAAAAGCTTCTGATCTCTGTCACTGTCTTCGGTCTCGGCCAATCTCTGACGGATTCGATCTTCCCGGGATCCACCTTGATCCCATCTTTGCTCACAATGTGCCCTAGGGAGGACACCTGAGATAGCAAGAATTCACATTTCTTGAACTTGGGATAAAGCTTATGTTCCCGAAGCCGTTGCAGTACCATCTGAAGATGTAATTCATGCTCCTCTTTTGATTGAGAGTACACGAGGATGTCGTCGATAAACACAATCACACAGATTTCGAGGAAATCCTTGAATACTCTATTCATCAAGTCCATGAATGCTGCTGGAGCATTGGTTTGTCCGAACGACATAACCAGGAATTCATAATGTCCATACCTAGTGCGGAAAGCCGTCTTCAGAATGTCCTCCTCTCGGATTCTCAACTGATGATAACCCGAACGGAGATCAATCTTAGAAAAGACCGTCTTCCCCTGAAGCTGATCGAACAAATCATCGATCCTAGGTAATGGATATTTATTCTTCACTGTTAGCTTGTTCAATTCCCTGTAGTCGATGCACATCCTCATAGATCCATCTTTCTTCTTGACGAATAAAACAGGGGCTCCCCAGGGTGACACACTGGGCCGAATAAACCCTATGTCAAGCAACCCTTGGAGCTGAATCTTTAATTCCTTAAGTTCAGTTGGAGCCATTCTATACGGGGCTTTGGAAACCGGTTCCACCCCTGGTGCCAAATATAACACGAAGTCAATCTCCCACTGAGGTGGTAACCCTGGAAGTTCTTTGGGAAAAACATCCAAAAATTCCCGAACCACTTTGATGTCCTCTGGCCGAATGGTATCTGGCCGAGTGGTGTCCACCAAAACAGCCAGAAACCCTAAACAACCGCCATGTAATAACTCTCTAGCTGACATGGCCGAAATCACCAGGATCCGAGATCCCTGAACTGAACCAACAAACAAAAATGGTTCTTCACCTTCCGGTTGGAAGATCACCATCTTCCTTTTGCAATCAATGCTCGCCGAATATTTAGATAGGAAATCTATTTCTAAAATAATATCAAACTCTACTAATCTCATCTCTATCAAGTCAGAACTTAACTCTCTACCATCTATCCTGATCGGCATAGACCTAATCCACCTATTGGAGATAACCAATTCTCCGCCAGGTAATAGGGTTCCAAACCCTGATTCATATCTATCATACGGTCTATCCAATTTACTAAAGACCCTGGCTGCCACATAAGAATGTGTAGCCCCAGAATCAAACAGCACTGAGTAAAGCGAGTTATTAACAGAAAGCTGACCTGTTACAACTGATGGGCTGACATCTGCATCAGCCTGAGTAATGGCGAACACCCTGGCTGGAGTGGGTATCGCTGGAGCTCTCGGTGCCTCTGAGCGGAGCTGGGGACAGTCCCTCTTGAAGTGTCCGGGCATCCCACAGTGAAAGCATCCCTGACCTTTGCACTCACCCCGATGGTGCCTTTTGCAGCTAGGGCACTCGGGATAGGAGAATCGGGTCTCACTACCACTAGAACGACTACCTCTATTCTGGTTCCCCCGGAACCTCTTGTTCTGACTCGAGCCACCGGATGCAGTGGGTGCTCTCTTCCTCTGGTCCATGGCCGAACCACTACTCCCCCTGCTAAAGCCTGATGCAGGAGGGGTAGGAGCCCCGCCACTCGCCGGAGTACTAGCTGACTCTGACATACACCCAACTGCGCCCTCAGCTCGCAGTGCCTTCTCCACCATCTCAGCATAGGTGGTGTTGTCGTCCGTGGTGATCATCAAATCGTGTTTGATCCTCGCATTTAGACCGTCCAGATACTTCTCTTTCTTGCTGAAGTCGGTTGGCACAATTCCCGAGGCTAACCTCGCCAATCGGTCAAACTGAGTAGTATACTCGGTCACGCTCATGTTCTCACGCTGGGTCAGGTGAGCGAACTCTTTCCTCTTGGCGCTTCTGACCACCTCATTGTAATACTTGGCGTTGAAGAGTTCCTGGAACCTTTCCCAGGTCATGGTGGTGACGTCACGAATCTGAGACACCATGTCCCACCAGACCAGAGCGTCCTCCTGGAACTGGAAAGTGGCACACACCACTCTATCCTTACCGGTGACACCCATGAAGTTTAGGATTTTGGTGATCACCGTCAGCCACTGCTCGGCCTTCATTACGTCTGGACCTCCCAAGAAAACCGGAGGTGCTTGCTTCCGGAACCGTTCATACAAAGGTTCCAATCTATTGGCCGCCACCACTATTTCGGCCTGAGCAGCAGGGGCAGGTGCCACTGGAACTACGGGCACCGGAACTGCAGGAGCACCCTGCTGTCTCAACCTCTGAATCTCGAGGTCTTGCTCTTCTATCCGGGCTTGCATTTCCGCAAATCGAACCTCCCGCCCGGGCTCCCCGATCGAGCCGGGGAGCCTGGGCAGCCTGTGGCGGGTTCTCATCACCCCGACCACGAGCCCTGCCTCGGGGACCTCTACCTCGGCCCCTAATTGGCGAGGGAAACTGAGCTCCCTGTCCTTGATTTGACCCCACAGAATTGCCCTGGCTCCTGGTAGTCCGCCTGGCGTCCATCTAGTCAGAACCGCCTGCGAAACCAAGAGTTGGCATATCAGGTCGTATTCAAGGAGAGCTTACTAATGCCGCTTAATTTTGAAATTAAAAATGGAACATGCGCCTATTCTACTATCAGGCTACTAACATGCTTCTTAACAGGCTTTTCATATTCATAAATAAATAAATAAACTACTAAAGCAATAGAGGCTTACTGAACCGTGAAACGAGCTAACTGCTGATGATGATTGTACATGTCGTGACGATCTTCGGAAGACAACCTGGCGGCTCTGATACCAAATTGTAACACCCTAACTAACATACGCGTATTACGTGATTTTTAAACATGTTGTGCAGCTCGTTGCTAATCAACGAGGTTTATGGAAAACGTGATTAATTAAAATTTTTGCTTTTTAATTAAACTTGTAAAATATTTATACAAAAGACTCGGGATCCCGATTACAAAATCATTTACAAAAATTTACTGTTCATACAAAATAATTGTCGCCTAGCGACTAGTTACAAAAATTAGCCTTGCTGTCGCGATGATCGTACGCACGAGGCCTAACTGCCCCGACATGTACAATCTTCATAAGCTCATTCACGGTCCATCAGCTTTAGCCTTACGTTTACCTACACATAAACGAAGCACTATGAGTCGACAGACTCAGTAAGAAAAGCATAATAATATTCATACATAAAACCCGGTCATGATCAGACGCCCATACCCCTGATCATAACCCTAACTGCCGTGTCCAACACGATACTGAGTCCCCCTAACTGCCGTGTCCAACACGGTACTGAGCTCTGAATGTTCATAGGGACGGTACTATTGACAAGTAACAGCCTGATCGATCGAACCGGTCATACTCCGGCTGCTGGTCATACTCCAGCCTGTACCGAAGCGTGTTACGATATCCGCCCGATCGATCGAGCCGGTCATACTCCGGCCGCGGGTCATACTCCAGCATGTACCGACAGATACGTCAATAGTACGGAACCACCAACCTAAGTGTCACTGATCGGTCGAGCCGGTCATACTCCGGCTTGGGCATACTCCACCTGTACCGAGCGTGACACGGTTGGATGGTTCGAAGCCAACATACATAACTAATGTAATCTAACAGGCTTCCTCCATGCACGCTAAACATGTAATCTACATATGCATACGTTATACTAATCTTACCTGGATTCCGAGATTCGGGTGTCCGATCAACCTGACTGGAACTTTTCTGCGCGGCGGATTACAGGCTCCTAAACCATAAAAATCACAACACTATAAATGACACGCTAAATCACTTCCCGGGGACTTAAACTAGGAACTAAAAGTTTCCCTATCGATAAAAAGCATGGCAATACCCCCAAAAACATAAAATCGAGGAAATCTAGGGTTCCTGAATTTTCCCCAACCGGTAGACCGGTTGCCCAACCGGAATTCTGGTTCTGGGAAATTTCAGAACCCCCATCCGGAATTCCGGATGCACAACTGGAATTCCGGTTCCTCGCAGGCAGCAACATCAAAAATTCATAACTCACTCAAATCAACTACAATTCACATGAAACCTTCCAGACCTGTTCTATATATCCCCTAGAACATTTCTAAAGCTTCAAAACCACCCAGAAAGCACAATAACAAAAATCACCATTAAAGCTCAAGCTTTGAGTTCCAAACTCAAACTTGAGTAAACCTAAATAACATGCATCCAAACTAGCTCAAATCTACTTAATCAAGCCTAGAATAACCTCTGAAAACAATAACAAACATCTACAGCAAGCAATTAACAGATTCACACATTTCTTTAAAAATCATAGCTTTTGAACAAAATTTCATAAACTTGAACCAAGTAACTAGCATGCATGAAACCTACTTAATTCCATTCAAATCAAGCATAGAAAAACACAGAAAATAACCTAAAACTACAGCAACAATAACATCAAAATAGAACATGCATAACTCATATTTTTCATCATTTTTCCAAGAAAATAAAGGAAGAAAGCTAGGGAGCACATACCACAACAAGAGATCACTAGAGTTTGCAAAATAAAGCTTGAATCACCAAAGAAAATGGCTGGCTTTTGATGCTCCAAGAGAGCCGAAAAAGAGAGAGAGGTTTGAGAGAAAAGCTTTCCAAATTTTCTATTTTTTTTCTAAGTGTAATTTTTTTTGTAAAATGAAATAAAACTACCTAACATAAATCAATATAATTTCAGCCAAATAAATCATAAATAAACCTTTATTTTTCATTTAATAAAATCACAAGAAGACAAAATATCATTGGGGCAAAAAGACCATTTTGCCCCTCCACCCTAAAACCACATAAATAACACTAAAGGGGTATTTTTGGGAAATTCTAAATTCCGGCCATTCTCGACATTCCCAATGTCTAATAAACCGTCCCAAATTACTAACATACTAAGTTGTGATTTCTACTGAGCCAAACACCGAGTTCCAAAATACCGGGCACCGGAATGCAAAATTATGCAAACTACTACATGACATAAAAATGCATCTCTGAATTCAATAATAACAGTATAAATAATTATTTAAATAGCTATAAATAATTTCATAATTAAACGTGATTAACTGCTAATTTCCAAATTAAACTAAGCGGTCTTTACAAAAAATGTCACCTTAGGTGAATTACCAGTTTGTGAATCTTGCCTAGAAGGAATAATGACATAACGTTCTTTCTCTGCACAGGGAGAGCGTGCCAAGGAACCACTAGGTATAGTGCATTCAGATCTTTGTGGATCACTGGATGTCAAAGCTAGTGGTGGTTATGAGAACTTTGTCACTTTCATCGACGATTACTCTAGATATGGTCATATTTACCTTATGCATAAGAAATCTGAAACGTTTTGAAAGTTTCAGGAATTTCTAGCATTGGCTCAAAACCAATTGTGTAAAACTTTAAAGATCTTGCGAACTGATAGGGGTGGAGAATATATGGATATCCAGTTCAAAAATCATTTAATTGAACTTGGATTTGGATCCCAATTGACTGCCCCTAGCACTCCACAGCAAAATGAAGTAAAAGAAAGAAGAAATCACACGCTTTTGGAAATGGTTAGGTCCATGCTTAGCTACTCAACTCTACCTACGTCCTTCCGAGGATATGCAATTCAGATGGAAACTGACATTTTAAATGTTGTTCTATCTAATCAGTCCCTACGACACCTTTAGAATTATGGAATGGTCGTATACCCAGTTTACACCATTATTGAATTTGGGGGTGCCCTGCTCATGTCTTAAGAAATAAAGATGGAAAACTAGAAAAGCGAACAGAGGTTTTCATGTTTGATGGAAATTCTAAGGAGACTAGGGGTGGACTATTTTATAGTCGCAAGGATGATAAAGTGTTCGTTTCCACAAACGCTACTTTCCTTGAAGATGACTATATTAAGAATTTCAAGCCACAAAGCAAAGTAGTATTTGAGGAAATGCTTTCAGATATAACTCCTTCCAATGTTCCATCCTCTTCTACTCAAGTAGAGGATAATCCCACTTCCTCGGTTGAACCTTTCCAAGTTGATACAACTGAGAAATCTACCACTAATGTTCTTGTTTAGAAGATCACGGCTCCTCATTGTAGTGGGAGGGTTTCCACAAAACCATCTCGTTATGGCTTGGATGGTGAGATCAATATGGTCGTTGGTGACGGTATTGATTACGATCCATTAACCTATAAACATGCAATGGCAAGTCTAGAACAGAAACAATGGTCAGCCATCATGGATTCAGAAATGGATTCCATTAAAAAGAACAAAGTTTGGGAATATGTAGATGCACCTGATGATTATCATCAAATTGGAGGTAAGTGGGTCTACAAGAAGAAAAGAGGTGCTCGAGGCAAAGTCGAAACTTTTAAAGCTAGACTGGTCGCTAAGGGTTATACCCAAAGAGAAGCTGTGAACTAGGAGGAAACTTTTAGTCCGGTCGCCATGCTCAAATCCATCCCAATTCTTCTTTCCATAGCAGCCGCTTTCAATTATGAAATTTGGCATAGGATGTCAAGACAACTTTCCTTAATAGAATTCTTGAAGAAACCATCTATATGGAGCAACCAGAAGGCTATGTTCTTCTAGGGCAGGAAAAGAAATTTTACAAACTTAATAGGTCCATTTGTGGACTTAAGCAAGCTTCTCGCTCTTGGAATAAAATGTTTGATGAAATCATCAAGACCTACGACTTTCTTCAAAATGAAGATGAACCTTCTGTTTACCAACTCAAGGATAACCAAATGGTAGTATTCCTGGTCCTTTATGTTGATGAAATTTTGATTATTGGCAACAATATCAAGAAACTGACAAACATCAAGGAATGGCTTGACACTCAATTTGAAATGAAATATTTGGGTGAAGCTGCTTATGTTATTGGTATTCAGATCATCAAAAACTGGAAAAACAGATCCCTTGCTCTCTCTCTAACATATTACATTGATAAGCTTTTGGAGAGATTCTCAATGACCAATGCCAAAGGGGCACAGATGCCTTCTAGATTTTGTATCCGTCTATCTAAGGAATAGTGTCCCACTGATCCTCAAGAGATAGAGGACATGAGAAGGGTGTTGGAAATATTCTACCAGGATCTAGATTTACTAACAAGTATGTTTCATTAACATCCTAATATGAATTCTAAAACAATGAAATAAACACATAAGAGTTTAAGAAAACCTTACATTGGGTGCAGCAGAATATAATGACTCCTTCCGTTCAGATCTCTAGCCCTTGATTCCTTTCTGTAGCAGAGCATCACCAAGATCTGAACCTGGATCTCTTTCTCTCCATCCTTTGATGCTGAATCTCCTTCTTGTTGTTTGGAATTCTCATACAGTCTTACACACTATGATTCAGATACCACTTGATGTGTGTGGGAACTCACTCATTCACTCAAGGTTCGAAATTGAAGAGGAAAAGAAGAGAGAAGGGAAGTGGCGGCTATGTATAGAATAGGACGCTCAACTTTCATGTGACAGAGTTAAGTGTGAATGAGAGCCATCACTATCTATTTATAGGTAAACACCTAGGTTTAGGATAGAATTATTTGGCATTAAAATAATAGAAAAATAAATGGTAAAATACACTAAGTGTGGCCGGCCATGGATTTTGGATTGGGCCCACTTTGCAATTTAGCAATTTCGTCATTTTTCCATCCCATTTTCTCAAAAACGCCAATTTTCCAATTTAACCATTTAAATGCCAATTCTATTTATCTAATAACTAAAATTTAATTATTAAATAATATTGTCATTTAATCTATTTATTAATTAGACATATAAAGTCTCTTAATTACTAAATAAACTAGAATCTCTTTTCTTTACAATTTTGCCCTTGCTTAGTGAAAATTCACAAAGTAGACACAATCTAACTTTAGAATTATAATTGATTAGTTAAAATCAATTAACTGAGTCTTACAAGCAGTATGGTCTCAACTAGTATGGGGACCATGGGTCTATATATCCGAGCTTCCAATAAGCAGATCAAGAATTTATATCTTTAATTCACTAACTTATTAATTCTTCGTTGAATCCACGCATAGAACTTAGCATTGCACTCTTAGTATATAGAACGCTCTATATGTTCCACGATATAGATACGCCATTAGTTATCCATTGTTATAATCCTAATGTGATCAATGACCCTCTAATAGATGATCTACATTGAAAAGTCACTAACTTACTGTTACACCTTCAATGTATTTTATCCTTAAAACACTTAGCTCCGTATAAATGATATTTCAGCAAAGTGAAATGAGATCTCCACCATTTATCTCTGGTTAGCCAAGCTCAAAGGATATCATTGTTTCACTTCTAAATTCCTATAGAAATTATAGATTCCATATTTATGGTAGCGCTCCCACTCAATTATACTATCGTGTTCCCAAAATGTACGTATCACCCTGACCCAAAAGTAGGCTTAACTAACAAATCAAAGAACATGTATAATACTCTTAAGATCGAACCTAACCATATCAAGATTAAGACCATTTCATCTAGGATCAACGGGTGATATTGAAGTGAATAGATATTACGGTAAATTTTAATATATCTACTCAAAGTTCAATATCGGTCCCTTCCGATGTATACTCCATACATCCAATACTGGTAAACTTTGCCAATGCCCTGGAAAAAACATAACACTTATCCAAGGTGTAAGAATATCTATCGCTGATTATCATGTCAGTCTAAATCCAGTGAATTGACAAATCAGGGAATAAACTTTCGAACATATAATCAAGATTATATTCCACTGTGCTGACAACACTATAATCTTTAACAAATTCATATGTTCTGGACTTAAATAGAATTCATACATTATATATATAATCATTAAATAAATCATGTGAACCATGCAACATTAAATATTATTTCTGATCTTTATTAATAAGTAAATCTGATTATATTGAAATGAGTTTTATTTAGGACATAAAACCCAAAAAACTCCCACTTGCACTAATATAAAACAAAATGTGCATTTCAAATGATCTCTATACCTTGATATACAAATCAAGTGTAGTAGTAGTAAACTCCTCGTAATAGGATCTGACAGGTTGAATTAACCACAACCTTTCCTCCACTATTACTCTTCCTTAATCACAAAACCATTGATAATGTGAAATTCCTCTCTATATGTCTACTCTCTTGGGATACTGGATTCTATACTTTTGGCAACTACTTCTTGGTTATTCAGGAAGTAACACTAGTAGTTAAGGCAAGTTGGAACAGTGCCACAAATGTATAGAAGTTTCCTTAGACTGAATAAGTACCTTTCCTGCAACTTTAACATTCAGTCTCTTTCTGGTAGAGTAAGAGACTTCAGATAGGTTTTTTGTAAAGACCGCTTAGTTTAATTTGGAAATTAGCAGTTAATCATGTTTAATTATGAAAATTATTTATAGCTATTTAAATAATTATTTATACTGTTATTATTGAATTCTGAGATGCATTTTATGTCAGTTAGTAGTTTTCATAATTTTGCATTTCCGGTGCCCGGTAACATGGAACTCAGTGTTTGGCTCAGTAAAATCACAACTTAGTATGTTAGTAGGTTGGGACAGTTTATTAGACATTGGGAATGTCGGGATTGGCCGGGAATTTAGAATTTCCCAAAAATACCCCTTTAGTGTTATTTATGTTATTTTAGTGTGGAGGGGCAAAATGGTCTTTTTGCCCCAATGATATTTTGTCCTCTAGTGGACTTTATTTAGTTGAATTATATGTTTATTTCATTAAGTGTTGGCTGAAATAAAGGGTATGACTTTGCATGTTCTCTCATTTATTCAAAAAATTCAAAAGTTAGAAAAATAGAAATTTCCAAAGCTCTCTCTCTCTCTCTCTTTTCGGCCAAGCTTGGGAGCTGCTAAGGCTGGGTTTTCTTGTTTGATTCAAGTGGTTTTTAGCAAGATCAAAGTAATTCTAGTACAGGTAAACCTTGCTCTAGCTCCTTTTCTTGTTTCTTGAAAATTTTGGAAGAATTTTATGATGATGCATGCTTGATTTTGTTATGTTCTTGCTGCTCTGATTTGTTGTTATTTTTAGAGGATTAGTCTTGTTATTTTACGTAGGTTAGAGCTAGTTAATGCATGGTATGTGCTTTGATTCAAGATTTGAAGTTTTTAGCTCAAAAATATGATTTTCAAATAAATGTGTTGAATCTGTTAATTGCTTGCTGTAGATGGTTGCTATTGTTTTCTGAGGTTATTTTATGCATGATTAAGTTGATTTGGGCTGAATTGAATGCATGTTAGTGGTGGTTTTGGTTTGGTTGAATGAAGCTTGGTTTTTATGCTTTAGAATTGTTCCTTAGGGTCTAAATAGCAGGTCTGGAAGTTTTGGTATTGTTTGGATTGGATTTGTGCAATGTGTAAATTTTTGAGTGATTTCTGTGAGGAACCGGAATTTCGGGTGTGCATCCGGAATTCCGGATGGGGTTTTGAAAATTCCCAGAACCAGAATTCCGGTTGGGCAACCAGTCTACCGGTTGGGTGATTTTCAGAAACCCTAGTTCTCCTCGTTTTTATGTTATTTGGGGTATTGCCATGCTTTTTATCGATAGGGAAACTTTTAGTTCCTAGTTTAAGTCCCCGGGAAGTGATTTAGCGTATCATTTATAGTGTTGTGATTTTTATGGTTTAGGTGCCTGTAATCCGCCACGCAGATAGTTCCAGTCAGGTTGACCGGCACACCTGAATTCGGAATTGAAGTAAGAGTAGTATAACAGTATGCATATGTAGATTACATGTTTAGCGTGCATGTAGGAAGCCTGTTAGATTACATTAGATATGTATGTTGGCTTCGAACCATCCGACTGTGTCACGTCGGTACAGGCTGGAGTATGACTAGCAGCTGGAGTATGACCAGTTCGACCGATTAGGCTGACACTGTATCACATCGGTATAGGCTAGCAGCTGGAGTATGACCAGTATGACCGATTAGGCTGATACTTAGGTTGGTGGTTCCGTACTATTTGACGTATCACGTCGGTACAGGCTGGAGTATGACCAGTTCGACCGATTAGGCTGATACTGTAACACGTTGGTACAGGCTGGAGTATGACTAGCAGCCGGAGTATGACCGGTTCGACCGATTAGGCTGTTACTTGTCAATAGTACCGTCCCTATGAACGTTCAGAACTCAGTACCGTGTTGGACACGGCAGTTAGGGGGACTCAGTATCGTGGTGGACACGGCAGTTAGGGTTATGGTCAGGGGTATGGGCGTCTGATCACGACCGGGATTTATGTATGAGTATTATTATGCTTTTCTTACTGAGTCTGTCGACTCACAGTGCTATGTTTATGTGTAGGTAAAGGCAAGGCTAGGGCTGATGGACCGTGAACGAGCCTATGAAGATTGTACATGTCGGGGCGGTTAGGCCTGGAGCGTACGATCATCGGGACAGAGAGGCTATTTTTGTAATTTGTCGCTAGGCGACAAGTATTTTGTATAGACAGTAAACTTTTGTAAATGGTTTTCTAATCGGGATCCCGAGAAATTCGTAAAAATAATTTACAAGTTTATTTAAAAAGCAAAAATTTTAATTAATCACGTTTTCCATAAACCTCGTTGATTAGCAACGAGCTGCACAGTATAAGAGGAAGCGTGTGAGTGAGGACAAAGCATGCTGGAAACACTCGTGTTGGTCTGTAGAGTCAGTCGTCAGTCCATGAAGCAGCTAGAGTGACGTACTCGTGTATAAGAGCCATTCATTCCGTGGGTGTAATGACCCAATGGAGGCTTGAAGCGGGGACGTTACAAAATGTGACAGTCAGTAGGACGTAAGGGGGTAAGGGGGGGTGATTGTGACAGTCAGTACTCCTGTGATCCGTAAGGGGAAACACCGGGTAAGCTGTGCAATCCCACACCGCCTGGGGATGGTCAAGTGGGATGATTCTGAGACTGTGTAGGTATGGGACTACACAGTTGAAGAGGGCTTAAATGGATTGATTGGTACTACCTATATCAACAAGGTACATCTTGTTTTTCGGTAGCCCATCTCGAAAGAACTCCACAGTTAAGCGTGCTTGGCCTGGAGCAATTTCAAGGATGGGTGACCTCCTCGGAAGTTTTTCCAAGAAGCGTGTGAGTGAGGAAAAAGCATGCTGGAAACACTCGTGTTGGTCTGTAGGGTCAGTCGTCATTCCATGAAGCAGCTAGAGTGACGTACTCGTGTATAAGAGCCATTAATTCCGTGGGTGTAAGGACCCAATGGAGGCTTGAAGCGGGGACGTTACAAAATGTGACAGTCAGTAGGACGTAAGGGGGTAAAGAGGGTGATTGTGACAGTCAGTAGTCCCGTGATCCGTAAGGGGAAACACCGGGTAAGCTGTGCAATCCCTCACCGTCTGGGGATGGTCAAGTGGGATGATTCTGAGACTGTGTAGGTATGGGACTACACAGTTGAAGAGGGCTTAAATGGATTGATTGGTACTACCTATATCAACAAGGTGCATCTTGTTTTTCGGTAGCCCATCTCGAAAGAAGTCCACAGTTAAGCGTGCTAGGCCAGGAGCAATTTCAAGGATGGGTGACCTCCTGGGAAGTTTTTCCCGGAAGCGTGTGAGTGAGGACAAAGCATGGTGGAAACACTAGTGTTAGTCTGTAGGGTCAGTCGTCAGTCCATGAAGCAGCTAGAGTGACGTACTCGTGTATAAGAGCCAATCATTTCGTGGGTGTAAGGACCCAATGGAGGCTTGAAGCGGGGACGTTACAAAATGTGACAGTCAGTAGGACGTAAGGGGGTAAGGGGGGGTGATTGTGACAGTCAGTATTCCCGTGATCCGTAAGGGGAAACACCGGGTAAGCTGTGCAATCCCACACCGCCTGGGGATGGTCAAGTGGGATGATTCTGAGACTGTGTAGGTATGGGACTACACAGTTGAAGAGGGCTTAAATGGATTGATTGGTACTACCTATATCAACAAGGTGCATCTTGTTTTTCGGTAGCACATCTCGAAAGAACTCCACAGTTAAGCGTGCTTGGCCTGGAGCAATTTCAAGGATGGGTGACCTCCTGGGAAGTTTTTCCAGGAAGCGTGTGAGTGAGGACAAAGCATGCTGAAAACACTCGTGTTGGTCTGTAGGGTCAGTCGTCAGTCCATGAAGCAGCTAGAGTGACGTACTCGTGTATAAGAGCCATTCATTCTGTGGGTGTAAGGACCCAATAGAGGCTTGAAGCGGGGACGTTACAAAATGTGACAGTCAGTAGGACGTAAGGGGGTAAGGGGGGTGATTGTGACAGTCAGTAGTCCCGTGATCCGTAAGGGGAAACACCGGGTAGGCTGTGCAATCCCTCACCGCCTGGGAATGGTCAAGTGGGATGATTCTGAGACTGTGTAGGTATGGGACTAACCAGTTGAAGAGGGCTTAAATGGATTGATTGGTACTACTTATATCAACAAGGTGCATCTTGTTTTTCGGTAGCCCATCTCGAAAAAAGTCCACAGTTAAGCGTGCTTGGCCTGGAGCAATTTCAAGAATGTGTGACCTCCTAGGAAGTTTTT
Organism: Cannabis sativa; assembly: GCF_029168945.1. Lineage (NCBI taxonomy): Eukaryota > Viridiplantae > Streptophyta > Magnoliopsida > Rosales > Cannabaceae > Cannabis > Cannabis sativa. The sequence continues at coordinate 22,052,237 of NC_083602.1, read as the reverse complement.
CCAGGAAGCGTGTGAGTGAGGACAAAGCATGGTGGAAAACTCCTGTTGGTCTGTAGGGTCAGTCGTCAGTCCATGAAGCAGCTAGAGTGACGTACTCGTGTATAAGAGCCATTCATTCCGTGGGTGTAAGGACCCAATGGAGGCTTGAAGCAGGGACGTTACAAAATGTGACATTCAATAGGACGTAAGGGGGTAAGGGGGGTGATTGTGACAGTCAGTATTCCCGTGATCGGTAAGGGGAAACACCGGGTAAGCTATGCAATCACACACCGCCTGGGGATGGTCAAGTGGGATGATTCTGAGACTGTGTAGGTATGGGACTACACAGTTGAAGTGGGTTTAAATGGTTTGATTGGTACTACCTATATCAACAAGGTTCATCTTGTTTTTCGGTAGCCCATCTCGAAAGAACTCCACAGTTAAGCGTGCTTGGCCAGGAGCAATTTCAAGGATGGGTGACCTCCTGGGAAGTTTTTCCAGGAAGCGTGTGAGTGAGGACAAAGCATGGTGGAAACACTAGTGTTGGTCTGTAGGGTCAGTCGTCAGTCCATGAAGCAGCTAGAGTGACGTACTCGTGTATAAGAGCCAATCATTTCGTGGGTGTAAGGACCCAATGGAGGCTTGAAGCGGGGACGTTACAAAATGTGACAGTCAGTAGGACGTAAGGGGGTAAGGGGGGGTGATTGTGACAGTCAGTATTCCCGTGATCCGTAAGGGGAAACACCGGGTAAGCTGTGCAATCCCACACCGCCTGGGGATGGTCAAGTGGGATGATTCTGAGACTGTGTAGGTATGGGACTACACAGTTGAAGAGGGCTTAAATTGATTGATTGGTACTACTTATATCAACAATGTGCATCTTGTTTTTCGGTAGCCCATCTCGAAAGAAGTCCACAGTTAAGCGTGCTTGGCCTAGAGCAATTTCAAGGATGGGTGACCTCCTGGGAAGTTTTTCCAGGAAGCGTGTGAGTGAGGACAAAGCATGGTGGAAAACTCGTGTTGGTCTGTAGGGTCAGTTGTCAGTCCATGAAGCAGCTAGAGTGACGTACTCGTGTATAAGAGCCATTCATTCCGTGGGTGTAAGGACCCAATAGAGGCTTGAAGCAGGGACATTACAAAATGTGACAGTCAGTAGGAAGTAAGGGGGGTAAGGGGGGGTGATTGTGAAAGTCAGTATTCCCGTGATCCGTAAGGGGAAACACCGGGTAAGCTGTGTAATCCCACACCGCCTGGGGATGGTCAAGTGCGATGATTCTGAGACTGTGTAGGTATGGGACTACACAGTTGAAGAGGGCTTAAATTGATTGATTGGTACTACCTATATCAACAATGTGCATCTTGTTTTTCGGTAGCCCATCTCGAAAGAAGTCCACAGTTAAGCGTGCTTGGCCTAGAGCAATTTCAAGGATGGGTGACCTCCTGGGAAGTTTTTCCAGGAAGCGTGTGAGTGAGGACAAAGCATGCTGGAAACACTCGTGTTGGTCTGTAGGGTCAGTCGTCAGTCCATGAAGCATCTAGAGTGACGTACTCGTGTATAAGAGCCGTTCATTCCGTGGGTGTAAGGACCCAATAGAGGCTTGAAGCGGGGACATTACAAAATGTGACAGTCAGTAGGACGTAAGGGGGTAAGGGGGGGTGATTGTGACAGTCAGTAGTCCCGTGATCCGTAAGGGGAAACGCCGGGTAAGCTGTGCAATCCCACACCGCCTGGGGATGGTCAAGTGGGATGATTCTGAGACTGTGTAGGTATGGGACTACACAGTTGAAGAGGGCTTAAATGGATTGATTGGTACTACCTATATCAACAATGTGCATCTTGTTTTTCGGTAGCCCATCTCGAAAGAACTCCACAGTTAAGCGTGCTTGGCTTGGAGCAATTTCAAGGATGGGTGACCTCTTGGGAAGTTTTTCCATTAAGCGTGTGAGTGAGGACAAAGCATGCTGGAAACACTCGTGTGGGTCTGTAGGGTCAGTCGTCAGTCCATGAAGCATCTAGAGTGACGTACTCGTGTATAAGAGCCGTTCATTCCGTGGGTGTAAGGACCCAATAGAGGCTTGAAGCGGGGACATTACAAAATGTGACATTCAGTAGGACGTAAGGGTGTAACGGGGGTGATTGTGACAGTCAGTATTCCCGTGATCCGTAAGGGGAAACACCAGGTAAGCTGTGCAATCCCACACCGCCTGGGGATGGTCAAGTGGGATGATTCTGAGACTGTGTAGGTATGGGACTACACAGTTGAAGAGGGCTTAAATGGATTGATTGGTACTACCTATATCAACAAGGTGTATCTTGTTTTTCGGTAGCCCATCTCGAAAGAAGTCCACAGTTAAGCGTGCTTGGCTTGGAGCAATTTCAAGGATGGGTGACCTCCTGGGAAAATTTCCAGGAAACGTGTGAGTGAGGACAAAGCATGGTGGAAAACTCGTGTTGGTCTGTAGGGTCAGTCATGAGTCCATGAAGCAGCTAGAGTGACGTACTCGTGTATAAGAGCCATTCATTCTGTGGTTGTAAAGGACCCAATGGAAGCTTGAAGCAGGGACGTTAGAAAATGTGACATTCAGTAGGACGTAAGGGGGTAAAGGGGGTGATTGTGACAGTCAGTATTCCCGTGATCCGTAAGGGGAAACACCGGGTAAGCTGTGCAATCCGACACCGCCTGGGGATGGTCAAGTGGGATGATTCTGACACTGTGTAGGTATGGGACTACACAGTTGAAGAGGGCTTAAATGGATTGATTGGTACTACCTATATCAACAAGGTGCATCTTGTTTTTCGGTAGCCCATCTCGAAAGAACTCCACAGTTAAGCGTGCTTGGCTTGGAGCAATTTCAAGGATGGGTGACCTCCTGGGAAGTTTTTCCAGGAAGCGTGTGAGTGAGGACAAAGGATGCTGGAAACACTCGTGTTGGTCTGTAGGGTCAGTCGTCAGTCCATGAAGCAGCTAGAGTGACGTACTCGTGTATAAGAGCCGTTCATTCCGTGGGTGTAAGGACCCAATAGAGGCTTGAAGCGGGGACATTACAAAATGTGACAGTCAGTAGGACGTAAGGGGGTAAGGGGGGGTGATTGTGAAAGTCAGTAGTCCCGTGATCCGTAAGGGGAAACACCGGGTAAGCTGTGCAATCCCACACCGCCTGGGGATGGTCAAGTGGGATGATTCTGAGACTGTGTAGGAATGGGACTACACAGTTGAAGAGGGCTTAAATTGATTGATTGGTACTACCTATATCAACAATGTGCATCTTGTTTTTCGGTAGCCCATCTCGAAAGAAGTCCACAGTTAAGCGTGCTTGGCCTGGAGCAATTTCAAGGATGGGTGACCTCCTGGGAAGTTTTTCCAGGAAGCGTGTGAGTGAGGACAAAGCATGGTGGAAAACTCGTGTTGGTCTGTAGGGTCAGTTGTCAGTCCATGAAGCAGCTAGAGTGACGTACTCGTGTATAAGAGCCATTCATTCCGTGGGTGTAAGGACCCAATAGAGGCTTGAAGCAGGGACATTACAAAATGTGACAGTCAGTAGGAAGTAAGGGGGGTAAGGGGGGGTGATTGTGAAAGTCAGTATTCCCGTGATCCGTAAGGGGAAACACCGGGTAAGCTGTGTAATCCCACACCGCCTGGGGATGGTCAAGTGCGATGATTCTGAGACTGTGTAGGTATGGGACTACACAGTTGAAGAGGGCTTAAATTGATTGATTGGTACTACCTATATCAACAATGTGCATCTTGTTTTTCGGTAGCCCATCTCGAAAGAAGTCCACAGTTAAGCGTGCTTGGCCTAGAGCAATTTCAAGGATGGGTGACCTCCTGGGAAGTTTTTCCAGGAAGCGTGTGAGTGAGGACAAAGCATGCTGGAAACACTCGTGTTGGTCTGTAGGGTCAGTCGTCAGTCCATGAAGCATCTAGAGTGACGTACTCGTGTATAAGAGCCGTTCATTCCGTGGGTGTAAGGACCCAATAGAGGCTTGAAGCGGGGACATTACAAAATGTGACAGTCAGTAGGACGTAAGGGGGTAAGGGGGGGTGATTGTGACAGTCAGTAGTCCCGTGATCCGTAAGGGGAAACGCCGGGTAAGCTGTGCAATCCCACACCGCCTGGGGATGGTCAAGTGGGATGATTCTGAGACTGTGTAGGTATGGGACTACACAGTTGAAGAGGGCTTAAATGGATTGATTGGTACTACCTATATCAACAATGTGCATCTTGTTTTTCGGTAGCCCATCTCGAAAGAACTCCACAGTTAAGCGTGCTTGGCTTGGAGCAATTTCAAGGATGGGTGACCTCTTGGGAAGTTTTTCCATTAAGCCTGTGAGTGAGGACAAAGCATGCTGGAAACACTCGTGTGGGTCTGTAGGGTCAGTCGTCAGTCCATGAAGCATCTAGAGTGACGTACTCGTGTATAAGAGCCGTTCATTCCGTGGGTGTAAGGACCCAATAGAGGCTTGAAGCGGGGACATTACAAAATGTGACATTCAGTAGGACGTAAGGGTGTAACGGGGGTGATTGTGACAGTCAGTATTCCCGTGATCCGTAAGGGGAAACACCAGGTAAGCTGTGCAATCCCACACCGCCTGGGGATGGTCAAGTGGGATGATTCTGAGACTGTGTAGGTATGGGACTACACAGTTGAAGAGGGCTTAAATGGATTGATTGGTACTACCTATATCAACAAGGTGTATCTTGTTTTTCGGTAGCCCATCTCGAAAGAAGTCCACAGTTAAGCGTGCTTGGCTTGGAGCAATTTCAAGGATGGGTGACCTCCTGGGAAAATTTCCAGGAAACGTGTGAGTGAGGACAAAGCATGGTGGAAAACTCGTGTTGGTCTGTAGGGTCAGTCATGAGTCCATGAAGCAGCTAGAGTGACGTACTCGTGTATAAGAGCCATTCATTCTGTGGTTGTAAAGGACCCAATGGAAGCTTGAAGCAGGGACGTTAGAAAATGTGACATTCAGTAGGACGTAAGGGGGTAAAGGGGGTGATTGTGACAGTCAGTATTCCCGTGATCCGTAAGGGGAAACACCGGGTAAGCTGTGCAATCCGACACCGCCTGGGGATGGTCAAGTGGGATGATTCTGACACTGTGTAGGTATGGGACTACACAGTTGAAGAGGGCTTAAATGGATTGATTGGTACTACCTATATCAACAAGGTGCATCTTGTTTTTCGGTAGCCCATCTCGAAAGAACTCCACAGTTAAGCGTGCTTGGCTTGGAGCAATTTCAAGGATGGGTGACCTCCTGGGAAGTTTTTCCAGGAAGCGTGTGAGTGAGGACAAAGGATGCTGGAAACACTCGTGTTGGTCTGTAGGGTCAGTCGTCAGTCCATGAAGCAGCTAGAGTGACGTACTCGTGTATAAGAGCCGTTCATTCCGTGGGTGTAAGGACCCAATAGAGGCTTGAAGCGGGGACATTACAAAATGTGACAGTCAGTAGGACGTAAGGGGGTAAGGGGGGGTGATTGTGAAAGTCAGTAGTCCCGTGATCCGCAAGGGGAAACACCGGGTAAGCTGTGCAATCCCACACCGCCTGGGGATGGTCAAGTGGGATGATTCTGAGACTGTGTAGGAATGGGACTACACAGTTGAAGAGGGCTTAAATTGATTGATTGGTACTACCTATATCAACAATGTGCATCTTGTTTTTCGGTAGCCCATCTCGAAAGAAGTCCACAGTTAAGCGTGCTTGGCCTGGAGCAATTTCAAGGATGGGTGACCTCCTGGGAAGTTTTTCCAGGAAGCGTGTGAGTGAGGACAAAGCATGCTGGAAACACTCGTGTTGGTCTGTAGGGTCAGTCGTCAGTCCATGAAGCAGCTAGAGTGATGTACTCGTGTATAAGAGCCATTCATTCTGTGGGTGCAAAGGACCCAATGGAAGCTTGAAGCATGGACGTTACAAAATGTGACATTCAGTAGGACGTAAGGGGGTAAGGGGGGTGATTGTGACAGTCAGTATTCTCGTGATCCGTAAGGGGAAACACCATGTAAGCTGTGCAATCCCACACCGCTTGGGGATGGTCAAGTGGGATGATTCTGAGACTGTGTAGGTATGGGACTACACAGTTGAAGAGGGCTTAAATGGATTGATTGGTACTACCTATATCAACAAGGTGCATCTTGTTTTTCGGTAGCCCATCTCGAAAGAACTCCACAGTTAAGCGTGCTTGGCTTGGAGCAATTTCAAGGATGGGTGACCTCCTGGGAAAATTTCCAGGAAGCGTGTGAGTGAGGACAAAGCATGCTGGAAACACTCGTGTTGGTCTGTAGGGTCAGTCGTCAGTGCATGAAGCAGCTAGAGTGACGTACTCGTGTATAAGAGCCATTCATTCTGTGGGTGTAAAGGACCCAATGGAAGCTTGAAGCAGGGACGTTAGAAAATGTGACATTCAGTAGGACGTAAGGGGGTAAAGGGGGTGATTGTGACAGTCAGTATTCCCGTGATCCGTAAGGGGAAACACCGGGTAAGCTGTGCAATCCCACACCGCCTGGGGATGGTCAAGTGGGATGATTCTGAGACTGTGTAGGTATGGGACTACACAGTTGAAGAGGGCTTAAATGGATTGATTGGTACTACCTATATCAACAAGGTGCATCTTGTTTTTCGGTAGCCCATCTCGAAAGAACTCCACAGTTAAGCGTGCTTGGCTTGGAGCAATTTCAAGGATGGGTGACCTCCTGGGAAAATTTCCAGGAAGCGTGTGAGTGAGGACAAAGCATGCTGGAAACACTCGTGTTGGTCTGTAGGGTCAGTCGTCAGTCCATGAAGCAGCTAGAGTGACGTACTCGTGTATAAGAGCCATTCATTCCCTTGGTGTAAGGACCCAATGGACGCTTGAAGCGGGGACGTTACAAAATGTGACAGTCAGTAGGACGTAAAGGGGTAAGGTGGGTGATTGTGACAGTCAGTATTCCCGTGATCCGTAAGGGGAAACACCGGGAAAGCTGTGCAATCCCACACCGCCTGGGGATGGTCAAGTGGGATGATTCTGAGACTGTGTAGGTATGGGAATACACAGATGAAGAGGGCTTAAATGGATTGATTGGTACTACCTATATCAACAAGGTGCATCTTGTTTTTCGGTAGCCCATCTCGAAAGAACTCCACAGTTAAGCGTGCTTGGCTTGGAGCAATTTTAAGGATGGGTGACCGCCTGGGAAGTTTTTCCAGGAAGCGTGTGAGTGAGGACAAAGCATGCTGGAAACACTCGTGTTGGTCTGTAGGGTCAGTCGTCAGTCCATGAAGCAGCTAGAGTGACGTACTCGTGTATAAGAGCCATTCATTCCGTGGGTGTAAGGACCCAATGGAGGCTTGAAGCTGGGACAGTACAAAATGTGACAGTCAGTAGGACGTAAGGGGGTAAGGGGGGGGTGATTGTGACAGTCAGTATTCCCGTGATGTGTAAGGGGAAACACCGGGTAAGCTCTACAATCCCACACCGCCTGGGGATTGTGAAGTGGGATGATTCTGAGACTGTGTAGGTATGGGACTACACAGTTGAAGAGGGCTTAAATGGATTGATTGGTACTACCTATATCAACAAGGTGCATCTTGTTTTTCGGTAGCCCATCTCGAAAGAACTCCACAGTTAAGCGTGTGCTTGGCCTGGAGCAATTTCAAGGATGGGTGACCTCTTAGGAAGTTTTTCCAGGAAGTGTGTGAGTGAGGACAAAGCATGCTGGAAACACTCGTGTTGGTATGTAGGGTCAGTCGTCAGCCCATGAAACAGCTAGAGTGACGTACTCGTGTATAAGAGCCATTCATTCCGTGGGTGTAAGGACCCAGTAGAGGCTTAAAGCGGGGACGTTACAAAATGTGACAGTCAGTAGGACGTAAGGGGGTAAGGGGGGGTGATTGTGACAGTCAGTAGTCCCGTGATTCATAAGGGGAAATACCGGGTAAGCTGTTCAATCCCACACCGCCTGGGGATGGTCAAGTGGGATGATTCATAGACTGTGTAGGTATGGGACTACACAGTTGAAGAGGGCTTAAATGGATTGATTGGTACTACCTATATCAACAAGGTGCATCTTGTTTTTCGGTAGCCCATCTCGAAAGAACTCCACAGTTAAGCGTGCTTGGCCTGGAGCAATTTCGAGGATGGGTGACCTCCTGGGAAGTTTTTCCAGGAAGCGTGTGAGTGAGGACAAAGCATGCTGGAAACACTCGTGTTGGTCTGTAGGGTCAGTCGTCAGTCCATGAAGCAGCTAGAGTGACGTACTCGTGTATAAGAGCCATTCATTCCGTGGGTGTAAGGACCCAATGGAGGCTTAAAGCGGGGACGTTACAAAATGTGACAGTCAGTAGGACGTAAGGGGGTAAGGGGGGGGGTGATTGTGACAGTCAGTATTCTCGTGATCTGTAAGGGGAAACACCGGGTAAGCTGTGTAATCCCACACCGCCTGGGGATGGTCAAGTGGGATGATTCTGAGACTGTGTAGGTATGGGACTACACAGTTGAAGAGGGCTTAAATGGATTGATTGGTACTACCTATATCAACAAGGTGCATCTTGTTTTTCGGTAGCCCATGTCGAAAGAACTCCACAGTTAAGCGTGCTTGGCTTGGAGCAATTTCAACGATGGGTGACCTCTTAGGAAGTTTTTCCAGGAAGCGTGTGAGTGAGGACAAAGCATGCTGGAAACACTCGTGTTGGTCTGTAGGGTCAGTCGTCAGTCCATGAAGAAGCTAGAGTGACGTACTCGTGTATAAGAGCCATTCATTCCGTGGGTGTAAGGACCCAATAGAGGCTTGAAGCGGGGACGTTACAAAATGTGACACTCAGTAAGACGTAAGGGGGTAAGGGGGGTGATTGTGACAGTCAGTAGTCCCGTGATCCGTAAGGGGAAACACCGGGTAAGCTGTGCAATCCCACACCGCCTGGGGATGGTCAAGTGGGATGATTCTGAGACTGTGTAGGTATGGGACTACACAGTTGAAGAGGGCTTAAATGGATTGATTGGTACTACCTATATCAACAAGGTGCATCTTCTTTTTCGGTAGCCCATCTCGAAATAAGTCCACAGTTAAGCGTGCTTTGCCTGGAGTAATTTCAAGGATGGGTGACCTCCTGGGAAGTTTTTCCAGGAAGCGTGGGAGTGAGGACAAAGCATGCTGGAAACACTCGTGTTGGTCTGTAGGGTCAGTCGTCAGTCCATGAAGCAGCTAGAGTGACGTACTCGTGTATAAGAGCCATTCATTCCGTGGGAGTAAGGACCCAATGGAGGCTTGAAGCGGGGACGTTACAAAATGTGACAGTCAGTAGGACGTAAGGGGGTAAGGGGGGTGATTGTGACATTCAGTATTCCCGTGATCCGTAAGGGGAAACACCGTGTAAGCAATGCAATCCGACACCGCCTGGGGATGGTCAAGTGGGATGATTGAGAGACTGTGTAGGTATGGGACTACACAGTTGAAGAGGGCTTAAATGGATTGATTGGTACTACCTATATCAATAAGGTGCATCATGTTTTTCGGTAGCCCATCTCGAAAGAACTCCACAGTTAAGCGTGCTTGGCCTGGAGCAATTTCAAGGATGGGTGACCTCCTCGGAAGTTTTTCTAGGAAGCGTGTGAGTGAGGATAAAGTATGCTGGAAACACTCGTGTTGGTCTGTAGGGTCAGTCGTCAGTCCATGAAGCAGCTAGAGTGACGTACTCGTGTATAAGAGCCATTCATTTCGTGGGTGTAAGGACCCAATAGAGGCTTGAAGCGGGGACGTTACAAAATCTGACAGTCAGTAGGACGTAAGGGGGTACGGGGGGGTGATTGTGACAGTCAGTAGTCCCGTGATCCGTACGGGGAAACACCGGGTAAGCTGTGCAATCCCACACCGCCTGGGGATGGTCAAGTGGAATGATTCTAAGACTGTGTAGGTATGGGACTACACAGTTGAAGAGGGCTTAAATGGATTGATTGGTACTACCTATATGAACAAGGTGCATCTTGTTTTTCGGTAGCCCATCTCGAAAGAACTCCACAGTTAAGCGTGCTTGGCTTGGAGCAATTTTAAGGATGGGTGACCTCCTAGGAAGTTTTTCCAGGAAGCGTGTGAGTAAGGACAAAGCATGCTGGAAACACTCGTGTTGGTCTGTAGGGTCAGTCGTCAGTCCATGAAGCAGCTAGAGTGACGTACTCGTGTATAAGAGCCATTCATTCCGTGGGTGTAAGGACCCAATAGAGGCTTGAAGCGGGGACGTTACAAAATGTGACAGTCAGTAAGACGTAAGGGGGTAAGGGGGGTGATTGGGACAGTCAGTAGTCCCGTGATCCGTAAGGCGAAACACCGGGTAAGCTGTGCAATCCCACACCGCCTGGGGATGGTCAAGTGGGATGATTCTGAGATTGTGTAGGTATGGGACTACACAGTTGAAGAGGGCTTAAATGGATTGATTGGTACTACCCATATCAACAAGGTGCATCTTGTTTTTCGGTAGCCCATCTCGAAAGAAGTCCACAGTTAAGCGTGCTTGGCCTTGAGTAATTTAAAGGATGGGTGACCTCCTGGGAAGTTTTTCCAGGAAGCGTGTGAGTGAGGACAAAGCATGCTGGAAACACTCGTGTTGGTCTGTAGGGTCAGTCGTCAGTCCATGAAGCAGGTAGAGTGACGTACTCGTGTATAAGAGCCATTCATTCCGTGGGTGTAAGGACCCAATTGAGGCTTGAAGCGGGGACGTTACAAAATGTGACAGTCAGTAGGACGTAAGGGCGTAAGGGGGGTGACTGTGACATTAAGTATTCCCCTGATCCGTAAGGGGAAACACCGGGTAAGCTGTGCAATCCCACACCGCCTGGGGATGGTCAAGTGGGATGATTCAGAGACTGTGTAGGTATGGGACTACACAGTTGAAGAGGGCTTAAATGGATTGATTGGTACTACCTATATCAATAAGGTGCATCTTGTTTTTCGGTAGCCCATCTCGGAAGAACTCCACAGTTAAGGGTGCTTGGCCTGGAGCAATTTAAAGGATGGGTGACCTCCTGGGAAGTTTTTCCAGGAAGCGTGTGAGTGAGGACAAAGCATGCCGGAAACACTCATGTTGGTACGTAGGGTCGGTCGTCGATCCATTGTTGAAGCAACTAGAGTGACGTACTCGTGTATAAGAGCCATTCATTCCATGGGTGTAAGGACCCAATAGAGGCTTGAAGCGGGGACGTTACAAAATGTGACAGTCAGTACGACGTAAGGGGGTACGGGGGGATGATTGTGACAGTCAGTAGTATCGTGATCCGTAAGGGGAAACACCGGGTAAACTGTGCAATCCCACACCGCCTGGGGATGGTCAAGTGGGATGATTCTGAGACTGTGTAGGTATGGGACTACACAGTTGAAGAGGGCTTAAATGGATTGATTGGTACTACCTATATCAACAAGGTGCATCTTGTTTTTTGGTAGCCCATCTCAAAAGAACTCCACAGTTAACCGTGCTTGGCATGGAGCAATTTCAAGGATGGGCGACCTCCTGGGAAGTTTTTCCAGGAAGCGTGTGAGTGAGGAAAAAGCATGCCGGAAACACTCATGTTGGTTTGTAGGTTTAGTCTTCAGTCCATGAAGCAGCTAGAGTGACGTACTCGTGTATAAGGGCCATTCATTCCGTGGGTGTAAGGACCCAATAGAGGCTTGAAGCGGGGACGTTACAAAATGTGACAGTCAGTACGACGTAAGGGGGTACGGGGGGGTGATTGTGACAGTCAGTAGTCCCGTGATCCGTAAGGGGAAACACCGGGTAAACTGTGCAATCCCACACCGCCTGGGGATGGTCAAGTGGGATGATTCTGAGACTGTGTAGGTATGGGACTACACAGTTGAAGAGGGCTTAAATGGATTGATTGGTACTACCTATATCAACAAGGTGCATCTTGTTTTTCGGTAGCCCATCTCAAAAGAACTCCACAGTTAACCGTGCTTGGCATGGAGCAATTTCAAGGATGGGCGACCTCCTGGGATGTTTTTCCAGGAAGCGTGTGAGTGAGGACAAAGCATGCTGGAAACACTCGTGTTGGTCTGTAGGGTCAGTCGTCAGTCCATGAAGCAGGTAGAGTGACGTACTCGTGTATAAGAGCCATTCATTCCGTGGGTGTAAGTACCCAATTGAGGCTTGAAGCGGGGACATTACAAAATGTGACAGTCAGTAGGACGTAAGGGCGTAAGGGGGGGTGACTGTGACATTAAGTATTCCCCTAATCCGTAAGGGGAAACACCGGGTAAGCTGTGCAATCCCACACCGCCTGGGGATGGTCAAGTGGGATGATTCAGAGACTGTGTAGGTATGGGACTACACAGTTGAAGAGGGCTTAAATGGATTGATTGGTACTACCTATATCAATAAGGTGCATCTTGTTTTTCGGTAGCCCATCTCGGAAGAACTCCACAGTTAAGGGTGCTTGGCCTGGAGCAATTTGAAGGATGGGTGACCTCCTGGGAAGTTTTTCCAGGAAGCGTGTGAGTGAGGACAAAGCATGCTGGAAACACTCGTGTTGGTCTGTAGGGTCAGTCGTCAGTCCATGAAGCAACTAGAGTGACGTACTCGTGTATAAGAGTCATTCATTCCATGGGTGTAAGGACCCAATAGAGGCTTGAAGCGGGGACGTTACAAAATGTGACAGTCAGTACGACGTAAGGGGGTACGGGGGGGTGATTGTGACAGTCAGTAGTCCCGTGATCCGTAAGGGGAAACACCGGGTAAACTGTGCAATCCCACACCGCCTGGGGATGGTCAAGTGGGATGATTCTGAGACTGTGTAGGTATGGGACTACACAGTTGAAGAGGGCTTAAATGGATTGATTGGTACTACCTATATCAACAAGGTGCATCTTGTTTTTCGGTAGCCCATCTCAAAAGAACTCCACAGTTAACCGTGCTTGGCATGGAGCAATTTCAAGGATGGGCGACCTCCTGGGAAGTTTTTCCAGGAAGCGTGTGAGTGAGGACAAAGCATGCCGGAAACACTCATGTTGATTTGTAGGGTTAGTCTTCAGTCTATGAAGCAGCTAGAGTGACGTACTCGTGTATAAGAGCCATTCATTCCGTGGGTGTAAGGACACAATTGAGGCTTGAGGCGGGGACGTTACAAAATGTGACAGTCTGTAGGACGTAAGGGGGTAAGGGGCGGTGATTATGACAGTAAGTAGTCCCGTGATCCGTAAGGGGAAACACCGGGTAAGCTGTGCAATCCCACACCGCCTGGGGATGGTCAAGTGGGATGATTTTGAGAATGTGTAGGTATGGGACTACACAGTTGAAGATGGCTTAAATGGATTGATTGGCACTACCTATATCAACAAGGTGCATCTTGTTTTTCGGTAGCCCATCTCGAAAGAACTCCACAGTTAAGCGTGCTTGGCCTGGAACAATTTCAAGGATGGGTGACCTCCTGGGAAGTTTTTCCAGGAAGCGTGTGAGTGAGGACAAAGCATGGTGGAAACACTCGTGTTGTTCTGTAGGGTCAGTCGTCAGTCCATGAAGCAGCTAGAGTTACGTACTCGTGTATAAGAGCCATTCATTCCGTGGGTGTAAGGACCCAATGGAGGCTTGAAGCGGGGACGTTACAAAATGTGACAGTCAGTAGGACGTAAGGGGGTAAACGGGGGTGATTGTGACAGTTAGTATTCCCGTGATCCGTAAGGGGAAACACAGGGTAAGCTGTGCAATCCCACACCGCCTGGGGATGGTCAAGTGGGATGATTCTTAGAATGTGTAGGTATGGGACTACACAGTTGAAGGGGGCTTAAATGGATTGATTGGTACTACCTATATCAACAAGGTGCATCTTGTTTTTCGGTAGCCCATCTCGAAAGAACTCCACAGTTAAGCGTGCTTGGCCTGGAGCAATTTCAAGGATGGGCGACCTCTTGGGAAGTTTTTCCAGGAAGCGTGTGAGTGAGGACAAAGCATGCTGGAAACACTCGTGTTGGTCTGTAGGGTCAGTCGTCAGTCCATGAAGCAGCTAGAGTGACGTACTCGTGTATAAGAGCCATTCATTCCGTGGGTGTAAGGACCCAATGGAGGCTTGAAGCGGGGACATTACAAAATGGTATCAGAGCCGCCAGGTTGTCTTCCGAAGATCGTCACGACATGTACAATCATCATCAGCAGTTAGCTCGTTCCACGGTTCAGTAAGCTTTTATTGCTTTAGTAGTTTATTAATTTATTGATGAATAAGAAAAGCCTGATAGGAAGCATGTTAGTAGCCTGATAGTAGAATAGGCGCATGTTTCGTTTTTAATTTCCAAATTAAGCGGCATTAGTAAGCTCTCCTTGAACACGACCTGATATGCCAACTCTTGGTTTCGCAGGCGGTTCCGACTAGATGGACGCCAGGCGGACTACCAGGAGCAAGGGCAATTCGGTAGGGTCGAATCAAGGTCAGGGAGCTCAGTTTCCCCCGCAATCTAGGGGCCCAGGTAGAGGTCCCAGGGGCAGGGCTCGTGGTCGGGGTGTTGAGAACCCGCCATAGGCTGCCCAGGCTCCCCAAGCCGATCAGGGAGCCCAGAATTGGGAGGTTAGGTTTGCTGAAATGCAAGCCAGAATTGAAGATCAAGACCTCGAGATACAGAGATTGAGGCAGCAGGGGGCTCTTGTAGTGCCTGTGCCAGTAGTTCCAGTGGCACCCGCCCCTGCTGCTCAGGCCGAAATAGTTGTGGCGGCCAACAGAATGGAACCTTTGTATGAACGATTCTGGAAGCAAGCACCTCCGGTCTTTCTGGGAGGTCCAGATGTGATGAAGGCCGAACAGTGGCTAACGATGATCACCAAAATTCTGAACTTTATAGGTGTCACCGGGAACGACAGAGTGGTGTGTGCCACCTTCCAGTTCCAGGAAGACGCTCTTGTATGGTGGGACATGTTGTCTCAGATCCATGACGTCACTACCATGACCTGGGAAAGGTTCCAGGAACTCTTCAACGCCAAGTATTATAACGAGGCGGTCAGAAGCGCTAAGAGGAAAGAGTTCACCCACCTGACCCAGCGAGAGAATATGAGCGTGACCGAGTATAGTACTCAGTTCGACCGGTTGGCGAGGTTAGCCTCAGGAATAGTGCCAACCGACTTCAGCAAGAAAGAGAAGTACCTGGACGGGTTAAATGCGAAGATTAAACATGATTTGATGATCACCACTGACGACAAGACCACCTATGCTGAGATGGTGGAGAAGGCACTGCGAGCTGAGGGCGCAGTTGGGTGTATGTCGGAGTCGGCTAGTACTCCGGCGAGTGGCGGTGCTCCTACCCCTCCTGCATCAGGCTTTAGCAGGGGGAGTAGTGGTTCGGCCATGGACCAGAAGAGGAGAGCATCCACTACATCTGGAGGCTCGAGTCAGAACAAGAGGTTCCGGGGGAACCAGAATAGAGGTAGTCGTCCTAGTGGTGCAGAGACCCGGTTCTCCTATCTGGAGTGCCCCAGCTGCAAAAGGCACCATCGGGGGGAATGCAAAGGTCAGGGATGCTTTCACTGTGGCATGCCCGGACACTTCAAGAGGGATTGTCCCCAGCTCCGCTCAGGGGCACCGAGGGCTCCGGCGATACCCACTCCAGCTAGGGTGTTCGCCATCACTCAGGCTGATGCAGATGCCAGCCCATCAGTTGTAACAGGTCAGCTTTCTGTTAATAACTCGCTTTACTCAGTACTGTTTGATTCTGGGGCTACACATTCTTATGTGGCAGCCAGAGTCTTTAGTAAATTGGATAGACCGTATGATAGATATGAATCAGGGTTTGGAACCCTATTACCTGGCGGAGAGTTGGTTATCTCCAACAGGTGGATTAGGTCTATGCCGATCAGGATAGATGGTAGAGAGTTAAGTGCTGACTTGATAGAGATGAGCCTAGTAGAGTTCGATATTATCTTAGGAATGGATTTCCTATCTAAATATTCGGCTAGTATTGATTGCAAAAGGACAATGGTGATCTTCCAACCAGAAAGTGACGAACCATTTGTGTTTGTTGGTTCAGTTCGGGGATCTCAAATCCCGGTTATTTCGGCCATGTCAGCTAGAAAATTATTGCATGGTGGTTGCTTAGGGTTTCTGGCCGTGGTGGTGGACACCACTCGGCCAGAGGACATCAAGGTGGTTCTGGAATTTTTAGATGTTTTTCCCGAAGAACTTCTAGGGTTACCACCTCATCGGGAGATAGACTTTGTAATAGATTTGGCACCAGGGGTGGAACCGGTTTCCAAAGCCCCGTATAGGATGGCTCCAGCTGAACTTAAGGAGTTAAAGATTCAGCTCCAGGGGTTGCTTGACATAGTGTTTATTCGGCCTAGTGTGTCACCCTGGGGAGCCCCGGTTTTATTCGTCTAGAAGAAAGATGGAACTATGAGGATTTGCATCGATTCCAGAGAATTGAACAAGCTGAGAGTGAAGAATATATATCCATTACCTACGATCGATGATTTGTTCGATCAGCTTCAGGGGAAGACGGTCTTTTCCAAGATTGACCTTCGTTCGGGTTATCATCAGTTGAAAATCCGAGAGGAGGACATTCCGAAGACGGCTTTCCGTACTAGGTATGGACATTATGAATTTTTGGTTATGTCATTTGGACTAACCAATGCTCCTGCGGCATTTATGGATTTGATGAATAGAGTATTCAAGGATTTTCTCGATATCTGTGTGATTGTGTTTATCGACGACATCCTTGTATACGCTCAGTCAAAAGAGGAGCATGAGTTACATCTTCAGATGGTATTGCAACGGCTTCGGGAACACAAGCTTTATGCCAAGTTCAAGAAATGCAAATTTTTGCTATCTCACGTGTCCTTCTTAGGGCACATTGTGAGCAAAGATGGGATCAAGGTGGATCCCGGGAAGATAGAATCCATTAGGGATTGGCCGAGACCGAAGACAGTGACAGAGATTAGAAGCTTCTTAGGTTTAGCTGGGTATTATCGTAGGTTCGTGTAAGGGTTTTCTAAAATTTCAACGCCCTTAACCGAACTTACAAAGAAGAATCAGCGGTTTGTCTGGTCAGACAAGTGCGAAGCTAGTTTTTAGGATCTGAAACAGAGGTTGATTACCGCTCCAGTGCTAGCTTTGCCTTCAGGCAACGAGAAATTTGTTGTTTATTGCGATGCTTCCAGATAGGGTCTGGGGTGTGTGTTGATGGAAGCCGACCGGGTCATCGCTTATGCCTCCCGTCAGTTAAAGGATTATGAATAGCGATACCTGACTCATGATCTAGAGTTTGTCGCGGTGGTTTTTGCATTGAAGATTTGGCGGCATTACCTTTACAGAGAAAGGTGTGAAATCTATACCGACCATAAAAGTCTCAAGTATTTCTTTACTCAGAAAGATTTGAACATGAGACAGAGACGTTGGTTGGAATTAGTGAAAGATTACGACTGTGAGATTCTCTATCACCCTGGGAAAGCCAATGTAGTGGCCGATGCCCTGAGCAGGAAGGGTTCCGGGCAAGTAGCTAGCATGGTTCAGATCTCGCCTCAGCTAGCAGAGGATATGGTTAGATCCGGCATTGAGTTTGTGGTAGGTCAGCTTCACAACTTAACGCTGCAATCTGATCTGTTGGATAAAATTAAAGCCGCTCAGATGACTGATCCAGAGTTAGTGAAGATCAGGAATGAGATCTTTGAGGAGGCTCATTCTACCCCTTATTCTCTGCATCCCGGCACCACTAAGATGTACCAAGATCTTAAACTGTACTTCTGGTGGAGCGGTATGAAGAAGAATTTGGTAGAATTCGTATCGAGGTGCCTCACTTGTCAGCAGATTAAGGCTGAACATCAGAGAACAGCAGGGTTGTTGCAGCCTCTAACCCTACCGGAATGGAAGTGGGAAGATATCACGATGGTTTATGTGGTCGGGTTACCTAGGACCACGGGTTTGTTTGATTCCATCTGGGTAGTGGTGGATCGATTCACGAAATCTGCTCATTTTCTGCCTGTTAGAACAACATTTACAGTGGATCAGTTGGCAGAATTGTATGTCAGAGAGATTGTAAGACTTCACGGAGTACCGAAGTCTATAGTTTCGGATAGGGATCCGAAATTCACCTCCAAATTTTGACAGAGTTTGCAACGAGCAATGGGTACAAAGCTGAAATTCAGTACAGCATTCCATCCTCAGACAGATGGTCAGTCTGAAAGGACAATTCAGATATTGGAGGACATGTTACGAGCCTGTGTTATGGATTTTGAAGGCTCTTGGAATAAATATCTACCGTTGATAGAATTTTCTTACAACAACAGTTATCAGAGTACGATAGGGATGGCTCCCTATGAACTGTTATACGGTAGGAAATGTAGATCTCCCATCCACTGGGATGAAACAAGGGAGAGAAAATACTTAGGTCCAGAGTCAGTGGAGCGGACCAATGAGGCAATAGAAAAGATAAAAGCTAGAATGCTTGCCTCGCAGAGTAGACAGAAAAGTTATGCAGATCTGAAACGCAGAGATGTTGAGTTCCAAGTAGGCGACCATGTGTTTTTACGGGTATCTCCGATGAAGGGGATCAAACGTTTCGGGAAAAGAGGCAAGTTATGCCCTAGATTTACAAGACCTTTTGAGATTCTCGAGAAAATAGGTCAAGTGGCATACCGGTGAGCATTGCCTCCAACTTTATCAGCAGTTCACAACATATTCCATGTCTCGATGTTGAGAAAATACGTTTCAGATCCCTCTCATATACTCAGTTATGAGAGCCTAGAACTGCAGCTAGATATGTCTTACGAAGAACAGCCAGTGCAGATCCTGGATAGAAAGAATAAAGTCCTTTGGAATAAGACCATAGCATTGGTCAAAGTTCTCTGGAGAAACAGCAGGGTGGAGGAAGCCACCTGGGAGCTTGAGTAAGATATGAGAGCTCAATATCCAGAGTTATTCAGGTTAGATTTTGGGGACGAAATCCTTTTAAGGGGGAATAGTTGTAAAGACCGCTTAGTTTAATTTGGAAATTAGCAGTTAATCATGTTTAATTATGAAAATTATTTATAGCTATTTAAATAATTATTTATAATGTAATTATTGAATTCTGAGATGCATTTTATGTCAGTTAGTAGTTTTCATAATTTTGCATTTCCGGTGCCCGGTAACATGGAACTCGGTGTTTGGCTCAGTAAAATCATAACTTAGTATGTTAGTAGGTTGGGACGGTTTATTAGACATTGGGAATGTCGGGAATGGCCAGGAATTTAGAATTTCCTAAAAATACCCCTTTAGTGTTATTTATGTTATTTTAGTGTGGAGGGGCAAAATGGTCTTTTTGCCCCAATGATATTTTGTCCTTTAGTGGACTTTATTTAGTTGAATTATATGTTTATTTTATTAAGTGTTGGCTGAAATAAAGGGTATGACTTTGCATGTTTTCTCATTTATTCAAAAAATTCAAAATTTCCAAAGCTCTCTCTCTCTCTCTTTTCGGCCAAGCTTGGGAGCTACTAAGGCTGGGTTTTCTTGTTTGATTCAAGTGGTTTTTAGCAAGATCAAAGTAATTCTAGTACAGGTAAACCTTGCTCTAGCTCCTTTTCTTGTTTCTTGGAAATTTTGGAAGAATTTTATGATGATGCATGCTTGATTTTGTTATGTTCTTGCTGCTCTGATTTGTTGTTATTTTTCAGAGGATTAGTCTTGTTATTTTAAGTAGGTTAGAGCTAGGTAATGCATGGTATGTGCTTTGATTCAAGATTTGAAGTTTTTAGCTCAAAAATATGATTTTCAAATAAATGTGTTGAATCTGTTAATTGCTTGCTGTAGATGGTTGCTATTGTTTTCTGAGGTTATTTTATGCATGATTAAGTTGATTTGGGCTGAATTGAATGCATGTTAGTGGGGTTTGACCAAGTTTGAGTTTAGAACTCAAAGCTTAATGCTTTAATGGTTGTTTTGGTTTGGTTGCATGAAGCTTGGTTTTTATGCTTTAGAATTGTTCCTTAGGGTCTAAATAGTAGGTCTGGAAGTTTTGGTATTGTTTGGATTGGATTTGTGCAATGTGTAAATTTTTGAGTGATTTCTGCGAGGAACCAGAATTTCGGTTGTGCATCCGGAATTCCGGATGGGGTTCTGAAAATTCCCAGAACCGGAATTCCGGTTGGGCAACCGGTCTACCGGTTGGGTGATTTTCAAAAACCCTAGTTCTCCTCGTTTTTATGTTATTTGGGGTATTGCCATGATTTTTATCGATAGGGAAACTTTTAGTTCCTAGTTTAAGTCCCCGGGAAGTGATTTAGCGTATCATTTATAGTGTTGTGATTTTTATGGTTTAGGAGCCTGTAATCCGCCGCGCAGATAGTTCCAGTCAGGTTGACCGGCACACCTGAATTCGGAATTGAGGTAAGATTAGTATAACCGTATGCATATGTAGATTACATGTTTAGCGTGCATGTAGGAGGCGTGTTAGATTACATTAGATATGTATGTTGGCTTCGAACCATCCGACTGTGTCACGTCGGTACAGGCTGGAGTATGACTAGCAGCTGGAGTATGACCAGTTCGACCGATTAGGCTGACACTGTATCACATCGGTATAGGCTAGCAGCTGGAGTATGACCAGTATGACCGATTAGGCTGATACTTAGGTTGGTGGTTCCGTACTATTTGACGTATCACGTCGGTACAGGCTGGAGTATGACCAGCAGCTGGAGTATGACCAGTTCGACCGATTAGGCTGATACTGTAACACGTCGGTACAGGCTGGAGTATGACCAGCAGCTGGAGTATGACCGGTTCGACCGATTAGGCTGTTACTTGTCAATAGTACCGTCCCTATGAACGTTCAGAACTCAGTACTGTGTTGGACACAGCAGTTAGGGGGACTCAGTATTGTGTTTGACACGACAGTTAGGGTTATGGTCAGGGGTATGGGCGTTTGATCACGACCGAGATTTATGTATGAGTATTATTATGCTTTTCTTACTGAGTGTGTCGACTCACAGTGCTATGTTTATGTGTAGGTAAAGGCAAGGCTAGGGCTGATGGACCGTGAACGAGCCTATGAAGATTGTACATGTCGGGGCGGTTAGGCCTGGAGCGTACGATCATCGGGACAGCGAGGCTATTTTTGTAATTAGTCGCTAGGCGAAAAGTATTTTGTATAGACAGTAAACTTTTGTAAATGGTTTTGTAATCGGGATCCGGAGTATTTCGTAAAAATAATTTACAAGTTTAATTAAAAATCAAAAATTTTAATTAATCACGTTTTCCATAAACCTCGTTGATTAGCAACAAGCTGCACAGTAAGTTTAAAAATTACGTAATACGCCTATGCTAGGTAGGGTGTTACATTTTTACACTTCTCCAAAATCACTATTCCACCCCCAAAGTAATCACCATTTTATCAGCAGACTTTCTAGCACAAAGGCAAGTCTTGAAATCTGATGTGCTGTAGTCTAAGAGTTTTAAACAGACCCTTATTGACTAACATATAGTTTCTCTTCTTAATCTTAAGATTTACTTGATTGTCTTCCAATGTTCCTCTCCTGGATTAATCTGATACCTACTCATTACTCCCACTCAACAGCAGGTGTCTGGTCTGAGGCATACTAAAGCATATCTGAGACCTCTAACTATTGATTTAAGAAATTCTTTCATGGCTTTATCTTTTCTGGAATAGTTGAGACTTTTCCTTAGATAAATAAAATCTATGCCTAGAAGTGGAGAAGCTTCTATAGATTGCCATTAGAAAGAAAACGCTTCAACATCTTACTAAAGTAAGTTGCTTGCATTAGAGTAAGTAATTACCAGGTATACCACAGGCCATAGGTTTAGATAAACTCAAACCTATAATACTAGGAACAGGAAGTTTTGTTAAGTCCATTGAATAGACTTATTAACGAAAATTTCCCTTTATGTCCTTGTAATAGAAAACTTTAGGTTACTCCATGTGAATGGATCAAACCATAGTTCTATTGGCTTTTATTCTTAGTTCCTTATCTTGAGAATCCATTACTTGTTTAAACTTACAATGGATTTTAATCACAAGTGTCTTCCAAGTCATAAGAAGTGAAGTTCCTTGAAACTCTCCCACTACGACAAGGTACCGTCAATTAGGTCTAAGAAAACTAAATGGTATTAACCTCTTCGGCTGTGTTAAGACAACAGAGGCAATTGAATCATCATGTAAAGAATAAGATGATAGAACACTTTTGGAATCAAGAAAAATATCTCCTTTATTTGTAACTTTATTTTCAGACTAAGTCATTTTCTTAGAAAAGTAGTATTTCTTTAAACAAACACTTTCTTATCTATTGAATATGGGATGGTCCACCCCTAATCACTTAGAATAGCTAACAAACCATGGTTAACAGTTCTAGCTTTTCTTAAGATTTTGATTAGGTCATCCATGAATCTAGTAATGATTTACACTAAGTACCCAACCATTGCATCATTCATAAATTGTATTACCATAGAAGGATTTAGGCAACGACTAGTAACTAATCATCAATATGCAAATAAAAATTTTTGGGGAGGTAAGTTTGGATATAATTCAAAAATAAAATTAATGATCTTTGAACTGGATATCTACTAACTATTTCTCCATCCCTATCAGTTCGCAAGATCTTTAACCACTTACCTTTATGGTTTTCCACTGTTTAAGGTAAAATATAGAGTGATCGTTTTAAGAATACAACGAAAACTCATATCCACCCCTGAATGTACTTCCATCTGCGAATGAGATGAATTACTTTCAGTGGATATAGGCATATTAACTCTTCGCAGAGATTGATCTTGTCAAAAATACTATGAACAAGATACAAATGCCATAGATTTAAAAAAATGTGGTTTTGTCTTTTTGATGAGTTAGGTATAGTTACATCAAAGAGTTCTTAGAATAGTGCAAGTGGATCCTGGTCACAGAATACTAAACTCATATTCCATAAAGTTTGAAACCATTGATAGAAAATGGTTATTAAACACTTGTGAAAGTGAAACTGTATTGTAAACTGGAATTAGAAATATAAGAAAATTTCTGTTTGGAGTCTAAAATTAAAGTCAAAGACTTAAATTTATACCAAATATAATGAGTAATTCTTTCTTGGACCACCACTACTAATTTTAACTCTAAGTCAGATTCATACAAGTAGGAGATTTCTAAGATTGAGGATTTATGTCATTGTGGGATAGAATATCAGGCATTTAATCATATGCGTAATTAAATTTCTTAAGATAAAATAGAATGACATGAAATGATTTATAGACAATTCATCCAATGATATGTTATTGAGCTAATTCGAAAAGAATAAGCTAAGAGGAATTAGAATAATTTCGTATTTAAATAAGAATCCAACGATGCTCCGATTAGCGAGAGTCAAAGTAATCTTATTTATACAATCTTCTTGTTTCATATTGTAAAATACTAGTCTAAGGTGTCATCAGTTGCTGAACAGCCAGATGTTGCATATACAATATTTATCTTTCGAGATCTAACACTATTATGTTAGTCTAATGGTGAAAATCCATTAGGGATTTATCTCATTAGAAAAACAAACCAAGTTAGACCAACAATGAAGATTCGAAATTAAACTACAATTTAATAACAGAAAATAACATGGTTCAATATATATTCATACACAATTCCGAAATTATTAAACATATAGCAAGTAGGAATGACAAGTGAAAATACTAAAACATACAATCCTAAATATTTTCCAAGGTCTTCAACAAACTGATATCAGTGTCCCGTTTAGGCGAGAGTCAAAGCTACCATCCATTGAATAGAGTTGTCAGCTCATCTTAAATGTTAAACATTCTAGCAACCTTTTATTCGATCAAGATTGGAATCCAGCGTTGTCCCGTTTAGGCGAGAGTCAAGGCTATTCTATCTTATGAGCTTCCACCATTGTTTCATATTTTGTAAGTCAAATACGATCGCCACCATTAGGGTGATCAATACCATATAAAACACTTACAAATATACTTATCCTTCGAGATTAAACGGTGCTAAGTTGATAATGAACGTTCCTCCATTAGGGAGGATTACTGACTAAAACAAAAGTTATGTAAAACCAACAATGGAGATCGAATGTCCTAATGTTGACCGAGGTTTTTGGCAACTATTAAAATATGATTATGATAAAGAGCTGTAAGAAAGTGAGATGAAGATTTTTACGTGGTTGGGGCGTTAATGAGCCTTAGTCCACGAGCCTCTATTATTAATGGATGTATTTAATACAGATTCTACACTTGAGAGAATGTTCTTCTCTTAAATACAGAGATTGTTCTTGGTGAGTATTTTCTCTTCTTGCTCTTTTGCAAAACCAAGATTCTCGACCCCATTAAATGAGCTTTGAGGGGGTATTTATAGTGTTTTGGTGGGGTAATCCCTAGAATTGTTCTTACACATGTGTCTGTAAGTATCCATAAAGTTGGGCATTTCCGATGAATATACCATGGGTGATGCATGGTCAAATCCCTAGGTGCTGTAGGGCTTTTATGAAGAATGTCCTTTTTGCCTTGTGATTGACGTGACTCTTCGCAGAGTAGCCGTCGCTAGACTTAAATGATCATTACTGTAGCGCTGCTATTTGGGGGTTGTGCCGTCAGACTTTATTGCGTGTTACAGTCCCAACACGCTTCCTCCCATGCAGCATTAAATGCGACTTGATTGCTCGGGAGAGACCTGACATATCCCGGAGAGCCTTCACGCTATACTAGCTTCCTGGAGTACCTTGTACTCCTGGTGCCTCCTCCGGGACCCATGCTAACAGCGCTTCCTGGTGGCGCACAAAGACTTAGCAAATCTTTCCAAGTTATCTGATCCACGTGTCCCCTCTCGACTGGTCCACGTATTTTGGGCGAATTCTGGAGCAACATTTACACCCCAAGCCTTGTTTACTTAGTAAAAATAAACCAAGGCTTGTTCAAGTGTCTCCGGTCGACTCCTCATTTCCCTAGCTCGAGTCTCGAGCGCGTGGGGGCAGATTAAATGATGTCATTTGATGCAGCGATTTGCTTTTTGCAGGAATGTCTCCAGCCGCCTCCTCGGTCTTCTGATACGAACCTGGGGGCGCGTGGAGGTGCGTTTGATAATGGCATTAAATGCAGCGATTCGCTTTTGCAGAGGTCGATTCGTTTCACGCCCCATGATTGATGCGGCGCATTAATGGTGTCAGACGGATACTCAAACGTTTCCACCGCCTTAATGGTAGGTTGATCTGATCCGTTGATCTTTTGGAATTCGAATCGTGCGTCCCCCCCACCGTGCGATTGGTAGGTGATGACGCCTGTTCCTCATGCGTTTTTGCCTATAAAAGGCACCACCTTTCCTTCATTTCGGTTACTTTCCATTCCTTGCCATTTCTGCTCGAATTTCCTAGAGAGAAAATTCCTCAAAGTAGCACGAACTGTCTTAATACCCAGACACTTCATTCAGTTTTCCAGTGTTTGACTTTGCCAGTTCTTCTCAACTCTCACTCAACCACATCCAGTACCTCCAGTCCAACGATCGACTGTAAGTTTCTTGCATCCTTAGATAATAACATGCTTATATTTACTTCGTTCGTTTTCTGGGTTCGTACTTAGAGGCTTCTGGGTGTGTGAGTGTTTAAGTTCTTCGAGTTCTGCTTTATGTTTACTGCGTTAGTTGTAGAATTGCCATTATCATGCCCCTGTTGTAGCTATACAGTTCTGTTTGAAGAGGGCCATGTGCTCTTCGTTTAACAGTTGCTTAGGGTATAGGATGGCTTTTCTCTTTTTTTTTTTTCTTTTTGCAAAACCACTTTCTGCGATTTCACTGCACCCGACACTTGTTCAGGGATTCTCTCCAGAGTCTCCCATGTGACACGTGTCCGGAGGGGGCCTCTTTCCAGCGGTTAGGGGACCCCCACTCCCTTTTTCTTGATTTAGGGTTTGGTATGGGACCTAACTGCTGGACTTTTCTTTTTCCCTTTTTATTTTTCTCAGAACACAAAATGTCTGCTTCTGGCTCAAAGTCTTCGAAGAAGGAAGGGAAAGGTATGGCCACGCTGGAGGAGGTTTCTCTGGGACCCGTTGCCCAGGAGGGGTATAAGTCCCGTGCAACCGGTTGGGAAGCGGCCGAGCTTCGATCAACCCTGACTTGTCCTCACCAGCTGGAGAACATTATTAATGTGGCCGGGATCAAACCCTCCACCTCAGGGACATTTCACCATCCTCCTCGCGACTCGGAGACGCCTAATCATAACTATGACGGCTTCGGGGCTTGGAGTCAGACCCATTTGATGACAGGTGCCATGCTCCCGCTTCAAGATTACTTTGTTAATTTTCTTGTATTTGTCGGCCTTGCGCCATACCAACTTATTCCTCAAGCTTACCGCCTGCTCTCAGGCTTATTTATTTTTTATACCGCCCGTGGCTGGGGGTCTCCCAGCCCGGCGGAAATTTTGTATTTTTATGAACTTGTATCCGTCCCCAAGAAAGGGGACAAACTTAAGGATGGTTTTTATGGGTTCCGGATCCACCCTGATAACGAGGGGGTGGTTCCGTATAATAGGCAGGCCAAACTTATCCTTTCTCACCAATCCGTGGATGACTCCAACCTCTCACGGGTCATCTGCCCCAATGTGAGGGCGCCGGTTGCGGAGAAGGCCTTCCGGGATGAGCTCATTGCTACGGCAGAGAAGAAGTACCGAGATTATCTCTACCGAAAGGCCCAGGAGAAGGCGTACTCTAAGGCCCAGGCTGCCTCTGGGAGAGGGCTTCGCTTGGGGAGTCCGGTGGTGCGAAGGAGCCAAGCCATTGGCGGGAAGTCCGAAGCTAAATTTTTTGACAAGATACTTCAAGAAGAGATTGAGGATCGTCCCGCCGGGGGGCCCCTTCGTCTTGGAGATTCTTCCGAGAAACAGACTTCCCGGCCACAGCCTTCAGTTCCCGAACCAAACTCGGGTGCTCCCGGTGCTAGCACTTCCGGTGCCGGCGGTAAGTCTCCCTTGATAATTCACTATGTTCCTTCCATTGATGAATATACCAGTCATAGGCCCGTAGGGTTCGACGAGCGTCTCTGTAGATTTAAGATGCCGTTGACCCAGTGGGGGGATCGTTTGAAGGAGTTTTATTTTACGAACTTAGGAGATTACCTAGGTCGGTCCCGGATGGGCTCCGGCCCTCCGGAACCTATTCCCTTAGGTCCATCAGCTTACATAGCGTCCAGCTGGTTTCGGCCCTCGGACAGTTATCTTGGAGATGATGCTGCCAGCATTAAAGTTCAGGACTTTGCTAGGGCCGAATTAGGAAGTTCGGGTAGGAGTAGCTTATTTGCTGTATCTTTTATAAGCGGTTCCTCACGAACTTCTAACACTTGCTTATTTTTTGGAACAGGTACCTCCATGGATGCCATCCTGGAACAGCTTGCCGGGGTTCATACTCCCGTGGCTCCTCCGACTTTCACCCCCTCTCCCCCGGCCCCTTCCTTGAAGGTTCCCTCTGGCGTTCCTCCCGAAACCATTGACTTAGTGGATGACGAGGAGGTGCTTCTGGGAGAGGCCGTTGAGGGTGCAGGAGAGCCTCAAGCCCTTCCGGAGGTAGCAGAGGAGGACGAGGAGGAGCCTGAAATGGCTCTGATTCGCAAGCGTAAGGGCAAGATGATTGCCCAGGACGAGCCGAAGAGACCTCGGAGGGCCGACACTCCTGCCCATGGCCTAGACGGCGGGGTCTCCCCGATGGAGGAAAATCGTGCTCCTCCCCACATCGATCTTACCCCGATTTCGGGGGATGAGGTGAGGCAGGAGCTTCCCATAGCCAAACACAACTACGCTATGGATGAGTACTCCCGGGGGTATGCCGAAGTGGAGGCCCTTAGGAGGATTCTGCGAGCTGAGGTTGAGGCGAGCATCAACCACCCGGAATACCATGATCCGTGGAACCTCAATCTGGACCCCTTAACGGACTGGTTCCGTCCTCTCCTAGGGCCTACTTTGGCTCCTTTTACCGCGGAGATGACCGGCGACTTCGCTTCTCAGCTTACACGTTGCGCGCCCAAGCGGTTTGCCACTTGTGCTTCCTTGAACTCCATCTTCCAGGTCCAGGACCTCAGCCATTCTCTCACGGTGGTAAGTACTTTGCAATTTTTTTTTTTTTTGCGTTTCCTTTTTGTTGTTTGTATTTTGTTTTCTTCCTTTGAGAAATTTTTCCTTATACTTCGTTATGGTTCAGCTTGCTGCTGAGGCTGGCCGCCTCTCCAGGAACATCATAAACCATGGCTTCGCTCTGTCCGACTTTGGGGACATGAATGACGTCAGGAAGGTCCTCCAAGACCTCACAGCGGAGAGGCAGATCTACCAGGAGGCTGCCGAGCGCCAGGAGGTAGCGGCCAAGGCCAAGGAAGAGGAGGCCAAACGGAGGGAGGCTCAGGCGGAGGCCATGATCCGGGACGAGGCTCAGCGGAGAGACAGGATGGAGGCCCATCATCAGGAGGAACTGAGGGCTCAAACCGAGGCTGCCGAGAAGGCCAGGCGAGATCTCCGGGAGGCCAGGGAGGCTTTGGATGAAATGGCCGCCAAGGTGAGATCTCTAGAGGAGACTCACCAGTCGGACATCGAATCCAAGGCCGCTCTAGCTGCGGAGTTGAAGGAGCTTAGGGATTTCAAAGAACAGTCCACCAGGAAGGCCAAGAGGGCCGAGCTCCTTTCTCCTGTTTCCTGCGCCCGGTGCCCGAAGCGCTTTGATGATGGTGTCTATATGGCTTGGGCCACCAATGATCAGAGTATCAAGCTTACTTTTTATCCCAAACCCGAGGAGATGATTGCCAGATTTCGGGAAAAGAAGAAGAAGCTTGATGCTGCGCTTGAGGCACGGATTGGACCTCGTCTTCCTCCGCGGGCTGACTGAGCTGCCGTATTATTGACCCAGATTCTACCCGTTTCTTTTATAACTCTTTTTTTTTGTTTGTACATATTTGCTGCTGCCTTAGAACAATTTACACATAGGCGGCAGCTTTCATTTGAAGGGGAGACAATTATATTTTAAGG
Organism: Cannabis sativa; assembly: GCF_029168945.1. Classification (NCBI taxonomy): domain Eukaryota; kingdom Viridiplantae; phylum Streptophyta; class Magnoliopsida; order Rosales; family Cannabaceae; genus Cannabis; species Cannabis sativa. The sequence goes on along the minus strand of NC_083602.1, from coordinate 22,023,351 downwards.
CCTGTCCCCGGGCCATTTATATGTATATGACCTGCCCTTTGGGCTAGGATATTTTTTTTATATATGCGATCTTTATTTGTCACACTTAGATATTTTAACCTGTCCTTTGGCTCAGGGTTTTTATACTTATGCTTTTTATTTTTGCGCATACTTTTTGACCTGCCCTTTGGGTCAGGATATTTTACTTAGTTTGTTTTTGTTTGTCCGTGCGGTATACCCTAGTACCCCCCTGAGTGGCATAGAAACTTTGTTTTTAAGGCACTCAGTTTTATTTAATATAGAGGAGGCATACATTTGGACGGTACAAACCCTTTGAACAAAATCTAAGTTTAATTCGCTACTGGTAATATTTTCTGAGGTGATCGGCATTCCAGGCTCTTGGGACAGTAGTTCCGTCCATTCTTTTCAGTTTGTAAGTGCCAGAACCGATTTCGTCCTCGATTTCATATGGTCCTTCCCAATTTGGTCCAAGTACCCCCACTCCGGGTTCTTGGGTGGCTGGAAAAACCCTTCTTAGGACCATATCCCCAATAGCGAATTTTCTGTTTTTAACCTTGGAGTTAAAATACTTGGTCACCTTCTTTTGATAAGCAGCCATCCGTATTTGAGACTCATCCCGGAGTTCTTCGACTTGATCCAAAGCCTCTTGGAGCAGTGCCTGATTGGTGGCCGGATCATAAGTCGTCCTCCTGTGGGATGGGAATAATGTTTCCACCGGGACCATTGCTTCACAACCGTACGCCATTGAGAACGGCGAGTGACCGGTTGTGGTTCTGGGGGTCGTCCGGTAGGCCCACAATACCCTTGGCAATTCTTCAGGCCAGTTATTTTTACAGGCCAGTAGCTTCTTTTTCAAGGTGACCTTTAGGATTTTATTGACTGCTTCCGCCTGGCCGTTTGTTTGAGGTCGGGCTACCGCGGAGAAGCTTTTTACCACTCCGTGTTGGTTACAAAAGTCAGTGAATTCCTCGCAATCAAATTGCTTTCCATTGTCTGAGAGTATTTTATGAGGCAAGCCGTATCGACACACTATGTTTTTAATAACAAAGTCCAATGCCTTCTTAGCAGTTATTGTCTTCATAGGCTCAGCCTCTGTCCACTTGGTGAAGTAGTCCACTGCTACTATTGCATACTTTACCCCTCCTTTTCCCGTAGGTAGAGACCCGATGAGATCTATTCCCCAGACCGCGAAGGGCCAGGGGCTGGTCATCAAAGTGATCTCATTTGGAGGAGCTCTCGGTATGTTCGCGTACCTTTGGCACGAGTCACACTTTTGGACATAGTCTATACAATCTTTTTTCATTGTTGGCCAGAAGTACCCTTGCCTCAATATTTTCTTTGAGAGGCTGGGTCCTCCCGTATGATCTCCACAGAACCCTTCATGGACCTCCAGCATGATTTGTCTAGCTTCAGGGTCCGATACACACCTTAAATAAGGCATGCTGAGTCCTCTCCGGTAGAGAATTTGATCCATCATTACATAACGATGAGCCTGATACTGAATCTTTCGAGACAGTGCCCTCTCTTAGGGCAACTCACCTGTGGTTATGTACTTTGTGATGGGGACCATCCAGCTGGGTTCTTGCCCAACCGTTTGTGTGGTCTCTTTTATTTTGATGCTTGGCTCTGCCAAGCGTTCCACTGGTACTACCCCCAGTTCTTCGATTTCACTGTCCGAGGCTAACTTAGCCAGACAGTCCGCATGAGCATTCTTCTCTCGGGGGATTCTTTCTATTTTATAGTCCGTGAACTCGTGGAGCAGTTCTCGGACTATTGCTACGTACGCGGCCATCCGTTCGCCGCGAGTTTGGTATTCTCCGGAAACTTGGTTTACGACCAGCTGAGAATCACTGTAGACTTCCACTCTCTTGGCTCCTACAGCTTTAGCCAATTTTAGCCCTGCTATCAGGGCCTCATATTCGGCTTCATTATTCGAAGTTGTGAAGTTGAATCGGAGTGCCGCCTGGAGCCGCAGTCCAGTAGGTGATATCATAGCAACTCCGGCTCCTGAACCGTTCTCATTAGAAGCTCCGTCCACAAATACTCTCCAAGTGGGGATTGGTGGCTCCGGTGTATTGGTTGTTGCCTCGGCTTCATTGCATTCGGTGATGAAGTCTGCCAAGGCTTGGCCTTTTATGGAAATCCGGGGCACGTAATGTAAGTCGAACTGACTCAGCTCCATCGCCCACTTGAGGAGTCTTCCGGATGCTTCAGGCTTCTGGAGAACCTGCCGGAGCGGATGATTGGTCAAGATTCTGATCGGATGGGCTTGGAAGTATGGTCTCAACTTCCTTGATGCCATCAGGAGGCAGAATACTAATTTTTCAATAACCGGGTACCTTGTCTCGGCCCCTACCATGCGCTTACTAACATAGTACACGGGGTGCTGAATTTTTTCTTCCTCCCGGACTAGTGCAGCGCTGACCGCATGCTCGGAGACGGCCAAGTAAAGGAACAAGTCTTCTCCAAGGACGGGTTTTGATAGGATAGGAGGTTTGGCCATGTGGTCTTTTAACCTTTTGAATGCCTCCTTGCATTCATCCGACCATTCGAACTTTTGGCATTTCTTCAGTATGTTGAAGAAGGGTATGCACTTGTCCGTGGATCGTGAGATAAAGCGGCTCAGTGCGGCTACCTTTCCGGTCAAGCTCTGCACGTCCTTATGTTTCTTGGGGGATGGCATGTCCAGGAGAGCTTGGATTTTCTCCGGGTTCGCCTCGATCCCCCTTTGGCTGACTATGAAGCCCAGGAATTTTCCCGACTTGACCCCGAAGGTGCATTTTTTCGGATTGAGCTTCATGCCGTATCTCCGGACGACTTCGAAACATTCTTCTAAGTCGCTTGCATGGCTGTTGCATGCTTTGGATTTGACGAGCATGTCGTCTACATATACCTCCATGTTTCGTCCCAGGAGGCTTTTAAACATCCGGTTAACCATTCTTTGATAGGTTGCTCCGGCGTTTTTCAGTCCGAAAGGCATGACTAGGTAACAGTATACCCCCTTATCGGTCCTGAAGCTAGTGCACTCCTGATCTGCCGTATGCATTTTTATTTGGTTGTACCCAGCATAGGCATCCATGAAAGATAGCAGCTTAAATCCGGACGTGGCGTCTACCATCTGGTCGATCCTAGGCAGCGAAAAGTAGTCCTTTGGGCAGGCTTTGTTTAGATCTGTGAAATCTATACAAACCCGCCAAGTCTCGTTCGGCTTGGGCACCAGGACCGGATTGGCCAGCCATTCCGGATAATACACGTCGCGGATCATGCCATTGGACAAAAGTTTATCCACCTCTTTCTCTAAGGCCTCGGCTTTCACCGAGTCGAGCGGGCGTCTCTATTGCTGTACAGGGGGCATGTCCGGGTTGACATTGAGTACATGGGTGATGACATGAGGGCTGATGTCGGTCATGTCTTCTTGGCGCCATGCGAAGATGTCGATGGCGCCCTTCAATGTTTTTATTATTTTATCTTTTTCCTCCGGATCCAGGCTCTTCCCTATCCAGAGTACTTTGGTGGAGTCGTCGTCGCACACTGGTATTTCTTCGACGTTCTCCATTGGTTCCACGACCCTTTCGGACCCTATGCGAGGATCCAACTCGTCCTCTTCAGCCTTCTCTATCTCAGGGGGCCCCCGGACCATGAGTACTGGTAAGTGGGTGGCAACATTGTAACATTGCCTGGCCTCTCCCTGATTTCCCCTCACCGTTCCGACTCCGGCTTCCTGGGTAGGGAATTTTAGGCATAGATGTCGGATTGAAGTAATTGCACCAAAGTCGACGAGGGCCGGTCGGCCTAGGATTGCGTTGTAGGCTGTTGGACAGTCTACCACCACGAAGGTGCAATACTTGAATGTGCTTTGGGGGGTATCCGGGCACAGGGTAACTGGGAGCCTGACTTTTCCCATCGGGATTAGCGTCGTTCCGTTAAACCCTGTGAGCTGCGATCCACTAGGCGAGAGGTCCCGGTCGGTCAACCCTATCGCAGTGAAGGCTTCTTTGAAGAGCAAGTTCACGGAACTCCCATTGTCAATCAGGACCCTAGCCACCACCTTATTTGCGATGGGGGTCTCTATGACCAGCGGGTCGTGGTGAGGAAAACGCACCGTCTTGGCGTCTTCTTCCGTGAACGTTATGGGCTGGTCCATTAGCCGAGGCCTTTGAGCCGGGAGTTGAGTAACCTCCCACACCTCACTGTGTCTTGCGGCCTCGGCATATCTTTTTCGCTCCTTGCGAGTGTTTCCTCCGATATGGGGACCTCCGGAGATCATGGCTACCCGTCCATTAGGCCGGGGAGGTAGCCCGGGTATATGCTGGGTGTCACCTACGGGGGCAGCTGGAGGCAATACTCCTGCTGTACCCCCTGGCGTTCCCGGAGGCGTACCCCCGGCCACCTGCCCTGGATTAAGGTGGGGCAACCTATTTTTGATCCACTCATAGAGGTGGCCCAAACGGATCAAATTTTCAATCTCGTCTTTGAGATTTTTACACTCATTGGTGCTATGACCAATGTCGTTGTGGTACTCGCATCTTTTACTCGGATCTCTCCGGGAGCTGTCTTTGTACAATGGCTGGGGTCTCCGGTAGTGTGTATTCTGCCTTGTGGCAAAATATACACGTTCCTGAGAGTCCGTGAGCTCTGTGTACTGGGTGTATTGGGGTGTGTACCCCTTCTTTTGGCGCTTCTCTCCCGTTCGGGTGCTGCCCTTGGAGGACCTTTTGCTCCTCGACCCCTGGGTAGGGCCTGTTAAGCTAGCAGTCGGGGCAGCCTGTGAAGGAGTCCGTCCATTCACCCCGGACGGGTTGCCGTAATGGGAAGATGCCGGGGCCAAAGCTTGACCCTGGCTGTATCCGGGAGTGGCAGAGAACTGTATGCCACTTACCGGGGGAGTCGCGGTCGGGACAGTACCCGAGGGCGACACTCCTGGCATGTATCCCGCTATCCCGGTGGGATAATAGCCTCCGTAAGCCACGATCTGGGCTTCTTCGAGGTTAATATATTTTTGGACTTGCTTCTGGAAGTCCTGAAGGCTAGCAGCGCCTTCTTGCTGTAATTCATTCCAGAAGGGAGTCCCAGTGCGGATTCCTGCTTGGAGAAGCGCAAGCTGTTGTCCGTCGTCGACCTTCTTGGTCTTCGAGGCTTCCTCTCGGAACCTCTTAATGTAATTCTTCAAGGTCTCGGTGGGCAGTTGCTTGATGTTGGTCAAGGCACTAACCTCCAAGTTGATCTTCCTGGCAGCGACAAATTATCTCCGGAAGTTGGTTTGGAGTTTATTCCAGCAACCCACCGATCCTGGTTCCAGTTTTTTGAACCATTCCTCTGCTGATCCGCTCAGAGTGAGGGGGAAGCATAAGCATTTGGCGTCATTGCTGACCCGCATGACTGTCATGACACGGTTGAACCGTGACAAGTGATCACTGGGGTCGGAGTTCCCAGTATATGCCGCCATTTCGGGCATCTTGAAGTTTTTAGGGAGCTCCGCCTCCAGGATATGTTTGGCACAAGGCTCCCGATCCTCACTGTCCGAGTCGGAGTCGTCTCCCTTCTGCCTCCGGGAGACTCGAGCAATATCTTTTCAGAGTATGGCAAGTTCCGCCATAATCCCTTCGTTTATAGTACCCGAGGAGACCACGGGCCTGTATCTTTTTTGGTCAAGGTGATCCCGGAGGTCACCTTGATTCCCATTGATTTGATTCCTAAGATCAATGGGAGGACATCTCTGTCCTCTTCTTCCTCTACCCCCTGGTTCCTGGTGCACGGAAACGCTTTTCCGGTCCCCTCGATCCTGAGGGCCAAGACTCCCTCTTTGGGGCTTGCCCCTCTGCGGACCTTTCCCTTTAGGGAAATCCGAGCGGACCCTTCGCGGATCCTGCACCTTTTTCTTCCGACCAGGGGTAGAAGTAGGGTTTTTTGTCTGGTTTTCCTCAGCAGGGTGCCTTATAGGGCTAGGTTCCCTAGGTCTTTGCTGCTGGGAATTAGGCGAAGACGTCGCTGGCTCCACGTCGAGCCCAGCGGCCATCGCCTTGGGATGCACGTGAATACCAGCTGCCTCCATGGCTTTCTGCATGGCTAGCATCACTTCCTGCATTTTTTGATTTTGCGCTTTCTGAGCTTCGATCTTAGCTTCATGATCGATAGCTTTTTGTCTAAGGAGCACCAACTCCGAGTAGCTTCCTCCGTCATAGGCGTACTCGTCGAGGTGTTCCTCGTAGTTCTCGTCGGGAACTATTTCTTCTTCTTCTTCCTCGGACTCCTCTGCTACCCTTGAGGCTACATCTTCCTCATTGGGGTCTTGAGCGTCTTCTAGAGGGCGAGGATGACGTGTAGCTCTTGTCTCCACCATTGTTGTGAAGTTAAATGCTTGTTATGCAGCAGCTTTCCTCAGCTCTCAATGAAAGCACCAAAATGTTGACCGAGGTTTTCGGCAACTATTAAAATATGATTATGATAAAGAGCTGTAAGAAAGTGAGATGAAGATTTTTACGTGGTTGGGGCGTTAATGAGCCTTAGTCCACGAGCCTCTGTTATTAATGGATGTATTTAATACAGATTCTACACTTGAGAGAATGTTCTTCTCTTAAATACAGAGAATGTTCTTGGTGAGTATTTTCTCTTCTTGCTCTTTTGCAAAACCAAGATTCTCGACCCCATTAAATGAGCTTTGAGGGGGTATTTATAGTGTTTTGGTGGGGTAATCCCTAGAATTGTTCTTACACATGTGTCTGTAAGTATCCATAAAGTTGGGCATTTCCGATGAATATACCATGGGTGATGCATGGTCAAATCCCTAGGTGCTGTAGGGCTTTTATGAAGAATGTCCTTTTTGCCTTGTGATTGACGTGACTCTTCGCGAGTAGCGGGTCGCTAGACTTAAATGATCATTACTGTAGCGCTGCTGTTTGGGGGTTGTGCCGTCAGACTTTATTGCGTGTTACAGTCCCAACACGCTTCCTCCCATGCAGCATTAAATGCGACTTGATTGCTCGGGAGAGACCTGACATATCTCGGAGAGCCTTCACGCTATACTAGCTTCCTGTAGTACCTTGTACTCCTGGTGCCTCCTCCGGGACCCATGCTAACAGCGCTTCCCGGTGGCGCACAAGGACTTAGCAAATCTTTCCAAGTTATCTGATCCACGTGTCCCCTCTCGACTGGTCCACGTATTTTGGGCGAATTCTGGAGCAACACCTAATAATAAAGCTCATTATTTATAGTGTATTTTCTTTTAATATTTATTTTAATCAATTTATTTTAAATATATATTTATTTAATTAAAATTTCCAATTTAGAATGAAAAATTCTACATATAAATTTTAATTTAATATTTATAAATTTTACTTAGATGGATATAAAAATAACATGAATTATTTCCATATTAGTAATAATTTCGAATAAATATTTAAAAAAATATTCAATTTAAGTTGTTTCAAAATTAATTTAAATTAATTTACAACTCAAATTTAATTTTCTATAAATATATATTGCATTTCGAAAAATTGAAGTATTTAAAAATACTATTTTCGAAAAAATGCTTTAAAATAAAATAAAAATAAATCTTGGAAAAATTATCTTAATTTTATGTTGGCCCAAAATTAATTAATAAAATTAATTTACAACAAAAATATAATTTTTCCAATTTAATTACATATTTAAGAAAAATTTCAAATATTTAAGTATCATGATGAAAATCAACTTAAATATTAATTTTCTATTTAATTAAATACACTAGAAAAATACTTCAAGCAAAAAAGATAATGTTTATCTAGACTTTTATTGACTAATTAATTCATTTTCTAATTAAATATATTTTACTTCATTTATTTTAATTAGTCATTAAATGAAAGAAAATCATTGATTTAAGTTGGTCCAAAATTAAAATAAATAATTTTAAAATTTAATCTATTTTTCAAATAAAATTCGAAATTTCTGCATTTAAGAAATGTAATTTTGAAATTGTGGGAAAAAGATTAATAAAATAAAATAAAATATATTTTGAAAATTATTCAAATTTAAGTTATTCTTAAATGAGATTTCAAACTTAAAATAATTTTCAATTGTAATTAAATAACATGAAAATAATAATATTTAAGTATCATGATGAAAATCAAATTAAATATTTAAATTTTCAATTTAACTAAATGTATTATATTCAAGAAATAAATAATCAAGTATGGAGGAGACTTAATTATTAATTCTAGTTTAATACTAGGAAAAATATACTTAACTTAGATTGTACCAAAATTAATTATTAAACAATTAATTTCACAATCTATGATATTTTCCTAATTAAATATTAAAAAAAATAACTAGTTCTAGAAATAACTATCTAGAATATATATCATTAACTAAGTGTTTTTCTAAAATTAACTTTAAAATATTAAATGAAAAATAAATTTCATATATTTTAAAAGTTAATTATGTTGGTAATTCAATTTTAATTAGGTTAGACTAATATAGTTAACCTAATACAATTATTTAAATAAGGAAATGGGCCTTCACAATTGGGGTTGTTCATGTGAGGGGGAGCTGGGTTTAGTATGTTGTACCCACTTCTATTGGCCCCCAACTCTCACACAAGGCCCAAAAGAGAGGAATTTAACCTTTAAATAAACAATTGTTATTCATTGAATAAGCCCAAATCTAATTGGACCTAAATAAATTTACTTATGTCAAAATTTATTTTAGCAACCTAGTCCATTTACTTAGTAAAACTTAAATGAGCTTCCTATATGCATCTACGCCCAATAGCAAACATATAGGCTCACACAGGTCAAATGATTTGGATGGGCCCTATCATGTTACTAGGTTTACACAAATGAAAGAAATTGCAAAAATTACCTGTTACAAATTATTTATAAGATCTGTTGACAATTGGACTATGATTAAAATCAAATCATTAGATCTGTCAACAAGTTAATCATAGCAATTTAGATCAAATAAATCATACTTTTGTAAAAAAACATTTTGAATACATAATAATATAATCAAACAATACAAACAAATAACTGATCTGGAATATCTAGAAAGTAAACTAAAAAAAATTACATTTTAAAATAAAAATCTTAAGTAGAATTCAAATTTAGGTTGTTAGAGAATATTTGAAAAAATTCAAAATTCAACAAACTCCTAAATAATCTAAATTCTAACAAAAAAATCAAAAAATATCTAACCACTTTTTCAAATATCAAGTTTATTCAAAATTTAAATTTATTTAAAATTTCTAATAAGATAATATAATAAAATATCTTCAAGTTTTAAATTTAGATATTTCATTATTATATTCTAAGTCTTATAATTTAATAAATTTAAATATTATATAAATAAAATAATTGAAAAATAAGATATTTTATATGGTTAGAATATTTTAAAAAATAAAATAAAATAATAAGTTTGAAAAATTTATGGTTTGAAACCCTAAAATATCTATTCAAACTAAACTAACTAATTTTTCAAATCTTCGTCTTATTTTTGCCAAAATATAATTTTAATAAAAAAAATGTCTAATAAGATAAAATGTTAAACCTAACATATTCCTTATCTTATAATTTTAATTAATAAAATATATTTTGAAAATAATAAATTTGAAAAAGATATGATATGGTTAGCAAATTTTTGAAATTAGTACAAGATTATTTTTTTTTAAAAGATAATATTTTAATATCAAAGTAAGATCATTTAAAATTTAATAAAAAAAAATAATATCTGATCTTATAATTAAAATAAATAAAATAATCTAAAAATTCAAAATTAACCATAAGGCTCCTTTGCGAGAAATCAAATTTTCAAAATTCAAAGCCTATTAATATCAGAAACTAATTTTAAATAATTTAAAAATTAATAAAAATTAATTTTATTCTGACAATTAGATTTTTTAATTGAAAATTAAGATTCTACACAAAATTCTACCAAAAATTGGCTTTTGTTTCAATGAAAAACGATTTTTGAATCAAAAGTTATGACGAAAATAAAATTTGTGCACAGGGGTATGCATTGCATACCCCTGCACGCGCGAAATCAAGGGGATGGCCGAGGGAATAGGCTGCAAGCATCCTCACTTGACCGAGGGAGCTCGGCACTGCAGCCCTTCAGACAGGAGCTGTGTCCGAGAATCCTCGGCCAGCCCTGTCTGAATGGCCGAGCGTGTCCGAGCGGATCCCAGGCTCGTGCACGCGCGTTTGACATTCAAATCTCGATATTTTTGTTCAAATTCAAAAAATCATAACTAATTCATAAAAAAATCCAAATTAGGTTTTGTAAAAGCCTAAATTTATTAATTTTTCGTCTACTTTCCAGAAAAAATAATTCCAGATCGAAATAAAAAATATTTTAGTAACATATATTGCGATTTCTAAACTATCATCAAATAAGCACATAAACCACATGAAACCATCCAAATCAACAAAAAACATCGTTTTAATTCATATTTCATGAAAGTAAATCATTACCATGGCTCTGAGGCCAGTTGTTGGAAATATTTTACCAGGATCTAGATTTACAAACAAGTATGTTTCATTAACATCCTAATATGAATTCTAAAACAATGAAATAAACACATAAGAGTTTAAGAAAACCACACATTTTGTGCAGCGGAATATAATGACTCCTTCCGTTCAGATCTCTAGCCCTTGATTCCTTTCTGTAGCAGAGCATCACCAAGATCTGAACCTGGATCTCTTTCTCTCCTTCCTTTGATGCTGAATCTCCTTCTTGTTGTTTGGAATTCTCCTACAGTCTTACACACTATGATTGAGATACCACTTGATGTGTGTGGGCACTCACTCATTCACTCAAGGTTCGAAATCGAAGAGGAAAAGAAGAGAGAAGGGAAGTGGCGGATATGTATAGAATAGGAGGCTCAACTTTCATCTGACAGATTTAAGTGTGAATGAGAGCCATCACTATCTATTTATAGGTAACCACCTAAGTTTAGGTTAGAATTATTTGGCATTAAAATAATAAAAAAATAAATGGTAAAATACACTAAGTTCGGCCGGCCATGGATTGTGGATTGGGCCCACTTGCAATTTTACCATTTTGTCATTTTCCCATCCCATTTTCTCAAAAATGCCAATTTTCTAATTTAACCATTTAAATGCCAATTCTAATCATTTAATAACTAAAAATTAATTATTAAATAATATTGTCATTTAATATATTTATTAATTAGACATATAAAGTCTCTTAATGAATAAATAAACCTAGAATCTCTTTTCTTTACAATTTCGCCCTTGCTTAGTGAAAATTCACAAAGTAGAGACAGTCTAACTTTAGAATTATAATTGATTAATTAAAATCAATTAACTGAGTCTTACAAGCAGTATGGTCTCAACTAGTATGGAGACCATGGGTCTATATATCCGAGCTTCCAATAAGCAAATCAAGAATTTATATCTTAAATTTACTGACTTATTAATTCTTCGTTGAATCCACGCATAGAACTTAGAATTGCACTCTCAGTATATAGAACGCTCTATATGTTCCACGATATAGATACGTCATTAGTTATCCATTGTTATAATCCTAATGTGATCAATGGCCCTCTAATAGATGATCTACATTGAAAAGGCACTAAGTTACCGTTACACCTTCAATGTATTTTATCCGTAAAACACTTAGCTCCGTATAAATGATATTTGAGCAAAGTGAAATGAGATCTCCACCATTTATCTCTGTTTAGCCAAGCTCGAAGGATATCATCGTTTCACTTCTAAATTCCTATAGAAGTTATAGATTCCATATTTATGGTAGCCCTCCCACTCAATTATACTATCATGTTCCAAAATGTACGTATCACCCTCACCTGAAAGTAGGCTTAACTAACAAATCAAAGAACATGTATAATACTCTTGAGATCGAACCTAACCATATCAGGATTAAGATCATTTGATCTAGGATCAACGAGTGATATTGAATTGAATTGATATTACGGTAAATTTTAATATATCTAATCAAAGTTCAATATCGGTCCCTTCTGATGTATACTCCATACATCCGATATTGGTAAACTTTGCCAATGCCCTGGTAAGGACATAACACTTATCCAAGGTGTAAGAATACCTATCGCTGATTATCATGTCAGCCTAAATCTAGTGAGCTGTCAAATCAGGGAATAAACTTTCGAACATATAATCAAGATTATATTCCACTGTGCTGACAACACTTTAATCATCAACAAATTCATATGTTCTGGACTTACATAGAATTCATACATTATATATATAATCATGAAATAAATCATGTGAACCATGCAACATTAAATGTTATTTCTGATCTTTATTAATAATTAAATCTAATTATATTGAAATGAGTTTTATTTAGGGCATAAAACCCAACAAAAAGTTCCTTATGCTTCAACAGTTGGGAGTTTAATGTATGCAATGTTATGCACTAGACCTGACATATGCTACGCAGTAGGAATTGTGAGCATGTATCAGACAAACCAAGGAGAGGAACATTGGACTGCAGTTAAACATATTCTGAAATATTTGAAAAATACTAGGCATTATGTGTTAGTCTACAAGGGTGGTGCTTTAATTCCCGTAGGCTATACCGACTGAGATTTCCAGGCTTGTCTTGATGGCAGAAAGTCTACATCTGGGATGGTTTTTACTCTTGGGGTTGGAGCAGTTGTTTGGAGAAGTGCTAAGCAAACCGCAATATCAGACTCTACTAGGGAGGCCGGGTACATAGCCGCCGCTGGGGCTGCTAAGGAACTTGTTTGGCTAAGAAAGTTCTTCTCAGGACTTGGTGTTGTTCCTAGCATGGAAAAACCACTGGTTTTACTTTGTGACAATACTGGTGCTATAGCCAATAGTAAAGAGCCTCGAAGCCATAAGAGAAGCAAACACGTAGAGAGGAAATACCACATCATCAAAGAATATTTGGCAAGAAGGGACGTACTGGTGGAGAAAGTGGACACTGAAGACAACTTAGCTAATCCATTCACCAAAGTATTGACTGCAACTACATTTGAAAAGCAGAGATGGAATTTAGAATTAATTGAAATGTACTAATAGTTTTTTGTAAGTGCAAGAGGGATTTTGTTGGGCTTTGTGCCCTAAATAAAACTCTATTTCAATGTAATATTTTCTATTCACATCAACAAAAAAAATTATTTAATTTCATTACTTGTTTAATTTGTTATTCGGTTCATGTGATCATTTATTTACTTATTTGATTAATAAATTCATCCAAATTCTTATCACACTGATATTCTTGTTTATTGTGTTGTCAACACAGTGGAAAGTAAACAAGATTGTGTGATTAAATGTATTCCTAGATTTATCAATACACAGGGTTTAATTGATAGGATAATCGACAACATAGTTTACTTGCACCTTGGATAAGTGCTATGTCGTTTCGAGGGCATTGGTTAAAGTAAGCTTGGGTTGGATGTATGGAGTATGCATCGGAAGGGACCGATCTTGAATTTGGATTAGATATGATAATCTTACCATAATATCTATTCAATTCAATATCACCTAGTTGATCCTAGATCAAATGATCTCAATCCTGAGATGGTTAGGTTTGATCTCGAGAGTGTTATTTGTGTTCTTTGATTTGTTATTTAAGCCTACCTTTTGGTCCGGGTGATACGTACATTTTGGGAACACGATACTACAATTGAGTGGGAGCGCTAATCATAGATACAGAATCTATAGCTTCTATATGGACATAGAAGTGAAATGATGATTTCCTTCGACCTTGGCTAAATAGAGATAAATGATAGAGCGCTCATTTCAGTGATTATATTAGTTCACTAAAATATCATTTATAGGTGGCTAAGTGTTTTAAGGATAAAATACATTGAAAGGGTGTAACGGTAATTTTTGTCCCTATGCAATGTAAATCATCTATAGAGGATCATTGATTATTGGGACTATAACAATGGATAATTAATAGCGTATCTATATCGTGGAACATATAGAGTATTCTATATAACTAAGAGTGTAATTCCAAGTTCTATAGTGGTTCAATGAGGAATTAGTAAGTCAGAGAATTTACTTAGTAAATTCTAGATCTGCTTATTGGAAGCTCGGTTATATAGGCCCATGGTCTCCATACAAGTTGAGACAAACTGCTTGTAAGACTCAGCTAATTGATTGGCCCTCCTTAAATGGGTTGTAGCCCAGAATGTGTCAGGGTCAGGCTAGCCACTCTTGGAAGGCTGGTCTTGCTTTGGGTTACAAACCCCGTTATCGGCAGCTCTTGGTGGCTATGCAGCCCTATACTAGTTAGGCTTTTGCCGCCCAATCCCCCTAATTGGTTAGTGCAGCCTGTGCGTTGACAGAGGTTAGATCACACTAGTTTCTAAAGTTAGGTAGATCTAGATATTTGAAGTGGCCAGACTCACTTCTCAAGTTTTTTTATTGGGTGTTTCCACCCATTCCCAAACCTAGCCGGTTGAAGATTGACCTCAAAGTTACTTGCTCATAAAGGCCCCTAGATGATAGTTCACCTTGCTGGCCGACCAGGGGTGTACTACAAAGGGGCTGGCCGGCCATAGGCTAAAGAAGTAAGGGTTTTGTAGAGCCTGAGATCCCTAGCTAGCCCAACAGACCACTTGTTGCTGGGATATGGCTGTTCTTGCTACTATAACTTTGTGGCAAGGCTTGTCCTCCATCGGGTTAGGGAATGTCTATCATAGTTCTTGAGGAACCTAGTTGGACTATCTGTCAATAGACCCTGCATGCGTGATCTGTCGACTAGTCTCCCTTAGAGAGGATCTTTGATGAGATCCTAGCCTCTCCCAGCAGTTCTCTCATTGAATTGCCTTATCAGGTCGATAACTTCTCTATTGCGGTGGTCTAGCTCCGCCTAGTGAGATTGGAGGATGTACTCTTTGTCATCCATTCATCTCAGAAATTCATCTCCCCATTGTGCGAATACAACGCAACTAACAGCGTGTGGTTGTTTAGTTTGGCCGACTTGATAGACGACATCTCTAAGTCTAGCTAACTCAAGATCTTCTCCCAAGTCTACATGGGGCTCGCCAATGGCTAGCTTGCCAATCCCTGGCCCAATCTCTCCAGCATAATACCAGGGACCAGATCTTGTTGTGGTGCCCAGGGGCTACTCCACGTGAGTCCTTCCTTTAGTGGGAGGCACCAGTGGAAGGTCCTCCCTCGGAGGCATAGGAATGTTGTGGCTAGATACGTGGTGCCTGCCGAGGTGGCAAGAGTGGCCACATCTATTGGGTTCGTAGAGATTCTAGTCGTGACTGGAATGTGAACATCAGGATCAGCCACCATAGGATCTTGAGGAAGATCCGAAGAGATAGATGTCGTAGCTGGAGTTCTCCTTGTGTTAACGATGATGTTTGATAAGATAAATTAGCAACTCGCTCTCAATGAAAGCACCAAACTGTTGACCTCAAATTTGGCCAACCGACAATAGATTCAAATTTAATGCTGATGATTGCCACGTGTTAAACAATTACAATAGAAAAGTAAATAGACACATGAATTTATAAAGGTTTGACCCCCTTAGTTAGTGCGTAACGACCTACTCCCCTTTTTGTTGTATTGATACCAGAGATAATACCCTTTAGATCACTATAGTAATGGGATCTGAAGTGGTTCTCTTAAGATTACAATGTGAGAACAAGAGTTGGCAAATCTCAAGTGAGAATAAAGAAATGGGTGTGTTAGAGAGAGATGAGATGAGTTATCAGACTTAGAGCTTGAGGCTTAGGGTTTGAGACTTAGGGTTTTAGGGCTTCACTAATGCTCTTTGTATAGTTGAGTTTACATCCCTAATATCTCTTAAAAATAAGTAAAGTCTACTATTTACATAATAAATTAATAAAATACAAATAACTAAATTGCTCCTCAAAAATAGGGAAGGTGTTGATATTTTCCCTCTATTTTTGTGGATTATTCAGGTCCAATTCATGGTTTGACTTGTTGTCTACAAATGAAAGTTGTGCACCGAAACTTGCCAAGCCAAAGGCTAGCTGGGCATGCACCTCCAGAGTGCATGCTAGTCAGCCATATGATGTCCAAAAGCTGGCCGACCTATGCTGGCCAAGGGCAGACCAGGGGTGGGTAGCCAACCCCCTTGAGGTGGATAGTTTGTCATTTCTTTGTCCCTTCTAAGTACTCAGAACCCTTAATTGTTGAAGTGCTGAGTAAATGACTTGGCCTTCTTGCTGACAAGTTGTACTCCCATGTGGCATTGATATTAGCCACGTGGACATGCCACATCAAGTGGATATAAATTAGGATAACATAATCTTAATTGATTAAATAAATTAATTAATTGAGATTACAAAACAATATTATCCTAGTTAGTGCAGGGACCATGGGCCTATGTAATAAAGCTCCCAATAAGTAGTTCTAGAATTTACCAAGTAAATTTTCTATCTTATTAATTCCTCTTGACTCCACTATAAATTCAGAATTACACTCCTGATTACATAGAATGCTCTATTCACCAAGAATAGATACGCTATAAATTATCCATTGTTTCAATCTAAATAATCAAAGATCCACTATAGATGATTTAAATCGAGTAGTAACAAATCCCTTCAATGTATTTTATCCTTAAATCAATTAGCTTCTTATAAATGATATTTTATTAAACTAATATAATTACTTAAATAAGAGCTCTTTCATTTATGTCTGTTAGCCAAGCTCTAAGGAAATCATCATTATCATCATTTCACTTCTAAATAGTTATAGAAGCTATGTATTCTATATCTATGATTAGTGCTCCCACTCAATGGCCCTACCATGCTCCCAAAATTTAAGTATTGGGTCGATCTAAGTGGTCAGCTTTAATGAACAAGTCAAAGAAGACATGCAGTAGAATTCAGCCAGAACCTAACCATCTCAGGTTTAAGATCTTTTTATCTAAGATCAACTAAGTTACATTGACTTAGAAAAGACATAACGGTAAGTTTATGATATCTTTTCTACTATCAATATTGGTCTAGTCTGATGTATAGCCAATACATCTGATACTAGTATACTTTGCTATTGCATTGGAAACGACATTCCACATATCATTGTGTAAGTAAACTTTATCACTGATTATCATGTCAGTATAAATCTAGTGTACTAATAAATTATGGGACTAAATAGTTTGAAACATATAATCACAATTACTTTCTTGTGATGACATCACTGTAATTGTGAATAACTATATATTCGGGATTTAATAGAACTTCTATATTAAAACTATAATCATGAAAACTACATGTAAACCTAAGTGATTTTTAATCTTCTATTGATAGTAAAAAAGGTTATATTGAAATAGGTTATATTTAGGGCATAAAATTCCAACAATTACGTGGCCCCGCCTTCTCACTTTTTGCCTTTTTGTATTTCACGTCTAAATTCCTTTGAAGGTCCACAATGGACCAACTTTCATCGGAACACTGCCTCTCTGCTCCCCCGCCCTAGCTCACTGAATCACTAGGGCGGTCTTTCCTCCCTTTGGGTCTTGGTACTTTCGTACTTGTTTCTTTGGTGTCACAGGACCTTTATGGGCTAAAGGACGTCCAAGCTTAGAGTGTTGGGTTTTATGCCCTAAATAAAACTCTGTTTCAATGTAATCCAGATTATTCAATATCAATAAAGTAACAGAAGTAATTTTTCATTCACTTGTATATGTTTTGGTTCACTTAATCAATTACTTGTCTATTTGATTTATAAATTCATCCAAACCCCTTTTCACATACTTGATCATGTTTATTGTGTTGTCAACACAGTGGAAAGTAAACATGACTATGTGAATAAAGTATTCCTAGATTTATCAGAACACTGGGTTTTACTGATATGACAATCTACAACAGAGTTTACATACATTTGGAGAAATGTTATGTTCTTTCCAGAACATAGGTTAAAGTAAAGCTCAGGTTGGATGCATGGAGTATGCATTGGAATGGACCGATATTGAACTTTGAATTAGATTTTGAAACTTACCGTAAATATCTATTCAATTCAATATCATAAGTTGATCCTAGATAACATGATCGAAATCCTGATATGGTTAGGCTCAATTTCAAGAGTATTATTCGTGTTCTTTGATTTGTTAGTTAAGCCTAATCTTTAGTCTGGGCAATACATACATTTTGGGAACACGGTAGTGCAATTGAGTGGGAGCGCTAACATAAATATGGAATCTATAGCTTCTATCTGGCGAATAGTAAGCAAAGGGTGATTTCCTTCGAGCTTAACCAAACGAGATAAATGATTGAGTACTCATTTCACTTAGTTGAAATATCATTTATACAGGGTTAAGTGTTTTAAGGATAAAATACATTGTAGGGTGTTACGGTAATTTAGTCCCTTTACAGTGTAAATCATCCATATAGAGGATCATTGATCACATTAGGATTATAACAATGGATAACTAATAATGTGTCTATATGGTGGAACATATAGAGCATTCTATATACTGAGAGTGCAATTCTGAGTTCTATGTGTGGATTCAACGAAGAATTAATAAGTCATTGAATTTAAGTGGTAAATTCTAGATCTGCTTATTGGAAGCTCGGATATATACACCCATGGTCCCCTCACTAGTTGAGATGATATTACTTGTAAGACTCATTTAATTGATTTTAATTAATCAATTAAAAATTCTCAAGATAGACTTGTCTATTTGAGAATTTATCACTTATTAAGGGCAAAACAGTAAATAGAGATTTTGAAGGGCATATTTATTAATTAGGAAACTTTAATTAGTTTCATTATTAATAAAATAAATGAAAATATATTATTTGATAATTAATTTTAATTATTAAATAATTAGATTTGACATTTATGTGGTTGAACAAAGGAATTGGCAGTTTTTGACAAAACAGGAAACTATCAGTGTAGGAAAAGGAAAGTTGGAAAAGTGGCAAGCCTTGTTTCCACAATGCCTAGGCCGGCCACTTAGCTTCCTTTTCTCTTTGATTTTTTCAATTCCAAATGTCAATCATAGCCCTGGGTGGTCATCTATAAATAGAAGGCAAATGCTTCAGAGTTGAACATAACTGTACAACCTTTTCACAACATTATTCTGAAAGAATTTTCTCTCAGAAAATTCTCTCTGAGCCGCCACCCTCTCTCTCTCTCTTCCTTCACTGTTTCGAAAAGTATAAGTGCTAGAGTAGTGCCCACACACATCAAGTAATACCTCAATCATAGTGAGGAAGGCTATGTAGAATTCAGAAACAACAAAGAAGGACTATCGGGCTCAGATCTTGATTATACTCTGCTACAGAAAGGAATCAAGGGTTAGAGATCTGAGTGAGAGGAGACATATATTCCGCTGCAATCACTGTAAGATTTCTGATACTCTTATGTGTTTAATTTCCTATCGTTTTAGAAGTTCATATTTAGGTTGTTAAATCAACATACTTGTGAGTAGATCTAAGATCCTGGTAAAATAACTTCCAACAACTGGCACCAGAGCCATGGTAATTGATTTGCTTGTAAGAAATTTGGACTTAAAACGATTGGCTTTTTTTTTGGATGGTATCATGTTGCTTTGAGTGTCATATTGATGTTTGATTGTTGTTTGTGAATTCTGGGAAAAATGGTTACTGTTCTGATTCTGTAATAATTTTTGTTGGATAATTTGGAAAATTCTAAGCAATTTACTTTTTTACAGAACTCGATTTCGATTTAATTTGAATTAGTTATGAATTTTTGAAAATTGGAAAAATCGGGGTGACGAGGAACCTCATCACGCGCGCGGAATGGCTGCTTGCAGCCTTCCTGCGCCGTGATTTCTCGGCCATGCACCTCAGAAACGCGCGCGGATGGGCATGCCATCCGTACAGTTCATCCACTTTTTCAATTTTTTCGATTTTTCATGCTATTTCATGGAATTAAATTCCGATTTTTTGTGTAGTTTTGTATGTTGATTTTTGTTTTTCAAATTTCGAATCTAATTATCAGAAATAAATTAATTTTATTTTTTAAAATTAATTTTAGATATTATTGTAATTTGATTTTGAAAATTGGAAAAATCAAGTTTTGCTTACCTCTTTTCTTATTTCCTTTAAAATTTGATTATTTTATTTTTTTTAAGGTCAGATATTATTTTTTTTGGTACCTTGACCTTAATTAAAATAAGATCAAAATAATCATGATAATTTTAAAAGAGGAAATAAGGTATTTTTTTTAACTTTTAAATTTTCTTATTTTTTAATTAAATTAAATTGTAAAACAAGAAAAGGGTATGTATTTACCATTTTCTATTTTATTATTTAATTTATTAAATAACATGAAATTTAAAAGGAAAGTTAGCAATTTAATTTTTAAATGATTTTTAGGTTACCCAAAACCTAATTTTTCAAAATGGTAGGTTTAATTTTAATTTTATTTTCGAAATAAATGTTTAAAATTAAATAAATCCTACATCCAACTATCCAAATCTAACCTTGTTGCAGGAGTATGTGTTTTAGATTGTTTGTAAGTTTTCTAAAACCTATTATTGCTTGATCTAAATTGCCTTGGTTAACTTGATGATAGATCCAATGATCTAATTTTAACCAATGGTTCAATTGATGATAGATCAAGTAAATAATTTGTAACAGGTAATTTTTACAAACTTCTTTCATCTGTGTATGACCTAGTAACATGATAGGATCCATCCAAATGTGTATGTCTGTGTGAGCCTATATGTTTAATTTCTATTATAGATACATATAGGTTGATGTTGCTAAATAAAATATCATAACTGATAGATTTTATTTAGGCTCATTTAGTAGTGAGCCTATTCAATTAATAACAGTTATTCATTTTAAGGTTAAATTCCTCTCTTTTGGGCCTTGTGTGAGAGTTGGGAGCCTTAGAAGTGGGTACGACATGCGGACCCAGCCCCTCACATGAACAACCCCAATTGTGAAGGCCCATTTGCCTGATTTGGATAACTGTGCTAGGTTAATTATATTAGTTTGACCTAATAAAAAAATTGATTAGCAACATAATTAATTTCATTCTTCCTTGAAATTAATTTAAGAAAAACATAGTTTGAATAGTTATATTCTGGAAAGCTATATGTATTTTTCTTGTTTTTTAATTAAATATGGAATTATAACCATATAAATTCTTTCTGAATCTTAATTCTATAATTTCATTAAATATTCCTATTTAAGTTGAGATTTAGTTAAATCTATCAAATCAACTTAGATTTGAATATTTTTGAATTTCCTATTATAAATTAAGTTGAGGAATTTTAGGAATTGGTTATTAAGATTCTTTAGATATTTTTTAAGTTGATATTTTATAAATATGGGAACTTAAAATGGAATATCTTCTAAACTAAGTGGTTACTACTTAATTGGTAATATTTAATTAAGTCATTGATTGAAGAATATTTAAGTTGGGTATTTAGATTTTTCTAAACAACTTAAATAAGATATTTTTCAAAATTATTCCATTTTTGAAATTTAATTAAAGTTTTTACTTTAATTTGTAATATTTCATTATTGAGATATGGAATATAAATGATTAAACAAAATACATTGTTAAATAATGAGCTTTAATCAAGAGAAATTCGATCTCCATTGTTGGTTTTACATAGCTATTGTTTTAGTGAGTAATCCTCCCTAATGGAGGAACGTTCATTAGCAAGTTAGCGCCGTTTAATCTCGAAAGATAAGCATTCTTATAAGTTTATTTTTATATGGTTCATGACCACCCTAATGGTGGCGACTGTATAAGACTTACAAGAATGTGAAACAATGGTAGAAGCTCATAAGATAGAATTGCCTTGACTCTCGCCTAAACGGGACAACGCTGAATTCCAATCTTGATCGAATAAAAGGTTGCTAGAATGTTTGACATTTTAGATGAATTGACAACTCTATTCAATGGATGATGCTTTGACTCTCGCCTAAACGGGACACTGTATCAGTTCGTTGGAAACCTTGGAAAATAAACTATGTTAGATTTAGTATTTTTATAACATATGTGATTATTTGTTTTCTGAACCTGTGTATGAATTTATAGAACCAAAACCTTACTTCTGTTTATTGATATGTTGTAGTGCCAATATGAATAACCCTCATCCCGATCCACTCCTAGTTAGTATCTTTGCAAAAGAACTCAATAGTGTGAAAATGCATCCTGGTAGTTGCATTAACTCGCACCTATTGTTGATGAATCTGAAATTCCAAAAGGCAAATCTACTAGGAATTGATTTATCAAAGGAACAATGGGTAAGACTCATACTTTATAGTCTTCCTCAGGAGTATAACAGTTTTGTTCTATATTATTTATTGAACAATCCTAACTCCTCCGACATGGACAAACTCGAATCTGAGTTAAGGGCCCATGAGCGGAATCTGATTGCAATGAGACCTCCTGGTATTGCAAGCTTTAATCAGAGGAAGAAGATTAAGCATGAGGGCTCTAACAAAGCTGCTTCTTCAAGTACAATTATCAGACATCATGTTCTATGTGCGAATTGTAATGGAAAGGGACATAAAGAAGAACAATGTCCCAGGCTTCTAGACAATTCAAACGAAGGTGATGCTTTTGTATTTGAATCATGTGTTTTAGAGAACGACAAATCCTCCTGGATTGTTGATTCTGGATCTACTAACCATGTATGTTCTTATTGCAGCTGCTTGAAACTTGGGAGAATCTTCACCCAAATGAGTTAAAGCTTAAAGTTGGAAATGGCGAGTTGGTATCAGTTAAAGCAAGAGGAACAGCCCGAATCAAGTTTAATTCTAAGAAGTTTTTACTTTTAGAGAATGTTTTATATATTCCCAATTTTAGTAGAAACTTGATTAGCGTTTCATGTTTACAGACACAATTTTATATATTGAATTTTTCGAGTTCAAATTGTTCAATTTCTCGTAATGGATTTCATATATGTGTTGCAAACATGGAACGAGGGCTTTATGTTTTAAGACCTGATACTCAAATCTCACTAAATACTGAACTTTTCAATGTAGCTAAACCTAGAAGCCTTAAGAGAAAAGAGATTGATAATGATGATCAAACTTATCTATGGCATTTACGTTTAGGTCATATAGGTTTTGATAGACTCAATAGGCTAACCAAAGACGGTCCATTGAAAAATGTCGTCTTAGGAGAACTGCCAGTCTGCGAGTCTTGCCTAGAAGGAAAAATGACCAAACGTTCTTTCTCTGCGAAGGGAGAGCGTGCCAAAGAACCCCTAGGGTTAGTACATTCAGATGTTTGCGGACCGCTGAATGTAAAAGCCAAAGGAGGTTATGAGTATTTTGTCACTTTCATTGATGTTTACTCTAGATATAGTTTTCTTTACCTAATGCAAAAGAAATCTGAAACGTTTGAAAAGTTTCAGGAATTTCATGCTTTGGCTCAAAACCAATTAGGTAAAACATTAAAGATCTTGCGAACTGATAGGGGTGGAGAATATATGGATATGCAGTTCAAAGATCATTTAATTGAATTTGGAATTGAATCCCAATATACGCCAAGCACTCCACGGCGGAATGGAGTTGCAGAAAGAAGAAATCGCACTCTCTTAGAAATGGTTAGGTCTATGCTGAGTTATTCAACTCTGGCTACGTCCTTCTGGGGATATGCTATTCAAATGGCAAACGACATTTTAAATGTTGTTCCATCTAAAGCAGTCCCTAAGACACCCGTTGAACTATGGAATGGTCGCACACCTAGTTTACGCCATTATAGGATTTGGGGGTGCCCTGCTCACGTCTTAAGAAAGAAAGAAGGCAAACTGGAATCGCGAACTGAAGTTTGCATGTTTGTCGGAAATTCTAAAGAGACTAGGGGTGGACTATTCTATAGTCACAAGGATAACAAAGTGTTTGTTTCTACAAATGCTACTTTCCTTGAAGATAACTATATGAAAGACAACAAACCGAAAAGTGAAATTGTATTAGAGGAAATGCTCACAGATACTGTTCCTTCAAATGTACCATCTTCTTCTACTCAAGAAGAGCAACATCCCACTCCCTCAGTTGTAGCAACTGAGAAAACTACTACTAAAGCTCCTGTTCAGAAGGTCACCGCTCCCCGTCGTAGTGGGAGGGTTTCTACAAAACCATCTCGTTATGGCCTGGATGGTGAAATTAATATGGTCGTTGGTGACGGTATTGATGACGACCCATTAACCTATAAACAGGCAATGGCAAGTCCGCAATGGAAGCGATGGTCAGCTGGTATGGATTCAGAAATGGATTCCATGAAAAAGAACAAAGTCTGGGAATATGTAGAACCACCTGATGATTTTCGTCCAATTGGATGTAAATGGGTCTACAAGAAGAAAAGAGGTGCTGGAGGCGAAGTCGAAACTTTCAAAGCTAGACTGGTCGCAAAGGGTTATACCCAAAGAGAAGGTGTGGACTATGAGGAAACTTTTAGTCCGGTTGCCATGCTCAAATCCCTCCGAATTCTTCTCTCCATAACTGCCGCTTTAGATTATGAAATTCGGCAAATGGATGTCAAGACAGCTTTTCTTAATGGGCTTCTTGAAGAAACCATCTATATGGAGCAACCAGAAAGTTATGTTCTTCCTGGGCAGGAGAATAAAGTTTGCAAATTAAATAGGTCCATATATGGACTTAAGCAAGCTTCTCGCTCATGGAATAAAAGGTTTGATGAGATCATCAAAACCTACGGCTTTCATCAGAATGAAGATGAACCTTGTGTTTACCAACTCAAGGATAACCAAGTAGTAGTATTCCTGGTCCTTTATGTTGATGACATTTTGATCATTGGAAACAATGTCAAGAAAATGACTCACATCAAGGAATGGCTTGACACTCAATTCGACATGAAAGACTTGGGTGAGGCAGCCTATGTTCTTGGTATTCAGATTGTCAGAAACCGAAAGAACAGATCCCTTGCTCTCTCTCAAACAGCTTACATTGACAAAGTTCTAGAGAGATTTTCCATGACCAATACCAATGGGGCAAACAAGCCCTCTAGACATGGTATCCGTCTATCTAAGGAACAGTGTCCTACTGATCCTCAAGATATAGAAGACATGGCAAAAAAATTTTATGCTTCTGCAGTTGGAAGTCTAATGTATGCTATGCTATGCACTAGACCTGACATCTTCTATGCAGTTGGAATCGTGAGCAGGTATCAGTCAAATCCAGGACGGGTACATTGGAATGCTGTTAAGTATATTTTCAAATACTTAAAGAGTACAAGAGATTATGTATTAGTCTACAAGGGTGGTGCTTTAAATCCCTTAGGCTATACAGACTCAGATTTCCAAGGATGTCTTGAAGACAGGAAATCTACATCTGGGATGGTGTTTACTCTTTGGGGTGGAGCAGTGGTTTGGAGAAGTGCTAAACAAACTGCGATTTCGGATTCTACCATGGAGGCAGAATACATAGCTGCGGCTGAAGCAGCTAAAGAGGTTGTCTGGCTTAGGAAGTTCTTCACCAGTCTAGGTGTAGTTCCTGGAATGGAAAGGCCTATAGTCCTGCTTTGTGATAACACTGGAGCTATAGCCAACAGTAAGGAACCTCGGAGCCACAAGAGAAGTAAGCATATAGAAAGAAAGTATCATATTATCAGAGAATATGTGGCAAGAGGGGATGTACTGGTGGAGAAAGTGGATACGCAGGATAACTTAGCTGATCCATTCACCAAAGTCTTGGCAGTAACTTCATTCGAAAAGCACCGTCAGAATTTAGGATTAATTGAAATGTACTGATTTGTTTTATATTAGTGCAAGTGGGAGTTTGTTGGGTTTTATGCCCTAAATAAAACTCTGTTTCAATGTAATCCAGATTATTCAATATCAATAAAGTAACAGAAGTAATTTTTCATTCACTTGTGTATGTTTTGGTTCACTTAATCAATTACTTGTCTATTTGATTTATAAATTCATCCAAACCCCTTTTCACATACTTGATCATGTTTATTGTGTTGTCAACACAGTGGAAAGTAAACATGACTATGTGAATAAAGTATTCCTAGATTTATCAGAACACTGGGTTTTACTAATATGACAATCTACAACAGGGTTTACTTACACTTGGAGAAATGTTATGTTCTTTCCAGAACATAGGTTAAAGTAAAGCTCAGGTTGGATGCATGGAGTATGCATTGGAATGGACCGATATTGAACTTTGAATTAGATTTTGAAACTTACCGTAAATATCTATTCAATTCAATATCATAAGTTGATCCTAGATCACATGATCGAAATCCTGATATGGTTAGGCTCAATTTCAAGAGTATTATTCGTGTTCTTTGATTTGTTAGTTAAGCCTAATCTTTAGTCTGGGCAATACATACATTTTGGGAACACGATAGTGCAATTGAGTGGGAGCGCTAACATAAATATGGAATCTATAGCTTCTATCTGGCGAATAGTAAGCAAAGGGTGATTTCCTTCGAGCTTAACCAAACGAGATAAATGATTGAGTACTCATTTCACTTAGTTGAAATATCATTTATACAGGGTTAAGTGTTTTAAGGATAAAATACATTGTAGGGTGTTACGGTAATTTAGTCCCTTTACAGTGTAAATCATCCATATAGAGGATCATTGATCACATTAGGATTATAACAATGGATAACTAATAATGTGTCTATATGGTGGAACATATAGAGCATTCTATATACTGAGAGTGCAATTCTGAGTTCTATGTGTGGATTCAACGAAGAATTAATAAGTCAGTGAATTTAAGTGGTAAATTCTAGATCTGCTTATTGGAAGCTCGGATATATAGACCCATGGTCCCCTCACTAGTTGAGATGATATTACTTGTAAGACTCATTTAATTGATTTTAATTAATCAATTAAAAATTCTCAAGATAGACTTGTCTATTTGAGAATTTATCACTTATTAAGGGCAAAACAGTAAATAGAGATTTTGAAGGGCATATTTATTAATTAGGAAACTTTAATTAGTTTCATTATTAATAAAATAAATGACAATATATTATTTGATAATTAATTTTAATTATTAAATAATTAGATTTGACATTTATGTGGTTGAACAAAGGAATTGGCAGTTTTTGACAAAACAGGAAACTATCAGTGTAGGAAAAGGAAAGTTGGAAAAGTGGCAAGCCTTGTTTCCACAATGCCTAGGCCGGCCACTTAGCTTCCTTTTCTCTTTGATTTTTTCAATTCCAAATGTCAATCATAGCCCTGGGTGGTCTTCTATAAATAGAAGGCAAAGGCTTTAGAGTTGAACATAACTGTACAACCTTTTCACAACATTATTCTAAAAGAATTTTCTCTCAGAAAATTCTCTCTGAGCCGCCACCCTCTCTCTCTCTCTTCCTTCACTGTTTCGAAAAGTATAAGTGCTAGAGTAGTGCCCACACACATCAAGTAATACCTCAATCATAGTGAGGAAGGCTGTGTAGAATTCAGAAACAACAAAGAAGGACTATCGGGCTCAGATCTTGATTATACTCTGCTACAGAAAGGAATCAAGGGTTAGAGATCTGAGTGGGAGGAGACATATATTCCGCTGCAATCACTGTAATATTTTTGATACTCTTATGTGTTTAATTTCCTATCGTTTTAGAAGTTCATATTTAGGTTGTTAAATCAACATACTTGTGAGTAGATCTAAGATCCTGGTAAAATAACTTCCAACAACTGGCACCAGAGCCATGGTAATTGATTTGCTTGTAAGAAATTCGGACTTAAAACGATTGGCTTGTTTTTTGGATGGTATCATGTTGCTTTGAGTGTCATATTGATGTTTTATTGTTGTTTGTGAATTCTGGGAAAAATGGTTACTAAATTAAGCCCAAAACAACAATTACAATCTACAGAATGTAGCCCTAATCGAATCAGAAATCCTAAATTATCACCCTAAACCTAACAACACATTAACAATACCATGAATAGAGTTGTCTAGGGTTTTACCTTCAATTAATACACCTTGAATCCTAGTTGAAACTTCAGGAAGAATTGATGTTGCAGCTGGTTCTCCTCAGGTTGAGCTGGACCGAAAGAAGAAGAGGAGGAGGATGGGTGGTTGTAGACTTGATCTTCCATTTTCTATTCTATGAATATCGTATAATATCACTATTATTATTGTTATTTGTGTAAAAGGGGACCAACTATCTTCTAAAGGGAAGGACATGTTGTTGGAAATATTTTACCAGGATCTCGATTTACTACCATGTATGTTTCATTAACATCCTAATATGAATTCTAAAACAATGAAATAAACACATATAAAGTTTAGGAAACCTTACATTGGGTGCAGCAGAATATAATGACTCCTTCCGTTCAGATCTCTAGCCCTTGATCTGAACCTGAATCTCTTTCTCTCCTTCATTGATGCTGATTCTCCTTCTTGTTGATTGGATTCTTCACAATCTTCCACACTATGATTGAGATACCACTTGATGTGTGTCGGCACTCACTCATTAACTCAAGGTTCGAATATTGAAGAAGAAAAGAAGAGTAGAGAGTGGCAGCTAGGTATAGGTAGAAGGCACTCAGGTTTTTCTCTGAAGGAATAAGATGCATCATCTTTTTCCTGAAGCCATCACTGCCTATTTATAGGTAACCACCTAGGTTTAGGTTAGAATTATTAGGAATTAAAATAATAGAAAAATAAATGGTAAAATACATTAAGTGTGGCCGGCCATGGATGTGGATTGAGCCCACTATGCAATTTTACAATTTTGCCATTTTGTTATTTTTCTATCCCATTTTCTCAAAAACGCCAATTTTCCAATTTAACCACTTAAATGCCAATTCTAATTATTTAATAACTAAAAATGAATTATTAAATAATATTGTCATTTAATATATTTATTAATTAGACATATAAAGTCTCTTAATTAACAAATAAAACATAAAATCTCTTTTCTTACCATTTTGCCCTTGCTTAGTGAAAATTCATAAACTAGACATAGTCTAACTTTAGAATTATAATTGATTAATTAAAATCAATTAACTGAGTCTTGCAAGCAATATGTTCTCAACAAGCATGGGGACCATGGGCCTATATAAATGAGCATCCAATAAGCCGAACCGAATTTACCAAGTAAATTCCCTAACTTATTAATTCCTTATTGAATCAACTCTCAGTCATATAAAACGCTCTATATGTTCCATGATATAGATACGCTATTAATTATCCATTATTATAATCCTAATTTGATCAATGACACTCTAATAGATGATCTACATTGAATAGGGACTAAATTACCGTTACACCTTCAATGCATTTTATCCTTAAAACACTTAGCTCCGTATAAATGATATTTCAGCGAAGTGAAATGAGATCTCAACCATTTATCTCTGTTTAGCCAAGCTCGAAGGATATCATTGTTTCACTTCTAAATTCCTATAGAAGTAATAGATTCCATATTTATGTTAGCGCTCCCACTCAATTGTACTATCATGTTCCCAAAATGTACGTATCACCCTGACCTAAAAGTAGGCTTACCTAACAAATCAAAGAACATGTATAATACTCTTTAGATCGAACCTAACCATATCAGGATTAGGATCATTTGATCTAGGATCAACAGGTGATATTGAATTGAATAGATATTACCGTAAATTTTAACATATCTAATCAAAGTTTAATATTGGTCCCTTTCGATGTATACTCCATACATCCGATACTGGTAAACTTTGCCAATGCCCTAGAAAGGACATACCACTTATCCAAGGTGTAAGAATACCTATCGTTGATTATCATGCCAGTCTAAATCCAGTGAACTGAGAAATCAGGGAATAAACTTTCGAACATATAATCAAGATTATATTCCACTGTGCTGACAACACTATAATGATTAACAAATTCATACGTTCTGGACTTAAATAGAATTTATACATTATATATATAATCATGAAATAAATGATGTGAACCATGCAACATAAAATGTTATTTCTGTTCTTTATTAATAAGTAAATCTGATTATATTGAAATGGGTTTTATTTAGGGCACAAAACCCAACAAACTCCCACTTGCACTAATATAAAACAAAAGTTGCATTTCAAATAATCTCAACACCTTGATATACAAATCAAGTGTAGTAGTAGTATACTCCTCGTAATAGGATCTGATAGGTTGTATTAAACCCAACCTTTCCTCCGCCATTACTTTTCCTGAATCACAGAATCCTTGATATTGTGAAATTTCTCTCTATATGTCTACTCTCTTGGGATACTAGATTCTATACTTTCGACAACTACTTTTTGGTTAATCGGGAAGTAACATTAGTAGTTAAGAAATGTTGGAACAGTGCCAAAAATGTATAGAACTTTCCTTAGACTGATTAAGTACCTTTCCTGCAACTTTAACATTCAGTCTCTCTCTGGTAGACTTAGAGACTTCAGTTTGGTTTTTACACTTCTCCAAAATCACTACTCTACCCCAAGAGTAATCACCATCTCATCAGCAGACCTTCTAGCACTAAGGCAAGTCTAGAAATCTGATGTGGTGTAGTCTAAGAGTATTAAATGTACCCTTATATACTAACATATAGTTCCTCTTCTTGATCTTAGGATATACTTGATTGTCTTCCAATGTTCTTTTCATGGATTAATCTGATACCTACTCATTACTCCCACTCAACAGCAACTGTCTGGTCTAAGGCATACTAAAGCATATCTGAGACCTCTCACTGTTGATTTAAGGAATTCTTTCATGCCTTTATCTTTTCTTGAATAGTTGAGACTTTTCCTTACATAAATAAAATCTATGTCTAGAAGTCGGGAAGCTTCTATAGATTGCCATTAGAAAAGAAAATGCTTCAGCATCTTACTAAAGTAAGCTGCTTGCACTAGAGTAAGTAATTAACTAGGTATACCATAAGCCATTAGTTTCGATAAACTCAAAACTATAATACTAGGAACATGAAGTTTTGTTAAGTCCATTGAATAGACTTATTAACGATAATTTCCTTTCATGTCCTTGTAATAGAAAACTTTAGGTTACTCCATGTGAGTGGATTAAACCATAGTTCTCTTGGCTTTTCTTCTTAGTTTCTTATTTTGACAATCCATTACTTGTTTAAACTCACAATGGATTTTAATCACTAGTGTCTTCCAAGTCATAAGAAGGTGAGTTCCTAGAAACCCTCCCACTACGACAAGGTACCGTGAATTATGTCTAAGAAAACTAAATGATATTGACCTCTTCGGTTGTGTCAAGACAACAGAGGCAGTGGGATCATCATATGTAGAATAAGATGATAGAACACTTTTGGAATCAAGAAAAAATATCTCCTTTATTTTCAAACTTAGTCATTTTCTTAGAAAAGTAGTATTTTTTTAAAAAAACACTTTCTTATCTAATGACTATGGGATGGTCCACCCCTAATACTTAGAATAGCTAACAAACATGCAAACCATGGTTAATAATTCTAGGTTTTCTTAAGATTTCGATTAGGTCATCCATGAATCTAGTAATGGTTTACACTAAGTACACAACCATTCCATCATTCTGAAATTTTCCTTTCACTAGGGTACATCCCTAGAAGGTCTTAGGCAACGACTAGTAATTAAACATCAATACCCAAATCGAATTTCTGGGGAGGTAAGTTTGGATATAATTCAAAAATCAACTTAATGATCTTTGAACTGCATGTCTACTAACTATTTCTCCACCCCTATCAGTTCGCAAGATCTTTAACAACTTAACTTATTGGTTTTCACCATTGCTAGAATTTCATGAAATTTTTCAAACATTTCAAATTTCTTTTGCATAAGGAAAAATCTTGAGTGATCGTTTTTAAGAATATAACGAAAAACTCATATCCACCCCTGAATGTACATCCATCTGCAAATGAGATGATTATACTTTTAGTGGATATAGGCATATTTAACTCTTTGCAGAGAATGATCTTGTCAAAACCACTATGAACAAGATACAAATGCCATAGATTTATAAA
The DNA here is from genome assembly GCF_029168945.1 of Cannabis sativa. Classification (NCBI taxonomy): domain Eukaryota; kingdom Viridiplantae; phylum Streptophyta; class Magnoliopsida; order Rosales; family Cannabaceae; genus Cannabis; species Cannabis sativa. Next base: position 21,991,546 of record NC_083602.1, on the reverse strand, counting down.
ATATGTGGTTGTGTCTTTTGATGATTTAGGTTTAGTTACATCAAAGAGTTCTTAGAATAGTGCAAGTGGATCCTGGTCACAGAATACTAAACTCACATTCCATACTAACATACAGTTTGAATTCATTGTTAGAAAATGGTTATTAAACACTTGTAAAAGTGTAACGGTATTGTATTCTGGAAATAGAAATATAAAAAACTTTATTTGGAATCTAAAATTTAAAGTCAAAGACTTAAATTTATACCAAATATAATTAGTAATTCCTTCTTGGACAACCACTACTAATTTAATTCTAAGTCTGATTTGCCTATACAAGTAGGAGATTTTTAAGATTGAGGATTTATATCATTTTGGGATAGAATTTCAGGAATATAATCATAAGCGCCATTTAATTTCTTAAGAGAAAATAGAATGACATTATATGATTTATAAACCATTCATCCAATGATATATTATTTAAGCTAATTCAAAATGAATAAGCTAAGAGAAATTAGGATAATTTTGAATTTAAATTAGAATTTAACGATGCTCCAATTAGCGAGAGTCAAAGTTATTCTTATTTATATAATCTTCTTGTTTCATATTGTAAATATTAGTATAACATCAATTGATGAACATATAGATGTTGCATTTAAAATATTTATCTATCGAGATCTAACACTATTATGTTTGTCTAATGGTTGACAATCCATTAGGGATTTGTCCCATTAGAACAACAAACCAAGTTAGACAAACAATGAAGATTCAAAATTAAACTACAATTAATAACAGAAAATAACATGGTTCAATATAAATTCACACACAATTTAGAAATTATATAGCAAGTAGGAATGACAAGCAAAAATACTAAAATATACAATCCTAAATAATTTCCAAGGTCTTCAACACACTGATATCAGTGTCCCATTTAGGCGAGAGTCAGTGATACCATCCATTGAATAGAGTTGTCAGCTCATCTAAAATGATAAATATTCTAGCAACCTTTTATTCGAGCAAGATCAGAATCCAACGTTGTCCCGTTTAGGCGAGAGTCAAGGCTATTCTATCTTATGAGCTTCCACCATTATTTCATACTTTTGTAAGTCTTATACAGTCGCCACCATTAGGGTGATCAATACTAATATAAAACACTTACAAAAATACTTATCTTTCGAGATTCTACGACGCTAACTTGCTAATGAACATTCCTCCATTAGGGAGGATTACTCACTATAGCAATAGCTATGTAAAACTAACAATGGAGATCGAATATCCTAATAATAATAAAGCTTATTATTTAAAGTGTATTTTTTTCTAATATTTATTTTAATCAATTTATTTTAAATATATATTTATTTAATTAAAATTTCTAATTTAGAATGAAAAATTCTAAATATAAATTTTAATTTAATATTTATAAAATTATACTTAGATGGATATGAAAATAAAATGAATTATTTCCATCTTAGTAATAATTTCCAATAAATATTCAGAAAATTATTCAATTTACGTTGTTTCAAAAATTAATTTAAATTAATTTACAACTCAAATTTAATTTTCTATAAATATATATTGCGTTTCAAAAATTGAAGTATTTAAGATACTATTTTCGAAAAAATGCTGTAAAATAAAATAAAAATAAATCTTGGAAAAAATTATCCTAATTTTATGTTGGCCCAAAATTAAAAAAAAATAATTTTCAACAAAAATATAATTTTTCTATTTAATTAAATATTAAAGAAAAATATCAGATATTTAAGTATCATGAATAAAACTTAAATATTAATTTTCTATTTAATTAAATATCACTAGAAAAATACTTCAAGCAAAACAGATAATATCTATCTAGACTTTCATTGACTAATTAATTCATTTTCTAATTATAATATATTTTAGTTCATTTATTTTAATTAATGATTAAATGAAAAATTCATTGATTTGAGTTGGTCCAAAATTAAAATAAATAATTTTCAACTTTAATCTATTTTTCAAATAAAATTAGAAATTTATGCATTAAATTGATGCAATTTCGAAATTGTGGGAAAAAGATTAATAAAATAGAATAAAATATATTTTGAAAATTATTCAAAGTTAAGTTATTCTGAAATAAGATTTCCAACTTAAAATAATTTTCAATTTTAATTAAATAACATGAAAATAATAATATTTAAGTATCATGATGAAAATCAACTTACATATTTAAATTTTCAATCTAATTAAATGTATTAAATTCAAGAAATAAATAATTAAGTATAGAGGAGATTTAATTATTAATTCTAATTTAATACTAGGAAAATATACTTGGCTTAGATTGTACGAAAATTAATTATTAAACAATTAATTTACAATCTATTTTTTTTTCCTAATTTAATATTAGAAAAAATAGCTAGTTTTAGAAATAACTATCTAGAATATATTTCAATTAATTAAGTGTTTCTCTAAAATTTGAAAAAACATCTAATTTAAGTTGTTATAGAAAAAAAATCTAAAAAATCCAACTTAAATATTTTTAAATAAAATTTAATTAAATATCAAAAACTAAGTTGTAACCACCTAATTTGAAAAATATTCCATTTTAAGTTGATGTATATTTAAAAAAAAAGTTATCAACTTAAAAATATCTTAAGAATCGTCAATAACTAATTCCTAGAATTCCTCAACTTAATTTTGAAATTCAAAAGATATTCAAATTTAAGTTGATAAATAAAATTAGTTAGAAATAACTAATTTACAACTTAAATAGGAATATTTTAATGAAATAATTAAAATAAGCTTCAGAAAGAATCTAGTTAGTTATAATTCTTTATTTAATTAAATACAAGAAAAATACAGATAGTTTATCTAGAATTAATTTCATTAAACTAAGAGTGTTTTTCTAACAATCAACTTTAAAATATTAAAATGAAAAATAAATTTCATATATTTTAAAAGTTAATTATGTTGCTAATCAATTTTATTAGGTTAAACTAATTTAATTAACCTAGTACAGTTATCCAAATCACGCAAATGGGCCTTCACAGTTGGGGTAGTTCATGTCAGGAGGAGCTGGGTTCAGTATGTCGTACTCACTTCTATTGACCCCCAACTCCCACACAAGGCCCAAAAGAGAGGAATTTAACCTTAAAATGAACAACTGTTATTAATTGAATAGGCCCAAAAACTAAATGGACCTAAATAAAATCTATCATGGTGTGACATTTTATTTAGCAACAACCTATATGCATCTAAACATAAAGTAAACATATAGGCTCACACAGGCTCACAGATTTGGATGGATCCTATCATGTTACTAGGTCATACACATATGAAAGAAGAATGTAAAATTTACCTATTACAAATTATTTACTTGACCTATTGACAATTGAACCATGGGTTAAAATCAGATCATTGGATCTGTCAACAAGTTAACCATGGCAATTTAGATCAATCAATAATAGGTTTTATTAAACTTACACACCAGCTAAAACATATACTCCTGCAACAAGTTGAATTGGATAGTTGGATGTAGGATTTATTTAATTTTAAATTAATTAATCAAAAACAAATTTCGAAAATAATATTTAAATAAAAAAATATTTTCAGTTTTAAAATAAAATAAATTAAAATTTAAAATTAAACCTACAATTTTGAAAAATTAGGTTTCAACTAAACTAAATATCATTTCAAAAATTTGCTAACCATCTTTTAAATTTTTATTTTATTTATAAATTAAATATTCAATAAAATAGAATGATAATAAATATGTTTTCTGATTTGATAATTTAATTTAAATAATAATAGCAAAATTTAAAAGTTAGCAAAATATCTTATTTCTATTCAAAATATCATGATTATAGTAATCTTATTTTAAATTTAAATAAGCTCAAATAATTTTAAAAATAGAATAATTAAAAAAAAAATTAATATCTGACCTTAAAATTTAAAAATAAGATTAAATAATCAAATTCCAAAATAAGATAAAAATTAAGCAAAAAAGATAGATATTTACCTAATTTCATGTTCAAATTACACTAATATCATATATTAATTTTTAAAAAATCCAGTTAATTTAATTCTGATAAATAGAATTGAAATAGGAATAGTAAATATCTAAATACAAAACTACACAAAAAATCGGAAGTTAATTCCATGCAATGCATACTGTCCGCGCGCACTTGGGGGGCATCTGGCCGAGCTTTCTCGGCGCTTGAGGCTGCAAGTAGCCATTCCGCGCACGCATGGGGCCATCTTCAGATAGTGTCGCCAGTCTTGACCGAGAGAACTTGGACAAGGCATGTCTGAATGCGCACGCGTCCGAGGAAAATGAGGTGATCCGCGCGCGTGAGGGGGGTGATCCACCCCTGATATTTTCTAATTTTCAAAAATTCATAACTAATTCAAATAAAATCGAAATTGAATTCTATAAAAAAAGTAAATTGCTTAATTTTTTCCAAAATATCCAATAAAAATAATTCCATAAATGAAAATTCAATTATTTTTCATAAAATTTCACAAGCATCAATCAATCATCATATAACACACAGATCAACATGAAACCATCCAAATCAACACATATCATCGCTTTAATTCATATTTCATGAAAATAAATCATTACCATGGCTCTGATACCAGTTGTTGGAAATATTTTACCAGGATGTAGATTTACTACCATGTATGTTTCATTAACATCCTAATATAAATTATAAAATAATGAAACAAACACATATAAAGTTTAGGAAATCTTACATTGGGTGCAGCAGAATATAATGACTCCTTCTGTCCAGATCTCTAGCCCTTGATTCCTTTCTGTAGCAGAGCATCACCAAGATTTGAACCTGGATCTCTTTCTCTCCTTCATTGATGCTGATTCTCCTTCTTGTTGATTGGATGCTTCACAATCTTCCACACTATGATTGAGATACCACTTGATGTGTGTGGGCACTCACTCATTCACTCAAGGTTCGAATATTGAAGAAAAAAAGAAGAGTAGAGAGTGGCGGCTAGGTATAGGTATAAGGAACTTAGGTTTTTCTCTAAAGGAATAAGATGCATCATCTTTTTCCTGAAGCCATCACTACCTATTTATAGGTAACCACCTAGGTTTAGGTTAGAATTATTAGGCATTAAAATAATAGAAAAATAAATGGTAAAATACATTAAGTGTGGCCGGCCATTGATGTGGATTGGGCCCACTTTGCAATTTTACAACTTTGCCATTTTGTCATTTTTCTATCCCATTTTCGCAAACACGCCAATTTTCCAATTTAACCACTTAAATGCCAATTCCAATTATTTAATAACTAAAAAATATTGTCATTTAATATATTTATTAATTAGACATATAAAGTCTCTTAATTAACAAATAAAACTTAGAATCTCTTTTCTTACGATTTTGCCCTTGTTTAGTGAAAATTCATAAACTAGACATAGTCTAACTTTAGAATTATAATTGATTAATTAAAATCAATTAACTGAGTCTTACAAGCAGTATGTTTTCACCTAGTATGGGGACCATGGGCCTATATAACCGAGCTTCCAATACGCCGAACCGAATTTACCAAGTAAATTCCCTAACTTATTAATTCCTTATTGAATCCACTCTCAATCATATAGAACGCTCCATATGTTCCACGATATGGATACGCTATTAATTATCCATTGTTATAATCCTAATTTGATCAATGACCCTCTAATAGATGGTCTACATTGAATAGGGACTAAATTACCGTTACACCTTCAATGCATTTTATCCTTAAAATACTTAGCTCCGTATAAATGATATTTCAGCGAAGTGAAATGAGATCTCAACCATTTATCTCTGTTTAGCCAAGCTCGAAGGATATCATCGTTTCACTTCTAAATTCCTATAGAAGTTATAGATTCCATATTTATGTTAGCGCTCCCACTCAATTGTACTATCATGTTCCCAAAATGTACGTATCACCCTGACCCAAAAGTAGGCTTCACTAACGAATCAAAGAACATGTATTATACTCTTGAGATCGAACCTAACCATATCAGGATTAAGATCATTTGATCTAGGATCAACAGGTGATATTGAATTGAACAGATATTACGGTAAATTTTAACATATCTAATCAAAGTTCAATATCGGTCCCTTCCGATGTATACTCCATACATCTGATACTGGTAAACTTTTCCAATGCCCTGGAAAGGACATACCAATTATCCAAGGTGTAAGAATACCTATAACTGATTATCATGCTAGTCTAAATCCAGTGAACTGACAAATCAGGGAATAAACTTTCACACATATAATCAAGATTATATTCCACTATGCTGACAACACTATAATCATTAACAAATTCATACGTTCTGGACTTAAATAGAATTTATACATTATATATAATCATGAAATAAATCATGGGAACCATGCAACATAAAATGTTATTTCTGATCTTTATTAATAAGTAAATCTGATTATATTGAAATGGGTTTTATTTAGGACACAAAATCCAACACACCTAACCTTTGAGATTAACAAGACCAAACTTCCCTTGTGTTATTACTCAAATTATTGAATAACTTAGGGGTAAAATGGTCCAATACCATAACCCTGCCTAAACTCACACTTGAACATAACATACGATAACTTTCTAAATAATAGGTTCAATATTTATCCATGTGACTATATTGGCCATCCGTCATATTTTCCATTATCGCCGAGTAAAATCATAAAAATCACATATATCATATTTAGCTCAAATAATACTCTTTGAGTTTAATAAAATTATCGAAATTGAGAAATTATAACTCTAATGCCCATTTCTAGTAATAGGACCCACAACATAGTAAAATCATGCATAATTATAAAAATATCACAATAATTAATGCTAGTTTCCTTTATTAATCAATATTCTAACATGTAGTCATTATAATTATCCCCGTTAAAAGGATTTTGTTCCCAAAATCTAATCCCGAAAAGCTCTTGATATTGGGTTCTCATGTTAGACTCAAATTCCCAAGTGGTTTCCTCAACCATGTTGTTCTCCCAGAGTACCTTGACCAAGACTATGGTCTTGTTTTGAAGAATCGTTTTTTCCTTATCGAGGATTTGAACTGGCTATTCCTCATAAGATAAGTCTAACACTAGTTTTAGGGCTTCGTAACTCAACACATAAGTTGAGTCTAAACATATTTCCTCAACATTGAAATATGAAATACATTATGAACAACTTATAACGATGGTGGTAAGGGTAGCTGATAGCCTACCTACCCGACCTTCTCGAGTATTTCAAATAGCTCAATGAATTTAGGGCTTAACTTGCCCTTCCTTCCAAAGCATTTAATTCTCTTCATTGGCAAAACTCTCATGAAAACATGTTCTCTTGCCTAAAATGTAATGTTTCTGCGCTTTGGAGCAGCATAACCTTTCTGTCTGTTCTGTGAAACAAGTGTTCGAGCCTTGATCTTGTTTATTGGTCCTTTGGACTAATTTAGGACCCAAATACTTCCTTTCTCCATTTTCGTCCCAATGGATTGGGAAACAAAAGTTCCTGCCATACAACATCTCATAGGAGGCTATTCCTATCGTACTCTAATAGCTATTGTTGTAGGAGGATTCTATTAAAGATAAGTATTTACTCCATGAACTCACAAAGTCCATGATATAGGCTTGTAGTAAATCTTTTAATATCTGAATTGTTCTCTTTGATTGTCCAGCAGTCTACGGGTGAAAAGCTATGCCAAATTTCAACTTCGTACCCATAGATTACCGAAGACTTATAGGATCTCTGTCTAAAATAATGGATTTAAAAGCTCCACGGAGACGAACTATCCATTTCACATATAGCTCTGCATAGTGATCCACTGTATAGGTAGTCTTTACCGGTAGAAAATGTATAGACTTTGTGAAACGTTCCATTATAGCCCATAGTGAGTCATACATTCCCGTGGCTTAAGGCAAACCCACCACGAAGTCCATTGCAATATCATCCCACTTCCATTCAGGATGTGTTAATGGTTGTAGTAACCCTGTCAGCTTTTGGTGCTTAGCTTTGATTTTGCTAACATGTTAAATGTTTAATTATGTAACCCACTAAATCTTTCATCAACCCACACCACCAATAATAGGGTTTCAAATCCTGATACATCTTGGTGGTTCCCAGGTGCAACGAATAATGTGTGGCGTGAGCTTTTTGTTGAAATGCAAGCCAGAATAGAGGAGAAAGATCTTGAGATACAGAGATTGAGGCAACAGGGGGCTCCTGCAGTGCCTGTGCCAGAAGTTCCAGTCGCACCCGCCCCTGTTGCCCAGGCCGAGATAGTGGTAGCGGCAAATAGAATGGAACCCTTGTATGAAAGGTTCCGGAAGCAAGCACCTCCGGTTTTTCTGGGAGGTCCAGATGTCATGAAAGTCGAGCAATGGCTAACGGTGATAACCAAGATACTGAACTTTATGGGTGTCACAAAAAATGACAGGGTTGTGTGTGCCACCTTCCAGTTTCAGGAAGACACTCTAGTCTGGTGGGACATGGTGTCTCAGATTCATGATGTCACCACCATGACCTGGGAAAGGTTCCAGGAACTCTTCAACGACAAGTATTATAACGAGGCAGTTAGAAGTGCCAAGAGGAAAGAGTTCACCCACCTGACCCAGCGGGAAAATATGAGCGTGACTGAGTATACCACCAAGTTCGATCGGTTGGTGAGGTTGGCCTCAGGAATTGTGCCAACCGATTTCAGTAAGAAAGAAAAGTATCTGGACAAATTAAATGTGAAGATCAATCATGACCTTATGATCACCACCGACGACAAGACCACCTATGCTGAGATGGTGGAGAAGGCACTGCGAGATGAGGGATTAGTTGGATGTATGTCAGAGTCGGCTAGTACTCCAGGGGGTGGCGGGACTCCTACCTCTCCAGCATTAGGCTTCAGTAGGGGAGGTAGTGGTTCGGCCATGGACCAGAAGAGGAGAACATCCACTTCATCCGGTGGCTCGGGGCAAAACAAGAGGTTCCGGGGGAACCAGAGTAGAGGCAGCCGTCAGGGTGGTGCGGAGACCCGGTTTTCTTATCCTGAGTGCCCCAGTTGTAGAAGGCACCATCAAGGTGAGTGCAGAGGTCAGGGATGCTTTTAGTGTGGCATGCCTGGACACTACAAGAGGGATTGTCCCCAGCTCCGATCAGAGGCACCGAGGGCTCCGGCGAGACCCACTCCAGCTAGGGTGTTCGCCATCACGCAGGCTGATGCAGATGCCAGCCCCTCAGTTGTAACAGGTCAGCTCTCAGTTAATAACTCATATTACTTAGTGTTGTTTGATTCTGGGGCCACACATTCTTATGTGGCAGCCAGAATCTTTAGTAAGTTGGGTAGACCGTTTGATAGTTATGAATCAGGGTTTGGAACCCTATTACTTGGCGGAGAGTTAGTTATCTCCAAAAGGTGGATTAGGTCTATGTCGATCAGAATAGATGGTAGAGAATTAAGTGCCGACTTGATAGAGATGAGCCTAGTAGAGTTTGATATTATTTTAGGAATGGATTTCCTATCTAAATACTCAGCCAGTATTGATTGCAAGAGGAAGATGGTGATCTTTCAACCAGAAAGTGAAGAACCATTTGTGTTTGTTGGTTCAGTTCGGGGATCTCGGATCCCGGTGATTTCAGCCATGTCAGTTAAGGAATTACTGCATGGAGGTTGTTTAGGGTTTTTGGCTGTGGTGATGGACACCACTCGACCAGATACCATTCGGCCAGAGGACATCAAGGTGGTTCGGGAATTTCTAGATGTTTTTACCGAAGAACTTCCAGGGTTACCACCTCAACAGGAGATTGATTTCATTATAGATTTGGCACCAGGAGTGGAACCGGTTTCCAAGGCTCTGTATAGAATGGCTCCAGCTGAACTTAAGGAATTAAAGATTCAGCTTCAGGGGTTGCTTGACATCGGGTTTATTCGGCCTAGTGTGTCACCCTGGGGAGCTCCGGTTCCGTTCGTCAAGAAGAAAGATGGAACTATGAGGATGTGCATCGATTATCGGGAGTTAAACAAGCTAACAGTGAAGAATAAATATCCACTACCTAGGATCGATGATTTGTTCGATCAACTTCAGGGGAAGACGGTCTTTTCCAAGATTGATCTCCGATCGGGTTATCATCAGTAGAAAATCCGAGAGGAGGACATTCCGAAGACGGCTTTCCGTACTAGGTATTGACATTACGAATTCTTGGTTATGTCGTTTCGACTAAGCAATGCTCCTGCAGCATTTATGGATTTGATGAATAGGGTATTCAAGGATTTCCTCAATATCTGTGTTATTGTGTTTATCGACGACATCCTTGTGTACTCTCAATCAGAAGAGGAGCATAAGTTACATCTTCAGATGGTATTGCAACGGCTTCGGGAACACAAGCTTTATGCCAAATTCAAGAAATGTGAATTCTGGCTATCTTAGGTGTCCTTCTTAGGGCACATCGTTAGCAAAGATGGGATCAAGGTGGATCCCGGGAAGATAGAATCCGTCAGGGATTGGCCGAGACCGAAGACAGTTAAAGAAATTAGAAGCTTCTTGGGTTTAGTTGGGTATTATCGTAGGTTCATGGAAGGGTTTTCTAAAATTTCAACACCCTTCACCGAACTTACAAAGAAGAATCAGCGGTTTGTCTGGTCAGACAAGTGCGAAGCTAGTTTTCAAGAGCTGAAACAGAGATTGATTATCGCTCCAGTGCTAGCTTTGCCTTCAGACAACGAGAAATTTGTAGTTTATTGCGATGCATCGAGACAGGGACTAGGGTGTGTGCTGATGCAAGCCGATCGGGTTATCGCTTATGCCTCCCGTCAGTTAAAGGATTATGAACAGCGATACACGACTCATGATCTAGAGTTGGCCGCGGTGGTTTTTGCATTGAAGATCTGGCTGCATTACCTTTACAGAGAAAGGTGTGAAATCTATACCGACCATAAAAGTCTCAAATATTTCTTTACTCAGAAAGATTTGAATATGAGACAGAGGCGTTGGTTGGAATTAGTGAAAGATTATGACTGTGAGATTCTCTATCACCCTGGGAAGGGCAATGTAGTGGTCGATGCCCTGAGCAGGAAGGGTCCCGGGCAGGTAGCTAGCATGATTCAGATCTTGCCTCAGTTAGCAGAGGACATGATTATATCCAGCATTGAGTTTGTGGTAGGTCAGCTTCACAACTTAACGCTGCAATCTGATCTGTTGGAAAGAATTAAAACCGCGCAGATGACTGATCCCGAGTTAGTGAAAATCTGAGATGAGGTTTTGGCTGGTCAAGACAAGGATTTCTCAGTTTCAGACAATGGGATGCTTTTGTATAAAGCTAGGGTTTGTGTTCCGAATAGTGTGGAACTCAGGGATGAGATCTTTGAAGAGGCTCATTCTACCCCTTATTCTCTGCATCCCGGCACCACTAAGATGTACCAAGATCTTAAACCGTACTTCTGGTGGAGCAGTATGAAGAGGAATTTGGTAGAATTGGTATCGAGATGCCTCACTTGTCAGCAGATTAAGGCTGAACATCAGAGACCAGCAGGGGTGTTGCAGCCTTTAACCCTACCTGAGTGGAAGTGGGAAGATATCACGATGGATTTCGTGGTCGGGTTACCTAGAACCATGGGTTTGTTCGATTCCATCTGGGTTGTGGTGGATCGATTCACGAAATCTGCTCATTTTCTGCCTGTTAGAACAACCTTTTCAGTGGATCAGTTCCCAGAATTGTATGTGAGAGAGATTGCTAGACTTCACGGGGTACCGAAGTCTATAGTTTCGAATAGAGATTCGAAGTTCACCTCCAAGTTTTGGCAGAGTTTGCAACGAGCAATGGGTACTAAACTAAAATTCAGTACAGCATTCCATCCTCAGACAGATGGTAAGTTCGAAAGGACAATTCAGATATTGGAGGACATGTTACGAGCCTGTGTTATGGATTTTGAAGGCTCTAGGAATAAATACCTACCGTTGATAGAATTTTCTTACAACAACAATAATCAGAGTACGATAGGGATGGCTCCCTATGAACTGTTATACGGTAGGAAGTGTAGATCTCCCATTCACTGGGATGAGACAAGGGAGAGGAAATACTTAGGTCCAGAGTCAGTGCAGCGGACAATTGAGGCAATTGAGAAAATAAAAGCTAGAATGCTTGCCTCACAGAGTAGACAGAAAAGTTATGCAGATCCGAAACGTAGAGATGTTTAGTTCCGGGTAGGGGACCATGTGTTTTTACGGGTATCTCCAATGAAGGGGTTCAAACGTTTCGGGAAAAGAGGCAAGTTATGCCCTAGGTTTACATGACCTTTCGAGGTTCTCGAGAAGATAGGTCAAGTGGCATACCGGTTAGCGTTGCCTCTAGCTTTATCAGCAGTTCAAACCGTATTCCATGTCTCTATGTTGAGAAAATACGTTTCAGATCCCACTCATATACTCAGTTATGAGAGCCTTGAACTGCAGCCAGATATCTCTTACGAAGAACAGCCAGTGCAAATCCTGGATAAAGAGGATAAAGTCCTTCGGAATAAGACCATAGCATTGGTCAAAGTACTCTGGAAAAACAGCAAGGTGGAGGAAGCCACCTGGGAGCTAGAGTTAGATATGAGAGCTCAATATCCAGAGTTATTCAGGTTGGATTTCGGGGACGAAATCCCTTTAAGGGGGGAATAGTTGTAAAGACCGCTTAGTTTAATTTGGAAATTAGCAGTTAATTATGTTTAATTATGGAAAATTATTTATAGATATTTAAATAATTATTTATGCTGTTATTATTGAATTCTGAAATGCATTTTATGTCATTTAGTGATTTTCATAATTTTGCATTTTCGGTGCCCGGTAACATGGAACTCGGTGTTTGGCTCAGTAAAATCACAACTTAGTATGTTAGTATTTTGGGGCAGTTATTTAGACATTGGGAATGTCGGGATTCGTCGAGAATTTAGAATTTCCCAAAATACCCTTTTAGTGTTATTTATGATATTTTACTGTGAGGGGGCAAAATGGTCATTTTTCCCCATTATTGTTTTGTCCTTTTGTGGACTAAGTATGTGGAAAATAAGTGTTTATTATGTTAAGTGTTGGCTGAATATAGTGTTGATATTTCATTTATCTTTTATTTTCAAAGTTAGAAACAATCAAGAAAGTCAAACCATTTTCTCTCAACTCTCTCTCTATTTTCGGCCTCCTTGAGCAGCAAGGATCTTTGAATTTTTCTTGTGAATTCATCTCCTTTTCGATGTTCTAATCAAGCTAGGTTAGCTCTTAATATCTCTCTCTTTAAGTTTGTTGAAAATGATGAAAATTGAGTAATGCATGTATGGTTTTTGATGTTGTTGCTGCTGTTAGTTGTTTTTGTTGTTGTTTTTTGGATTATAATGCTTGAATGGAATGGATTAGAGGGGTTGTAATGCATGTTTGTTACCCTTGTTTAAGTTTGTGAATTTCTAGTACAAAAGCTATGTTTTTCAAAGCAAAGTGTTGATTTTCGTTGCTGTGGTTGCTGCTATTGTTGAGTAGTGTTTTCTGGTGTTAAATTATGTTGAAACATGTTGATTTATGCTTGATTTGGTGGCTGTTGGGAGGTTTAGTCAAGTTTTGAGTTTTTGAGCTCAATCTTGAACCTCCAATGGTGAAATGAGTTTTCGTGGTTGAAACTCGGTTTTAATGCTTTGGATTTTTTCCTAGGGGTGTCTAGAACAGGTCTGGAAGATTTGATATGCTTTGGGTTCGAATTGATGGAGTTATGAATTTTTTATTTTAGTCTGCGAGGAACCGAAATTCCGGTTGTGCATCCAGAATTCTGGATGGGGTTCAGGAATTTCCAGAACTGGAACTCCGGTTGTGCAACCGGTCTGCCGGTTGGGAAATTTTCAGGAACCCTAGATTTTCTCATTTTTATGTTATTTGGGGTATTTCCATGCTTTTTATCGATAGGGAAACTTTTAGTTTCTAGTTTAAGTCCCCGGGAAGTGATTTAGCGTATCACTTATTAGTGTTGTGATTGTTATGGTTTAGGAGCTTGTAAACTGCCGCCCAGTTCGTTCTAGTCAGGTTGACCGGCACACCTGAATTCGGAATTGAAGTAAGATTAGTATAACAGTATGCATATGTATTACATGTTTAGCGTACATGTTAGGAAGCCTGTTAGATTACATTAGATATGTATGTTGTCTTCGTACCATCCGACCATATCACATCGGTTAGGCTAGAGTATGACTAGCAACTGGAGTATGACCAGTATACCGAGTATAGGCTGATATTAGGGTTGGTGGTACAGTGCTATGTGACCGTATCACATCGGTTAGGCTAGAGTATGACTAGCAGCTAGAGTATGACCAGTGAACCGAGTATAGGCTGATACTGTAACACATCGGTACAGGCTAGAGTATGACTAGCAGCTGGAGTATGACCAGTGTACCAAGTATAGGCTGTTACTTGTCAATAGTACCGTCTTATGAACGTTCGGGACTCAGTATCGTGTGGGACATGGCAGTTAGGGTTATGGTCAGGGTTATCGGCGTCTGATCATAACCCGAGATTTATGTATGTTTATGATTTATGGTTTTCTTACTGAGTTTGTCGACTCACAGTGCTATGTTTATGTGTAGGTAAGGGCAAGGCTAAAGCTGAAGAACCGTGAGAGCGAGCCGGTGAAGATTTTACATGTCGGGGCGGTTAGGCCTGGAGCGTACGATCCTCGTGACAGGAGTGCTATTTTGTAATTAGTCGCTAGGCGACAAGTATTTTGATTAATCAGTAAACTTTTGTAAAGTGTTTTGTAATCGGGATCCCGAGTGTTTTTGTATAAATATTTTATGAGTTTAATTAAAAAGCAAAATTTTTAATTAATCACGATTTCCATAAACCTCGTTCATTAGCAACGAGCTGCACAGTACGTTTAAAAATCACGTAATACGCCTATGTTAGTTAGGGTGTTACAAGAAGACAATGGGAAATTCTTCTAGAGTTTTAGCTATAACTTTCTTGGTCCTACTCCTTTGCATGGCAATAAAGGGGTATATATATGTTGAGTGGCAGGTATGGATAGATCCATGACTCGCCTAAGATTTCTACTTAAATCTTGGGGTAAACTACACGTAATGTAGAGCTGATTGGTTGAACCTGTGGGTAGCATTATGCCCGTGCTTGTAGCAGTCGTATAATGGAACCACTTTGTACTATTTAGACCATGTCACGCAAAGGTTTAACCTTTAAAAGCAAAAGACAAGTGTCACTCAAAGTTTTCTCCTTTATCGGTAGAAGTGTGTATTCTTCATCTGGTAAAGAGAGGGTGGTGATGCGCGCACTACTATGATCGAATGTAGGGGATGAGATTTGATTCTGTGAAGAAAACCATAACTATCATTTGGTTACCTAGCATATGGAAAAATTCGATATCTGTGACACCCAATGAAGGTCAACATCTACTTTGGCTCCTTTAGATCTACATCTAGAAGTTAACCAAAAGAGCCTCTCTGCTTGACCCTTTCGAATCCAGGAGAGACATTTCTCATCCAACTCTTGGGAAGCACATGTTGATAAAAGTAGCCTCCCACATGTCTTCTATTGGAAATTATTTTACCATGATCTAGGTTTGCTACAATGTACGTTGACTACAACCTATAATCGAACACCCTAAATAAGAATATTCTGATACAATGAAATAAACACATATAAAGTTTAGAAAACCTTATATTTATGGAAGCAGAATATAATGTCTCCTTCCGTTCAGATCTCCAGCCCTTAATTCCTTTTTATAGCAGAGCTTTATCAGTTCTAAACCTGGCTCTTCTCTCCTTCAGTTTGGTTAACCACCGTCTTCCACACTATGATTGAGTACTTGACTTGATATCAGTGGGCACCATTCATTGAATAGAGTAGTCAACTCATCTAAAATAGACACCATTCTAGCAACCTTTTATTCGATCAAGACAACAATTTGTTGTGTCCCGTTAAGGTAAGAGTCAATGTCATTCTATCCTATGAGCTTCCACCATTGTTTCATACTTTGTAAGCCCTACTCTTAGCCGTCACTATTGAGGTGATCGTTACTAAGAATAAAAGACTTACAATAATACTTATCTTTCAATATTCTACGGCGTTAAATTACTTATGAATAAACATCTATTAGGGATGAATCTCATTAAAACATGAATTATGTAGAACCAACAATGGAGATCAAATATCCTTAAGCTAAAACTCATTATTTAAAAGAAATATATATTTTAATTTATTTATTTTAATATTCGTATATTTGTTTAATTAAAATTACTAATTTAGTTAACTCTAAATATAAATTTTAATTTATTATTTATCAAATTATAAATACTTATATAGATTTGAAATTGAAAATTTATTTTCCATTCTTAATATTAATTTTCAATAAATAATAATAAAAATTACTTAATTTAAGTTACTCCAAAATTAATTAAAATTAATTATCAACTCAAATTTAATTTTCTATAAATATATATCTCTAATTAAATTTTAAATCCAATGTATATAAAAATATATTTTTGAATTCCATTAAAATAAAATAAAATAAATCCTGAAATTTTTTTATAATTTACGTTGATCTAAAATTAATTATTTAATTTTCAACATAAATATAATTTTTGTATTTAATTAAATCTCTTAAGAAAAGTATCAAATATTTAAGTGTCTTCAACAAAATCAACTTAAATATTAATTTTCTATTTAATTAAATATATCTAGAAAAATACCAAAAAGTATACATGAAAAATAACTACCTAGATATTTCATAAACTAATTATTGATTTTTTTAATTAAAATATAATATATTTTAGTCTATTTATTTTAAATAATCATTAATGAAAACATTACTTTATTTAAGTTGATCTAAAATTAATTAACAAACTATTTTTAAACTTTAATCTAATTTTCAAAATAAAAATTTTGAAATATCTACATCTAAAATAAATGTATTTCAAAATTTACATGAAAAAATCATTAGTAAAATAAAATAAAATATATTTTAAAAATTATTCTAATTTAAGTTGATCTAGAATTGAAAATTTTCCAACGTAAATATCATTTTCTATTAATTAAATTTATTAAAATAGAAACAAATAATTAAGTATCTTGAATAAAATTAACTTAATTATTAATTCTTGTTAATATATAAGAAATTTTTTTTAAACTAATTTCAAAATAATCTAATAAAAATTAATTTCATTTAATTCAAAATTAATTATGTTGCTAATTTAATCTTAATTAGGTTAAACTAATATAATTAGCCTAATATAAATATTTAAATAAGGAAAATGGACCTTAACAGTTGGCGTTGTTCATGTGAAGGAAGGTTGGATTCAGTATATCGTACCCACTACTGTTGGCCCCCTAACTCTCACACATGACCCAAAAGAGAGAAATTTAACCTTTCATTAAATAATTGTTATTACCTGAATAAGCCTAATATTCATTGGGCCTAAATAAAACTATCATAGGTGATATTTTATTCGCAACGTAGTCCATTTAAATTTCTAGAATGAAATAGGCTTCTGCTAACGCAGATTTTCGTTAGCCAAAATTAATAAGCCTTAAGTAATAAATACTTTACAGAAATAAAATAATAAATAACTCTAAATATTTTTACGGGGTTTTTCAGTTAAATCTGCATACTCCTCGAGTCTGTTTTATTAATGATATTTGTCGAGTACAAAATACAATATCAAAATGATAGTATTTCTCTCTCAAATTTTCCATCCCATTTTCTATGGAATCTTCCCCTATTTATAGGAGTATAGGTTGGTAGTTGTTCTGTTGGGATCAATTCAAATGTAATTGTTCAAGAAACGTAAACAATCTCCACGTTTTATTTAATCACATGTGGGATAATATCTAATGACTACATGACCACTCTTTGTTTTTATCTTTTAGACAGTTATTGCTGACTTGAAATTTGGTATCTTGCTTGACATAAATTGTCCTCCTTATCCATCTTAGTAAGGGAAAAATGCTAAGTGTTGGTAGGTAGTTCACCTCGTCATCTCTCTTCTTTTGAGTCACTATTGCGAGGTGACTGTCTCTCAATATGTAACCCGAGGCTGTTGTATGTGATTATATTTGTTCTGCTTTAGTGGATGAATATCCTCTTTTGGTCTATGTATATCGAGGCAAATGTATGTCTCTTCAATTATTGATTCAATAGTTTTTATCCTTGTTTCGGTTAAGACTATCCAGTCAGCGAGTTTCAAATATTATCAATTAAACCTTTATATAATAACGAGTTATTTAAACATGCTTTTAATGATATAAACTTTATTATATCATTAAAGTTGATTCATATTCCATTTGTAGGATACATGTCAGTTTCTGAAGTGTAGCCAAATTTCGGGTATAACAACTTCCTTTATGCATCTAAGCCCAATTGCAAACATATCGGCTCAAAACATACAAACTGATTTGGATAGGCCCTATCATGTTACTAGGTTTATCACAGATGAAAGAAATTACAAAATTCACCTGTTACAAATTTTTTATTTGATCTATTGATAATTAGACTATGAATAAAATCAGATAATTGGATCTTGTTAACACAGATTTTCGTTAACCAAATTCGAGCCTAAATTATAAAGTTGCACAAATTAATAAAAACAGTAAAGAAAAGAAAATGAACTTAAAGGTTTTTTACGTGGTTTTGCACTTAAAATTCTGCATAGTCCACGAGTCAATCTTATTAGATTTTTGATGGTTTTTCAGGGCCTTTCTTCTTATGATTATTTTTTCGTCCCCTTTTCAGTATAACTTGCCTCTATTTATAATAACATAGTAGGCAGTTAATTACAGAGTTGACTGTAATCTTTACAACACTTATCCCCTAAAAATAGGGGATTCGATTACATCCCACGTAATATGAATGCGGTTAATATTTGAAAATCACATAGCTGTGATTAGCCCGCTTTTACTAGGTCAAGGTAAATGTATATTTCATATGTTGTAGATCGTATCATCTAGGTCGTCTCGCTAGGAACATGGCAAAAACCACCCTGGTAGCGAGCTGGAGCTTTTCCCACGTCTTCCCAAGGTTGATATAATCCTCATCTTCTAATGCGTAGCAAGGTTGATGCCTCGCCTTGTACACTTGAAGTTGCATGGTTTCTCGTTAATGCACACATTAACAGTTTTTATATTTTTATCTCGCCTAAGACCATTCAGTCAACCGAGTTATAAATATGCTCTGTCAATTTCACTTTTAACAAGTTATTCCATTTCAAATATGATTACTATTACGTGTGTTGATCCGTATTCTCCCCAGTCTGACACGTGTCCTTCTCTGATGTGCTAGTCGAATTTTGGGTATAACAGATCTGTCAACAAGTTAATTATAGTAATTTAAATCAAATAAATAATAAGTTTGTTAAAATAAAAGTTTTGAATCAAACAATTTAAATGAAACAAACACATCATGTAACAATATGTGAAGTTGAGATATTTATTAATTATCTAATTAAATTATCATTTAAATAACCAACTAATTTTGAAAATTTAGAGTTGTTGAAAGCAACCTAAAATATCTAAAAATTTTAAATTCAAACTAATTTTAAAAATATCTAGGTTTATTTGAATTATTTTATGAAATTAAATTAAATATCTAATAAGATAGATGATATGAAAATAACCAACCACATATTTTTCATATCATTTTTTTATCTTATAATTTAATAGAATTAAAATAGCAAAATAAACCAACTTTAAAATAGATATGGTTAGGCAATTATTATTTTAATAATAAAAAAATAAATGATAATTTTCTAAATTATATGTCAACATATCTCACATTAGGCCCTTTTTCAAATTTCAACAAAAATATCTAAGTTATTTAAATATTTAAAATATTATTTATAAATATCTGATAAGTAAAATTATATATTATTGTCATAAATATTATTTTTCTAACTTATAATTTATAAATAATAAAATATTTCATAAAATAACCAATTTATGAATTTAAAAATATTATGGTTAGGAAATCTATAAAAGTATCAAGGTTAATTTTAAATTTATAATTATCTAATTTATCATATAAGATAATATTAATATAGCTGTTGCCTCGGATTTTTTCTAAAATACATGACAGCAGCTGTGTGTGACACGTGAATTTCAAGAACGCCTCACCCACAAACATTGGCTAAGTCACGTATGGGTAGAAAAGTGCATCTCAGGGAGTGAGCCCCTAGAGAGGAGTGTGAAGCATGCCTTGACTCTCTAGGAGCTAGAAATGTAACTACACATCTCCGGGAGGAGAAGGGGCCGTTTGAACAGTCATTTCACATTTAATGCGGCATGGGGGAAACGTATTAGAACCCCCATAAAAGGATTGAACAGATGGCGTAAGCCTCTTTTACGACGATTAGACAATAATCAACAAGTCTAGTGACGGCTCCATTATGAAGAATCACATCATTCAAGGAAGGATAAAGACTACTTTCACCTAATCCCTAAGATACCTACGGCATAGGTCATGTATGTCCTATTTTAAATCTGCTAGGAATTTGTGGCCCTAAGGGGCTGACACTTAAAGACAAGTCATCCCTTTCTAGTGATCCTCCAAAAACTCTATCAATACCCCAAAAAACAGAATGAAAGGGGATCGCTGGAAGAATTATTGAATCAAAGAGAGTAAAGAAGAGAGAGAAAGATTCACCTAGAACATTCTCCGTATAAGAACTCTCATAAATGACAAAGACTCGCAGACTACGATTCATTAATGTCTGAACCACGTAAAAACCACTTGCATTAACGCTCTCATAACTCTCCTTATTATAACATTTAATTGGTTGTCAAAAATCTCGATCAATATTTTGGTGCTTTCATAGAGAGATGAATGAAGCGTCGTTAAAAAGAAAACAGTCAAAGTGTTAGAGTAACAATGGTGGAAACTCGAAACAACACACGTTAGCCTCGTCCCCCTCAGGATGCTCAAAACCCAGAAGGCGAAGAAGTGACCTCACGAGTAAATGTGGGCTGTGAGGATCGATGAGGCAAACGATGAGGAATACGAAGAAAATTTTGAAGGGTACGACACCTACGACGAAGGTAGCTATACAAAACTACTGGTCTTGAGGAAAAAGGCAGCTGATCATGATGCCGAACTTGCCTCTAAAAAAGAGCAGAGTAAAAGGATGGAAGAGGTAATGGTTGCCATGCAAAAAGCCATGAAAATAGTCTGGATACATATACACACTAATGCCATCCCATCAGGACCCGAGGAAACACCGGAAGAATCCTCACCGAGTACTCAGAAGACCAAGACTAGGGAGCCAAGCCCTATAAAGTACCCTTCCAAGGAAAACCTCAGGAAAAATCCAACTTTGATCCTAGGGAGAAAGAAGAAGGCACAGGATCCGCGAAAAGTCCGCTCAGATTTCCTGAAAGGGAAAGGTCCGCAGAGGGGTAAGCCCCCTCAAGCGAGTCTTGGCCCTCAGGATTGAGTGGACCGCAAGAGCGAATCTGTGCACCAAGAGCCCGGGGAGAGAGGGAGGAAAAACTGAAGGTACCTTCCAGCTGACCTAAGAGAGAATATCAATGAAAAGCATGGTGACTTAAGAGACCATTTTGAAAAGAAGAAACACACACTGCTGATTTCCAAAGAAACGTTGAATGAGGGAATCCTGGCTGAGTTGGCAATACTACGCAAAGACATTGCCCGAGTCTCCCAGAGATAAAAAGGGGATGACTTGGACTCTGATTGCGAGGAACGGGAACCATGCGCTCGGCACATACTTGATGCAAAGCTCCTCAAGAACTTTAAGATGCCTGAAAAGGCAACTTACACTGGAGATTCGGACCCAAACGACCATTTGTCTTGGTTTAACCGGGTGATAACTGTCATGACGGTCAGCAATGACGTGAAGTGTTTATGCTTTCCACTAACACTAAGGGTTTCTGCTGAGGAATGGTTCAAGAAGCTGGAACCAGGATCATTGGACTGCTGGAGCAAGCTACAGTCAGTTTTCGAAAGCAGTTTGTCGCGGCGAGAAAAATTAACCTTGAAGTCAGCGCCCTGACTAATATAAAGCAATTCCTTCAGGAACTCTAAAGAACTTTATAAAAAGATTCAAAGAAGAGGCTTCAAAGAACAATAAGGTGTTGGGTTTTATGCCCTAAATAAAACTCCATTTCAATGTAATCTAATTTATTCAACATCAATAAAGAAACAAAAGTATTTTTCATTCATTTGTGTATGTTTTGGTTCACCTTATCAATTGCTTGTCTATTTGATTTATAAATTCATCTGAAACCCTTTTCACATACTTGATCCTGTTTATTGTGTTGTCAACACTTTGGAAAGTAAACATGACTATGTGAATAAAGTTTCCTAGATTTATCAGACACAGGGTTTTACTGATATGATAATCTACAACAAGAGTTTACTTGCATTTGGAGAAATGCTATGTTCTTTCATGAACATTAGTTAAAGTAAAGCTCAGGTTGGATGCATGGAGTATGCATCGGAAGGGACCGATATTGAACTTTGACTTAGATTTATTAAACTTACCGTAATATCTATTCAGGTCAATATCGCCTAGTTGATCCTAGATCAAATGATCTTAATCCTGTTATGATTAGGCTCAATCTCGAAAGGCTATTCGTCTTCTTTGATTTGTTAGTTAAGCCTACTTTTATGTCAGGGTGATACGTACATTTTGGGAACACGGTAGTGCAATTGAGTGGGAGCGCTAACATAAACATGGAATCTATAGCTTCTATCTAGCGAATAGTAAGCAAAGGATGATCTCCTTGGAGCTTGACCAAACGAAAATAAATGGTGGAGTACTCATTTCACATAAGCTGAAATATCATTTATACGGGGTCAAGTGTTTTAAGGATAAAATATATAGTAGGGTGTAACGGTAATCTAATCCCTTTACAGTGTAGATCATCCATATAGAGAATCATTGATCAAATTAGGATTATAACAATGGATAACTAATGATGTGTCTATATGGTGGAACACATAGAGCATTCTATATACTGAGAGTGCAATTCTAAGTTCTATGCGTGGATTCAACGAAGAATTAATAAGTCAGTGAATTTAGGTTATAAATTCTTGATCTGCTTATTGGAAGCTCGGTTATATAGACCCATGGTCTCCCCACTAGTTGAGATAATATTGCTTGTAAGACTTATGTAATTGGTTTTGATTAATCAATTATAAATTCATGGTAAAAAAAAGATACATTTGGACCAGAAAAATAGACTAGAAAAACCCGTTCTCAAATTAGACTATGTCTATTTGTGAATTTTTCACTAAGTAAGGGCGAAATTGGAAATAAAGAGTTTTAGGGGCATATTTGTTAATTATGATACTTTGTATGGTTCAATTAATAAATATGATAAATGAAAATATTATTAAATAATTATTTATAGCTATTAAATAGTTAGAATTGGCATTTAAATGGTTGAATTAGAAAATTGGCGTTTTTAAGAAAATCAGATGCAAAAGTGATAAAACTCCAAAATTGCAAAAAGTGAGGCCCAAATCCATACTGCCATGGCCAACAACTTTTATAGGGTTTATCCTCTGATATTTTTATTATTTTAATGCCAACTAATTCAAACCTAACCCTAGTGGAATGCTATAAATAAATAGTGAAGGCTTCAAGAAAATTACACTTTTCATTCAGAAAAACCTGAGCCTCTCTCTCTACCTTTGCCCCCCCCCCCCTCCCTCTCTCTCTTCTTCCTTAATATTTCGAAACACTTAGTGAATAGAGTAGTGCCCACACACAGCAAGTGATACCTCAATCATAGTGAGGAAGATCGTGAAGAAAGACTTTCAGCAAGAAGGAGTTTCAGCACCAAAGATTCAGAGAAAGAGATCCAGGTTCAGATCTTGATAATACTCTGCTACAGAAAGGATACAAGGGTTAGAGATCTGAACGGAAGGAGTCATTTAATTCCGCTGCACCCAATGTAAGGTTTCCTAAACTTTATATGTGTTTATTTCTTCGTTTTAGAAAGTTCATATTTAGGGTGTTAATCAACATACTTGTGAGTAGATCTAAGATCCTGGTAAAATAATTTCCAACATAAGGTAGATGACAGACAACAGCTGACCCTCCTCCAAGCTGGGATCCGCATGGGGACTCCTTTCTGGAATGAACTACAACAAGAGGGAGTAGCTAATCCCCAAGATTTCCCAAAAGGATCCAAAAGTACATCAACTTGGAAGAAGCCCAAATAGTGGCGTACATAGGATACTACCTGACCGGAGCATCAAGATATGCACTTGAAGCACAGCTTTTGGGAGCCCCGTCTTCGGCCCTCCTCAAATGAGCAGAATATAATTCTCCACTATCCCAGGATATAATCAAAGCCTCGCCCTGGCTCCCACATCATCACACTTTGGGTCACCCATGGGCAATCCCTTGGGGATGAGTGTCCAAACCGTGTCCCAATCTGCGCCTGCCATTAGCCTAGCAGGACCTCCTCAGAGCTCCTGGAGCAAAAGGTCCTCGAAGGGAAGCACCCAAACTAAGGACAAACGACAACAGAGGGGGTATACCCCTCAATACACTCAATATAAGGAGCTTACGGACACACATGAGCGTGTATACTTTGCCACCAGGCAGAATACACATTAGTGGAAGCCTCCTCCCCTGTATAGGGATAGCTCCCGGAGGGATCCTAGTAAAAGGTGTGAATATAACAACGACATTGGGCACAACACTAATGAATGCAAGAACCTAAAAGATGAAATTGAGAACCTAATCCGATTAGGTCATTTGTATGAATGGATCAAGAACTGATTACTGTTAGGCTATTTTTAGCCTAAGTTTCGGGTCACATTTTATAGTTGTTTTGCTTCTTTATTATTATTTTTGGAATAGAATTACGCTTGTTTTCTTTGATTTCAGGTTTCTACACTTGGGATGTATAAATTGGACAAATTTCAGAAAATAGTGATCTATAAAATAGAGAAATTTTTGAAAGAGAATAAAGCTGAAAATTCAAGCCTAAATTCGACTATGTTGTGGTATAATTTTGGGATAAGTCAAAACATAAAAGTTTTAGATCTCTTTCTTATCTTTCCAAGGCATCTTGAATCAGCCCATTTGGAGTTTGTATGAGAAAGTTATGCTCATTTTACTGAAAGAGATCGAAGTAGAAAATTCCATCTCGCCGCGGCGAGATTTCCATGGCCGCGGCTAGAAAGTCTGGGCAGAAACGTGGTTTTTTGATGCACTTTTGGCCGCGGCGAGACCACTTTTGGCCCGGGCGAGCGTCCGTACGGTCAGGGGTATTTTTGTCCGACGAACACTAAAAATTAGTTATAAATAGAAAACTGCGATTGCAAGTCAAGGGAGGCGATTTGGAACCCTTAAACACAGCAGAGAGTGGCAGGAAGAGAGCATAGTGATTCAAGTGAAGATCCAGAATTCATCCATCAACATACTTGTGAGTAGATCTAAGATCCTGGTAAAATAATTTCCAACAACTGGCCTCAGAGCCATGGTAATTGATTTTCTTGCAAGTAATTTGGACTTTAAAATGATTGTTTGATGTTTTGGATGGTATCATGTTGTATTGAGTGTTATATGATGATTGATTGATGTTTGTGAATTTTCGTGAAAAATAATTGAATATCTGTTTCTGTAATTATTTTTATTGGATAGTATGGAAAAAATTAAGCAAGTTACCATTTTACAGAACTCAATTTCGATTTAATTTGAATTAGTTATGATTTTTTAAAGTTTCGAAAAAAAATTTGGGATTGAGCAACAGGGACACGCGCGCGGAAATCATGCAAATCCTCCCTGCGCCGTAGCCTCTCGCCCATGCATCCCCTATGCATACTGTCCGTACAGCTCGCATTTTTTTCGTTTTTCTTTGATTTTTCATGCTATTTCATAGATTTAACTTCCGATTTTTTGTGTCGTTCTATATTTATACATTTACTATTCCTAATTCAATTCTAGTTATCATAATTAAATAAATTAATATTTTTTAAATTTAATTCATGATATTAGTGTAATTTGAATTTTAAAAATAGTAAATATCTATCTTTTTCTGCTTAATTATCTATCTTATTTTTAAAATTGATTATATCTTATCTTATTTTTAAATTTAAGGTCAGATATTAATTTTTTTAAATTAATTTTTTTTAAATAATTTGATCTTATTTAAATTTAAAATAAGATAACTATAATCATGTAATTTTAAATAGATGTAAGATATTTTGCTAACTTTTAAATTTTGTTATTTTATTTATTTAAATTACATTTAAAATCTAAAAAAGATATTGATTTATCTTTTTTTCTATTATTTTTTATTTAATTTTTATTTATAAAATAACATTAAATTTTTAAAATTAGTTAGCAAATTTTGAAATGATATTTAGGTTGGTTAAAACCTAATTTTCAAAATTGTTGGTTTAATTTTAAATTTTTTTTAATTTGAAAATTTTTTAAATTTTATTTTATTTAATTATTTTCAAAAATAATTTTTTTTATATAATTAATTTTTCAAAATTATTTTGTTAAAATTAAATAAATCCTACATCCAACTATCCAGCTAACCTTGGTGCAGGAGAATATGTTTTAGCTTGTTTTTAAGTTTTTAAAACCTATTATTGCTTGATTGCAAATATCCATGGTTAACTTGTTGAAAGATCCAATGATCTGATTTTAACTCATGGCTCCCTTGGTCAAGTAAATAATTTGTAACAGGTATATTTACTATCTTCTTTCATCTGTGCATGACCTAACAACATGATAGGATCCATCCAAATTGTGTGCCTGTGTGAGCCTATGTGTTTAATTTCATTATAGATGCATATAGGTTGTTGTTGCTAAATAAAATATCATAGTTCTTGATAGATTTTATTTAGGCCCATTTAGTTTTGGGCCTATTCAATTAATAACAGTTGTTCATTTTAAGGTTAAATTCCTCTCTTTTGGGCCTTGTGTAAGAGTTGGGAGCCATAGAAATGGGTACGACATACTGAACCCAGCACCCCCTCACATGAACCACCCCAATTGTGAAGGCCCATTTGCCTGATTTGAATAACTGTACTAGGTTAATTAAATTAGTTTACCTAATAAAATTGATTAGCAACATAATTAATTTCATTTATTTTGAAATTAATTTAAGAAAACTATAGTTTAAAGAATTTTATATTCTAAGCTAAACTATATGTATTTTCTTGTATTTAATTAAACATAGAATTATAACCATCTAGATTCTTTCTGAAGCTTAATTTAAATTTTTCATTAAATATTCCTACTTAAGTTGATATTTAGTTATCTATAACTAACCAGCTTAAATCTGAATATCTTTTAGATTTAAAATTTCAAATTAAGTTGAGGAATTTTAGGCATTGGTTATTAAGATTCTTTAGATATTTTTTAAGTTAGTATTTTTTCAAATATTAACTTAAAATGGAATATTTTCAAAGTAAGTGGTTATAACTTAATTTTAATTTAATTAAATCTAATTTGAAAGATATTTAAGTTGATTTTTTTTAGATTCTTCTAAAAACAACTTAAATAAGATATTTTCAAATTTGTTCCATTATATTCGAATTTATTTTTCGAATTTAAATAATAGTTGAAATTTAATTAAAGTTGATTTTTTATTTAAACCAACTTTAATTTGTAATTTTTCATTATTATAATAAGGAACTTGTTCGATATTTATTCTAATTTATTTTTCGAATTTAAATAATAATTGAAATTTAATTAAAGTTGATTTTTTATTTAAACCAACTTTAATTTGTAATTTTTCATTATTATAGTATGGAATAGATGATTAAATAAAATTCATATTTTTTTTTTTAAATAATGAGCTTTAATCAAAAGATATTCGATCTCCATTGTTGGTCTTACAATAGTTAAATTTTTTCAATATAACCTCGAGACGCTAGAATTCGTCCCCCTATGGATGGTTATTCATTGAACACTTTTAACACCGTAAGATTTCATTTGATAAGTGTTTTGTGAGTTTTCGTCTCTATTAGACTCTCCCCTACGATGACTACTTAGAGATAAACTCATAAAACATGAAACAATGGTGGAAGCTCATAAAATGAGAATAACCTTGACTCTCGCCTACCGGGACAACGTTGGATTCTCATTTTGATCGAATAAAAGGTTGCTAAAATGTTTAATTTTAGATGAGCTGACTACTCTATTCAACTAATGTCATCTTTGACTCTCACCTACCGAGACACTGTATTTCATTATGTTGGAAACCTTGGAAAATAAACTATGTTAGATTTAGTATTTTTATAACATATGTGATTATTTGTTATTTTCTGAACTTGTGTATGAATTTGAACCAAAACCTTACTTCTGTTTTATTGATGTGTTGTAGTGCCAATAACCCTCTTCCCATTCCACTCCTAGTTAATATCTTAGCAATTGAACTTGAAGTTATAAACTCCTTGTCAGAGTAATACTTCACATATGCTCATGATGGACTTGAAATTCCAGAAAGCAGGTAAGCTGGGAATTGTTCACTCTGAAGAGCAAATAGTTCATAACTCCATAAATCCTACTACTTCAAGCTTAGTTGAGAAGATAAGAGAAAGTGATTCCACTTCCTCAAGTTATACTTCACAAAAAATTGTACTATCAAGAACAACAAATCACAAACGAATAAGCAGTAATGCTTTAGTCTTCGAATCATGTGTGTTAGAGAATGATAAATCCATTTGGATTCTTGATTCTGGGTCTACAAACCATGTAAGTTGTTCATTGTAATTGCTTGAGAATTGGAATTATTTGAAATCCGGAGAGTTGAAACTTAAAGTTGGTAATGGCGAAATGGTTTCGGTTAGAGCTAGAGGAAAAGCCAAACTCAAGTTTCAAAACAGAATTTTGGAATTAGACAATGTCTTTTACATTCCAAATTTCAGTAGAAACTTGGTTTTTGTTTCATGCTTACAATTGCAACAATACGAATTAGATTTTTCGAGTTTTGGTTCTACCATTTCTCGAAATGACATTCAAATTTGTGTTGCATCCATGGAACAGGGGCTTTATGTTCTTAAAACAAAAACACCATTTGCCCTACATTACGAACTTTTCAAAGTAGCTAAACCTAGAAACCACAAAAAGCAAAAGATCGTTTATGATAATGAAACATGTCTATGGCATTTACGTTTAGGTCATATAGGCTTTGATAGACTCAATAGGCTAACCAAAGACGGTCCATTGAAAAATTTCGTCTTAGGTGAACTGGCAGTATGCAAGTCCTGCCTAGAAGGAAAAATTACTAAACGTTCTTTCTCTGCAAAGGGAGAGCATGCCAAACAACCCCTAGGGTTAGTGCATTCCGATGTTTGCGGACCTTTGAATGTAAAAGCTTGAGGTGGTTATGAGTACTTTGTCACTTTCATTGACGATTACTCTAGATATGGATATATTTACCTTATGCATCAGAAATCTGAAACATTTGCAAAGTTTCAAGAATTTCACGCATTGGCTCAAAACCAATTGGGTAAAACATTAAAGATCTTGCGAACTGATAGGGGTGGAGAATATATGGATATGCAGTTCAAAGATCATTTAATTGAACTTGGAATTGAATCCCAATTAACCGGCCCTAGCACTCCACAGCAAAATGGAGCTGCAGAAAGACGGAATCGCACGCTTTTGGAAATGGTTAGGTCCATGCTTAGTTTTTCAACTCTACCTGCGTCCTTCTGGGGATATGCAATTCAGATGGCAACCTACATTTTAAATGTTGTTCCATCTAAATCAATCCCTAAGACACCCTTAGAACTATGGATTTGTCATACACCTAGTTTACGCCATTACAGAATCTGGGGGTGCCCTGCTCATGTCTTAAGAAAGAAAGACGGCAAACTTGAGTCACGAACTGAAGTTTGCATGTATGTCGGAAATTCTAAAGAGACTAGGGGTGGACTATTTTACAGTCGCAAGGATGATAAAGTGTTTGTTTCAACAAACGCCACTTTCCTTGAAGATGACTATATTAAGAATTTCAAATCACAAAGTAAAGTAGTGTTGGAGGAAATGCTTTCAGATATAAGTCCTTCCAATGTTCCATCCTCTTCCACTCGTGAAGAGGACTAGCCCACTCCCTCAGTTGAACCAACTGAGATATCTACTACTAAAGTTTCTGTTCAGAAGATCACCGCTCCTCGTCGTAGTGGGAGGGTTTCAACAAAACTAGCTCGTTATGGCTTGGATGGTGAAATTAATATGGTCGTTGGTGACGGTATTGAAGACGACCCATTAACCTATAAACAAGCAATGGCTAGTCCGCAACGGAAACGATGGTCAGCCGGCATGGATTCAGAAATTGATTCCATGAAAAAGAACAAAGTCTGGGAATATGTAGACGCACCTGACGACTATCATCCGATAGGATGCAAGTGGGTTTACAAGAAGAAAAGAGGAGCTGGAGGCGAAGTCAAAACTTTTAAAGCTAGACTTGTAGCCAAGGGTTATACCCAAAGAGAAGGCGTGGACTATGAGGAAACTTTTAGTCCTGTTGCCATGGTCAAATCGATCCGAATTCTTCTCTCCATAGCTGTTGCTTTTGATTATGAAATCTGGCAAATTGATGTCAAGACTGCCTTCCTTAATGGGGTACTTGAAGAAACCATCTATATGGAGCAACCAGAAGGCTATGTTCTTCCAGGGCAGGAAAAGAGAGTTTGCAAATTAAAAAGGTCTATCTATGGACTTAAGCAAGCTTCTCGCTCATGGAACAAAAGGTTTGATGAAATCATAGAGACCTACGACTTTCTTCAGAATGAAGATGAACCTTGTGTTTACCAACTCAAGTAAGACCAAGTAGTAGTATTCCTGGTCCTTTATGTTGATGACATTTTGATTATTGGAAACAATATCAAGAAAATGACTCACATCAAGGAATGGCTTAAAACTCAATTCGATATGAAAGATTTGGGTGAAGCAGCCTATGTTCTTGGTATTCAGATTATCAGAAACCGGAAGAACAGATCTCTTGCTCTCTCTCTCAAACAACCTACATTTACAAAGTTTTAGAGAGATTCTCCATGAACAACACCAATGGGGCAAACATGCCTTCTAGATATGGTATTCGTCTATCTAAGGAACAGTCTCCGACTGATCCTCAAGAGATAGAGGACATGGCGAAAATTTCTTCTGCTTCTGCAGTTGGAAGTCTAATGTATGCAATGTTATGCACTAGACCTGACATCTGCTATGCAATTGGAATCGTGAGCAGGAATCAGTCAAATCCAGGACAACAACATTGGAATACAGTTAAGTATATTCTGAAATACTTAAAGAGTACAAGGAATCTTGTGTTAGTCTACAAGGGTGGTGCTTTAAATCCCATAGGCTACACTGATTCAGATTTCCAGGATAGTCTTGAAGACAGGAAATCTACATCTGGGATGGTGTTTACTCTTGGGGGTGGAGCAGTGGTTTGGAGAAGTGCAAAACAAACCGCGATATCGGACTCGACTACGGAAGCTGAATACATAGCTGCAGCCGAAGCTGCTAAAGAACTTGTCTGACTAAGAAAGTTCTTCACCAGCATCGGTGTCGTCCCTGGAATGGAAAAGCCTCTGGTCCTACTTTGTGATAATAATGGAGCGATAGCTAACAGTAAGGAACCTCGTAGCTACAAGAGAAGCAAACACATTGAAAGGAAGTATCACATTATCAGAGAATACGTGGCAAGAGGGGATGTACTAGTTGAGAAAGTGGACACAGAGGATAACCTAGCTGATCCATTCACCAAAGTCTTGGCGGTGACGGCATTTGAAAAGCACCGTCAGAATTTAGGATTAATTGATATGTCCTGATTAGTTTTATATTAGTGCAAGTGGGAGTTTGTTGGGTTTTATTCCCTAAATAAAACTCCATTTCAATGTAATCTATTTTATTCAACATCAATAAAGAAACAGAAGTATTTTTCATTCATTTGTGTATGTTTTGGTTCACCTTATCAATTGCTTGTCTATTTGATTTGTTAATTCATCTGAAACCCTTTTCACATACTTGATCCTGTTTATTGTGTTGTCAACACTTTGGAAAGTAAACATGACTATGTGAATAAAGTTTCCTAGATTTATCAGACACAGGGTTTTACTGATATGATAATCTACAACAAGAGTTTACTTGCATTTGGAGAAATGCTATGTTCTTTCAAGAACATTAGTTAAAGTAAAGCTCAGGTTGGATGCATGGAGTATGCATCGGAAGGGACCGATATTGAACTTTGACTTAGATTTATTAAACTTACCGTAATATCTATTCAAGTCAATATCGCCTAGTTGATCCTGGATCAAATGATCTTAATCCTGTTATGATAAGGCTCAATCTCGAAACGCTATTCGTGTTCTTTGATTTGTTAGTTAAGCCTACTTTTAGGTCAGGGTGATACGTACATTTTGGGAACACGTTAGTGCAATTGAGTGGGAGCGCTAACATAAACATGGAATCTATAGCTTCTATCTGGCGAATAGTAAGCAAAGGATGATCTCCTTCGAGCTTGACCAAACGAAAATAAATGGGGGAGTACTCATTTCACATAAGCTGAAATATCATTTATACGGGGTCAAGTGTCTGAAGGATAAAATACATAGTAGGGTGTAACGGTAATCTGATCCCTTTACAGTGTAGATCATTCATATACACTACAAAAAAACTCATTTTCCCCGACTAGTTTTTTGGTCATTAAAACTCATTAATTAGTCACCCAAAATTTTGTGACTAATTATTTTTAGTCACCATTTAGTCGCTGAATGTCGGTCGTAGAAGAGATTTAGTGACTAATATATTTAGTCAGAAATAATGTTATTTTCTATGACTAAAATTTAGTTACAAAATATATTAAAGTTAGTCACAGTAAGATTGATGTATTGGTCACATAAATACCAATATGCACTTTCAACAACCAAAAAAGTAAACTTTAACAACTAAAATTTAGTCACAATAAAGCTAATATTTTGTGACTAAATAGTTTAGTTGGCAATAATAAATAAATAATTACATAAATTAATTATTCAGTGACTAATATTTAGTCATAAAAACTAATTATTATTATTTTTTAATTTAAAATATATTCATTTAAATTATATAATAAAAACAAATTATTCAAAAAGCTATATTTAAATAATATTGAGCACATTTATTCATTACATAAAAATTACAATAGCAATCATAAAAAATTCATTTACATAATCCTTGCTTGAATTGTATTGTCTATGAACTACAACAACAAACTCCATGAATCAGAGTTGCCAACATGAAAAACAGAAAAAAGTTACCCCAATACAAACCAAACTAAATGAACAAAAAAAACTAACACTAAATTAGGCAAACAAACATAAAAAAGAATGTGAAGCCTCTATGATCTGAATCCAACTCAGAAGTTAGAAGCACACACCCCTCAAACTCTTAAAGCATCCTCTGAGCATATGTAGGCATGATCTGTGAAAGAATTATAAGAAAATTATTAAAATCAGCAGCAATACATAGCTGTCACTACAATTTAGCCATTATGAAAGTTCCACTCTGCATTATCTTGCAACAGAGAGAGATCTACAGCAGTGAGAGAAGTTAAACATAATATAATATATATAGTACTATAAAATCTCACCTAAAAAATCAGTAAATTAATACAGAACAGAGTTGGTTCTAAAATAAAAAAAGCATATATGCCCCTACTTTGATGCTTCTATGTCGATGTATATGTCTGGTTTAGCAGATGAGCAAGTTCCTACATACCTTAAAAGTGAACTACACTAAACACTATCACCAAATAATCCAAATAATACTGAAAGATAATACTTCATGATATGCCTCCAAAGTTAAGAAACAAAACTAATTAGTGCGGCAAAATTTATTTATCGCTTGAATAGTAAATATATACCTCTAACATATTCTACTTGCTTCACAAAAGTTCCTCTAATTTTGAAATTTGCTCCCTTAAAGATTCACTTTCATTGATAAACTTTTTCATCTGCAAAGAATTATATTTATTAGTACAAAGTCCTTGCAAACAATGACTAAGAGATTTAAGAATCCGAACAGAGAACAGATCCACTGTGTCACAACTAATATGTACCTCAAGAAGTGTAAGTCTTCTTAGATTTATGTCTAATATAGCTTCAGCTTGTTTATCAAAAAGATTATACTCTGCAGTAAAAATTAATATATAAGATTAATTCAACAGCATAAAGTTCCAAAATAAACAGCAATAACAACTGAAGAAAGAATATACACAGGAGACTGAAGCATATTAAAAGATTTGCACATTAATCATAGAATGAAATACTGAATATGGTATTAGTTTCAGTGTGGTACAATATACTTGGTTTTTATTTCAAAAAATTTGCTCTAGGCAAGGTAAGCTGATATTTTTAATAAATCTGACCATAATTGTGCACAATAAGTTCAACAGTATGGAAACTAGCATGTAATTGAATTATATCGTTCCTTATAACAGTTTTTTTTTTTTATTTATGCTTCACCAAGTCCTATAAAAATATAACTACAGGCAAAACTTTAAGTACCTCAAATTCAATCTATTTATTCTACAGCTTTTCTTGTTAGACATTTATATGTATAAATTGAAATATATATGTTTAAGTATTAAGTGCAGAATTAATCAAACATATATACACTATGAATAAGGATCGAAATACCTCCAGCCATTGAATCTTGAGCTTCAAACCCACATAAGCTTTGATCTGCAAAGGAAATTGACTACCATGGGTAATCGGGCTTCCTCGCTCTCTCAACTCTCTTTAGATGGAATTTGCTGTTATGAACAGAATGAGTGAGGAGCTCGGGGACCGAGACCCTATATTTATAGGTGAGATACTCCATCAGTATCTGCGCCACATTAATTGTCAGAATATTTTGACAATTAATTCAGGAAATCAAATCAGGTAATGAATATAGAAATCTGACCATATATAGAATATTACATAATTGATTTTGTCCAGATTCAATGAATATAAAATATTCATTTAACAGAAAATCAATTATTTATTTATTTCCTTAAATAGAAAATCATTTCCTTAATTAGAAAATAATTTCCATAAATAAAATATTCTAATATTCTCCCACTTGGTCAGCATTTAAACTAAAATATTCAAACCCAACGTTCCTCATTATATAATAAACATACGAATCATAGCGACATGTCCTCATTATGAATCGAGTATTATCTTCCATGTATTACAATACATTTACTATATAACAATGTACTTTATGTGGCAATGTACTTAAGCGAATAAACCCTAACCCTTATGTTTATTCAGGTCCTCTTACGATAATTTTCTCAGATGAAATTAAGGTGCACATAAATATGAGAAAATATCGAAATTAGAGTTTCATAAAATAATTTTTGGTTGTACAAATAAAAAAAACTGCATATGGGTTAACTGAATCCCATATTTACTTTATGATCCTTGAATTTGTGTTGCGGCATGCCTTTAGTCAAGGATCTATGCGATCACCCAATTCAGTTTGCGTGATTAATGACCACTTATCACGCATTTTTATGGCTAAATACTTAATGTCGATATGCTAGCTTCGACCAGTACTCTTAGAGTTATTAGCCATAAATATTGTAGCTGAATTTATCGCAAAATTTTCTTAATGGCCTAATGAAACTGTAATTCTGAACTCTAGGCCTACTATGAAACTCTATAATACATCATACGAGATGTATCCTCAAAACAATAAATGAATCTGACTTCTATAGTGGAAATAACAATCAAGATTCTCTACAATATAACTTACTGGTAATCTTAAGGACGTAATAAAATATTGATTTACGTGAATAAATACAACCAGTGAAGTATGTTAGAATCTAATTGGTTAACTATATTTCCAGATGGTCAATTCATCTTAAAATATGTATGAATATAATTTTTAGTATCTTAAAGATACCTCATCACTTTGTATGAAAAATAAAGGGGCCTTAACTTTAGTTATTCTGATACTGCTTAACGATCCTGAAACAAATGTAATGCAAAGTCTTATTCAGACTCTTAGGCATACATTAGGCTTCTAAAATAGAAGCAAATGAATGTTCTTAATTTATTCTCACTTCAGATCATTTTTCTGATGCTGGTTCGAGTTGAATTTATCACACTTAAAGATAAAAATTATATCTGATGAATAATACATAATTTTATTTAATCAGAGATGCTGTGGCTACTCTCTAATTAATTAAAATTATATATATTATTTATATTCCTTATCTCAAAATAATAATTTAAGATATGAATGATTTCAACTTATATAGAAAACTTTTATTATCATTTGCAAGTAACATATTGTCGACGTATAAAACAAATATTACTCCCACTAACTTTTTGGTATATAATTATTTCCATAATTCTCTTTTCAAACCTAAAGGAAAAGATGATATAATACCAATTTGTGAGATGTTTGTTTTAATCTATAGGTAGACACTTTAAGCTTGCATATGTTCACCACTATTAGAGGAAAATCTTTATGGCAGTCTATATACCTTCTCCTCTAGTTCACTATTTGGAATTGATTAATGAATTAAAACAAGCAACAAATGCCAAGGTCTATAATAGAATCTTTTATAAAAACAAGTGAGAATGTAATCTCCTTTGTTATTGATTCTTATTTCAAAATGAACTTCTTAGCAATGAATATTCTTTTATATCTTTATGTTTCTCAATGTTGCCTAATGAATATTATTGGTGAAAAAACCTATGCTTAATTAGTGTTCTCCACCCCATTAGGCAACTTTACTAAAGATAAACTTTATTGCTATTTAAGATATTCATTTCTTCATTCATGGCATATTGTACTACAACTTCAATTCTTTATCATTCTATAATTTAATTTGTGTCTCAAATTAATATTGTAGTTGAACTCTTATTGTACAAAATGTGATCACTAGAATACATTGATCTTACTGTTCTAATAAGTCATCTTAAGGATGGACCAACAAACTCTTAAAAGAGCAAATGGTTCTATAGCATGTTATTTTAGAAATTGTAAGCAATTACTAAATAACATAACTTATTAGAATTTTACCAATGACTTGTATATTATTAATGATTAGTTATGAATTCTCAATAACCAGTAATCTTAAGGGTTGTTGTGAATCATAATTAATCTAACACTTGATGTGGAAGTTTGAGAAAATATGAATGATCTTTCTCGGAAACTAGGTTCCTAGATTGATCACTCCCACTGATCAAGTCAATTCTTAATTCCACAATTCTAGTGTTGTGAGATGGATAATAAAATATGTAACCCTTAAACCTTATAGCTTTTCAAATGAAATATGCTCATTTATGGTTTAGGGCCCAGATCTTTTCTTTGACAATTGTACTCTAACTGTATATGGGTATTTATAAAAATGTGTACATGTCATCAAGTCGGTTTTCAACCTTATCACAACTCAAAATATGTTTGAGAAACAACTTTGGTTAGAACACGACTTCGATATGTACACCCCCATTGAAGAGTATCAATAGACTAAGATTTAGGAAAGATTGGAGTTTGCTATGTAGGCTCCACCCCATGTCCAAAAAAAATGCTTAGTTTCTTAAATTTGTTACACACTATAATTTAGGTGTACCAAGCATATGTATCGGGCAATGAACCCATGCTTTTAAAGAAACTTTGCAAATGGACTGGGAGTTTATCCATAATCACGAAATTTTAATGTAGTATTCTCCATTTGATATTTGATCTCACTATCTTAATATGCAAAATGCACCATTTCTCTACTTAAGATTTAAATGTCTTTGAAACATATAAATCTATACTTTTGTAGAAAATAATTTATGTGAGTAATCGTTAAAAATGAGATGCGAAATTTGAGTCCATGTCTTCAAAATTAATTGACTTGTATGATTTCTAATATGATAGAATTCTAATATGCACCGATTTTGACTTGTTGGAATACAAATTCTTAATAAATTTCTCACAAGTTCTAAATAAAGTTAGTAAAATCAAGTGACATGAATATCCCCACCATTTACTAACATTTATTCTATTTATGGATATATGTTTCATAATTTTTGGTGCTATAATGTAGAAGAATTCTTATTAATAACACATTTCTTATTGTCAGATTGAACTTGCATATCTTTATGAGTGACATCATTTTGTAGTAAAGACCTCTAAATGTGTCTAAATCAAGTTTCAATAGAATCTTGGAACATAAAGGTCTTTGCCAATTTTAAAACAAAGTCACTACTATATTGCTTGTTCCTTAAACTTCTAAATGTGAGAACTTATCTTGTCTGTGGATAAGATTTGCTCACAGTTACTGACTTTCTTAGGTTTATTTGTAAACCTTGCAAGAAATTATGAATGTGGAATAACAATCTAAAATAATCCACTATGTGTTAATAATCACATTAACTATATTAGAATGAATTCATACACAATAAATTAAAATTTATTGGTGATAATAAAGTGTGATTTATTTTTCTTAATTATACAGTAAAAACTGTATATTCTAAATGAAGTTATCAGAATAAATTTTGAAAATTTCTACTGGTATGGAAGAAATTTATGAATAGTGATGTAATAAAATTACATATATAGTTTTGAGGTTTAAATGAATCATGTTTTTTACCAATGAATAAACATGCTTAAATATGAAATCTTATTAAACAAAAATTGCCTGTGGGCTAAATTTTTAATTTAATAAGATTAGATTTAGATGTAGATTATGATAGATTTACCCAATTTATGAAAAACTTAAAGTTTAATATTTCTATCTCAATGAAAGGTATGAAACACTTAATTATTTATAAATGTTTCAAAATTTTATACTTTATGATAAAATTATTAAATTAAATCTACATAATTTCCTGTGGGATAAATTAAGAGAATTTAATTTAACATATTAATCATGTGAATATAATAAAATCCCTGTAGGGTAAGATTATTATGTTCACATAATTCATGTCCATTATGTGATCTTAATCCACTTAATATATATAATTTTATATAATTAAGGATGTTGTGGCTACTCCCTAATTATTTAAAATTATGTGGTTCACTAGACACCAAAGTATAAACTGAAGATTAAAATTTTACTAAATCCAAAATTGCCTGTGGGCTAAATTTTAAATTTAATAAAATTAGATGAACTTTATGATAGATTTAATTAAACAATTAGTTTTGGAAAATGAAGGTTTATTATCTATCTTTAATTAAATTTGTGATAACACTATTAAATTAAATCCCCATAACTCCCTGTGGGGTAAATTAAGAGAATTTAATTTAACATATTATCCTAATTAATTATACAAATATAATAAAATCCCTGTGGGGTAAAATTATTATACCTATATAATTAATTACAAGTTATGTCCATTAAGGTGAATTTTAATTAATATATAATTTTATACAAATAAGGATGCTGTGGCTACTCCCTAATTATATAAAATTATATTTTCACTTTGACATTAGGTATTGGGCTCTACCTAAAAGTAATTTCGTTATTAACATAGTAGACAATCACTGAGATTAATGCTCCTAGTGTGGTCGTCCGAAGATCATTAAAAACCGTTCTAGATATGAGCATTTGTCTCAAATTCATGTTTTCTTATGTCAAACCACAAAATTACTTACATTTTATTCATATTTTATTCATTTTAGGAAGTTTTATGAATATTTTATGAAGTTTTATGAAACTTAATGTGCTATATAAAATATTCAACCTATCTTAATGTTTGAATATTTCTAAATATATCTAGCACTATAAAAGGAATTTATGTATAGCATTTAAATCATACAAATCTAAATTAATTGCATTAAACATAAATTTGCCAAATAAATACAAATTAATACAATTATTGTATGATAATAAATTAAATGCTTAATTCCATAATATATAATTAATTATGCATTTATGACCATATAATATCTTAAATATTTATACTAATAATTAATTTGTATAAATAAGGTAATTATACAAATTAGTACAATTAATTATATGGAATGAATTAAATGCAAAATTAAAGACTATACTTAATGGCGATTTTTCAAATTTTATTAATTTAAACAATAAATTACATAAATTTGGTAATAAATAATTAAATGCACAATTATACAAATTGCACAATTATTACATGCCTAAATAAATCATGTAATTAATTACCATATTAAAACAAATTTCCATTTTCAGTTTATACTAAATAACATATTAATTCTAAATATATGTATTAAATTAAAAATGGAAATTAATGAATGTAATTTATTGACTAAATTAACAATAGGAGAATAATTTATATTTCCAAATAAATAAAAAATATATAAAAAAAAAATGAAATTTTTTCCCTTTTTTTTTTTTTTTTTTTTTTTTGAAAAATACATGCCATAAACGACATAATAAAATTTCCTTAAACTTCCAAAAATCATGAAATCAATTCCAAATGAATCTAAATGCAAAATTAAGACATTCATATAGATTTTATGCATCGAAAATACATAAAACAAAGACTTTAAAAATCACCAAAATTTTCTGAAAAATAATTTTGAGATTTCTTTGTTTTTTCAAAGTGGATTTTCATGCTTAGAACAATCTATATTAATATATGAATGTATTAATACATATACAATATATATATAAATATATATACATATATATACAGAAAAATAAAAATACTGTATGTATATATATAAACATGAAATGTATATATGTATATATTTGTATATAGCATTTAGATATATAAATAATATATATATATACAACATATATACGTAATGAAATGAAGAAAAAATATATATATATATATATATGAATATATATATATATGAACTGAATGAATAAACAAGTATATATGTATGAAAATATATATGTATATATATAATTGGGATTGAATGAATATGAATATATAAATATATACACAAACGAAAATAAATATATATATCAACACTGAATTAAATATATATATATATAAACACTGTATATACGAGTATATATATATATATGAAACTCAAACTAAAATCAAGGCAGAGATAAAAACCGCTCTGATACCAACTGTTAGACATTTATATGTATAAATTGAAATATATATGTTTAAGTATTAAGTGCAGAATTAATCAAACATATATACACTATGAATAAGGATCGAAATACCTCCAGCCATTGAATCTTGAGCTTCAAACCCACATAAGCTTTGATCTGCAAAGGAAATTGACTACCATGGGTAATCGGGCTTCCTCGCTCTCTCAACTCTCTTTAGATGGAATTTGCTGTTATGAACAGAATGAGTGAGGAGCTCGGGGACCGAGACCCTATATTTATAGGTGAGATACTCCATCAGTATCTGCGCCACATTAATTGTCAGAATATTTTGACAATTAATTCAGGAAATCAAATCAGGTAATGAATATAGAAATCTGACCATATATAGAATATTACATAATTGATTTTGTCCAGATTCAATGAATATAAAATATTCATTTAACAGAAAATCAATTATTTATTTATTTCCTTAAATAGAAAATCATTTCCTTAATTAGAAAATAATTTCCATAAATAAAATATTCTAATATTTCTCTGCATGAATCCTTTTGTAAATGAAAAGTACAAGTCATTAACTTTATTTGATATGCTTAGAATTTAATAGCTTGTATATTTCCTAAGGTTAAATTATCTACCATATAATAATTAGAGTTATAAGAAGAAGAAAAAATTACACTCATTGTAGGGCTATACATGACTGTTTCTTTAGGAGCATTGTTCAGATCACCAATTGAAGTTATAGTCTTCGAGTTTTCCAGCTCCTGTAATAAAAAAGAAAAGATTCATAAGCATAAAAATCCTTCTAAAAATAGGTATGTGGTTGTACTTTCGAGATTGGTCCTAAATTCAATATAAGAACTCAGTCTGTAAGACTTGACTCTGCGACGGTAGAAAAAATGAGAAACTAGCTCAAAACCATAAACCTAAATAAGCATTAATTATTTCTAATTTATCTCATCCTTTGCTTTTTTTAGTTGAAAAAAGAACTCGCATCTATGATACGATAAAAACAAATAGTTTT